>NC_045158.1:10060222-10432722 GCF_900700415.2 Clupea harengus | reverse complement strand
GTTTCAATACAATGGGGGCTTTTTATTTTTTTCTTCCTACAAACTTTTTATATCATCCCAAGAGGACAGAAATCAGTGGTAATTTGATCAGTACATCAATATAATAAAACCATTTGTACTTATTAACCTCATCAGACAAATAGGCATAAAAACAGCAATTCTTTATAGTTTTTCACAAGTTTATAGTTAAATGTATTTACATAAAATCTAAATCTATTATAAATATTTCCCTAAAGAAAATCCCATTCAAACCCAGAGAAATCCTATGTGACACATTGTGGCACCATTAGCTGTCAAATGACTGACTTTAGTAGAGTATTGAAACAGGAACAAGCCGATGACAAAACAGAAATGACATGACTTTCTTTGAATTGGTGTAACTGTGTTAGGACTGAGTACAGTGACACATTTTTAAGTGGAACCAAGAATTATTTCTAATCCAGTTGACTACCACCATTTTTACTTAGTACTTTTTTATGCTAAATGTTAAACCTGAATTTACACAAAACTACAGCTATACCTGTTGAAAATGAAATAAACAAATGAATGGCTGATTTTCTCCTTGTACATGCCAATACTTATAAAACAGAAATGATTTGTCGAGAAAAGAGCACAACATTCACTCGAAACCAACTGAACTGGAGAAAACGCAGGGCATCTTGAGGTTTTCCATCACATATATCCTCGTCCAGTCACCCAGAAGTTGCACATCAGTGGGCAAGAGAAGACCAAGCAAAGTGTCTGTAATTTGGGGGAAAAGATGCTCATGAAACAGTGTCCTTTTCCTTAAGAGCTACTCTGTTGTTTATTTATCAAATGTATTGTTGGGAAAGGGAGCAGCACAAGTGGGTCTAGTTATTCATGTTTGGCACATACCTGTATAATGGCCAAAGACACAACTCCTGCACCTATGTTCAGGAAGTTCATTTTAAACCAGCCTCTCAGTTTCACAAAACAGCCCTTGGAATAAGAGGGAGGGAGAGGAAAATGGGTAAAAACACGCAAGTCGAATTTCCCTGTATTTACATTGCATTGCTACACAAGTGCAACAGTATGGCAGAACAATCCTGAAGTATGCTATTTAAACAAGGCACTACTTTGTGTAACCTAGCAACCTACCTCCTTCCATGGGATTACAGGAAAGATGTTACAGGGGTCGTCAATGCAGCAGGAGATGGGAGGACGGCCATTCCAGTCTGATGGCCCGTGGACCCCACAACAGTCAAACTATACAGGATGGACCATGGAAAGGGCAAATGCATGTAAATAGGGAATAATCAAGAACGAGACTCGCCAATCTTAACAGAGCCTTTGGCAGGCTGGACGATAGTGCCTGGCAGGGTCAGGCTGATGTGCACTTACCGTGGCCTGAATGGAATGGAACTCATCTTTCAACGTTTGATTTCCACCGCCGGACGATTGCTTGTAGGTGTCCAGAGCACGTAGAAAATCATCCTCGAAGTACCTGTCGATCTGGGAAAGCAACAAAAAACAACCATCTCATGGCAGTGTCATGTCAAAGCACAGGAACACACCATGACACACTTCCTCTAAACATGGGATCACTTGTCAAGTTCTGTGGTGTAATGAAATGGTGGTCTCACCTCTCTCTCAACCACCAGAAAGATGCAGGCCATAGCCAACTCCACCAGCATCAAAAGGAACAGTACGATATAAAACTGTAATAAAAACCAAATGTGATATGAATATAAAAAAAACATCAGATTGGTTGTGCAATCAAAAGCCATGTCTCACATACAGTTCCCACTCTTTTTTAACAGGTATGTTCCCTCACTAGATTTACTAGATTTAATATGCCTGTTACAGAGCACGCTACAACGAGTAAGCATATGTAGTATACAGCAGAACATTATGTACAGACTTAAATACACGGTTAATATGAGTTTAGAATCCTCAAGGTGGATTAAATGGAATTTAGTGGAAATTCCACATTCAGAGAGTGTTTGCATGTGTGTGGGTGTGTGTCTACAGGGTGAGTAAGAATGTTTTCAGAAGTTCTATGCATGTTTCACAGGCAGCAGTCATGTGTGAGTTTCATTTTGAATACAAATGGCCACTTTCACCCTTGACAACCTGTAACATCTTGTCACAGAAATAGCAGCAACACTCAGTGACCAACCCACGGGCCAAACAAGGCAAACACTGAGACCCAGCTGTAATGGTACGCCCCATGGGAGCTCGACGGGCCAGACTCACAGAGATGAGCATGCAGCGGTTCTCTCTCAGGGCGCCCAGGATCCCCAGGTAGCACACACAGCAGACGATGGCCCCCGTCACAATCAGGCAGTTGGAGGCGTAGTGCGGTTTGAAGGTGTTGATGATCAAGCCGTACTCGGATTTAAACATCCCGTATATGCCAAATGCCTGGACAAACGCCCCACTGGTCTATAAAACACAAACAGATAGAATGGGTAGGGATTGTGATGTAAACAGATATGATAAAATGCACAAAATATAAAAAATACATTTAAAAAATAAAAAAATGTTTTATATATATATATATATATATATATATTATAAAACTCAGGATGTATGCTGAACATCCAAAACCCAATCTTTACCCACTCAATCATTTTAAATTGTGGTTGGTTTTAATCTATCATTTATTTCTATAGTAGAGATTTGAGTATCAGCTTTAATTCACAAGGAACCAATTAAGTTAAACCAATTTAAACTTTTGCACTTTTCCACATCTTGTAACTCAACAAAAACTAAAGCAACTACCCAACAAGGACTAAAATGAAATGTTGATGGTGCAAAATTGGTAATTATATTAATCATCGACAGCTGTGAAGTCAACAGTTTGAATGAAAGGAGTGACCTACCCAGCAGAGAACGTGCAGAAAAACCATCCACCTTTTCAGACAGGTTACACAGGAGCGATTCATGTTTCCACGGAAAACCACTGTTTATCCCTAAAATTGGAAAAAAATTCTCAAAAGTCACCTTTCACGATTTCCTGCTCGTTCACTAGTCTTGTAGAAAGTAATGAAACATCATTAAGTCTATTAGATAGTTCAGTTATTCCACTTGACATTCCGCTTAAAATGCCATTAACTGATCCAACTTGTTTTATCTAAAGGGTTTGTTGATGTAGACAGGGTCCTCTCTGTTGTGATGGAAGAGCTGGTGTTTAGCATACAGTGCAGTTTGGTATGGAAACACAGGGCCTAGTGGTGGAGTTTATCCCACTGACGTAGTTTGAGAAAACCAAGCAATTAAATGTGATTAGAAAAGAAATGGTTCTACATAAATAGAATGATTTATTTCTACTCAAATTATTTGATTCACTTTTATTTGATAGCTCCTCCATAGCTACAGCTCACAATAAGGAAAAAACCCTCATATAGCCTGCTTGTGTTTGTGGCAGTGGGTCTAAACCATACTAAAACAAATTCTTAACTGAAATAAATGAAAACAAATTGTTATTTTGCATCAATAGTTTCTCTATGTTCTGTGTTTGTAGTTTAATAGTTAAAATATCTCTGAATATCTCATCGCACAAACTTAAACTAGAACACTGGATTTTGACAAGAAACTGAATTTATACTGATATACATTTCAAGCATTCAATTCACCTACTTTACACAGGCGTATGCTTCTTAAGATGCTGTTGCCCAGAATCCTCATGTACTACTCTTCAGGTTCGTAGACAGGATTCTCTCTTCCATGCGTTTTTCCTTGCTGTTGTCCAGTGACTGCAGATAGGTTCAGTCTGAACACAAGGTACACACACACACACACACTCCCATGGTTTGCTTCTCACCTGCACACTCCACCCCCTTTCCTCCTGCCATCTCCATCTAGTAAGTCTGGAGAGCCCTCTTATCGCTCACTCTCAAAGCAAGTAAATACGGAACATGAAAACAAACAATTAATAGTTCATCTACATAAGAATAGTTGAGGTTGGTATAGGGGGAGTGAGCACGTTGTGTTTGTGTTCAGAGGGCCGCCATTCATAAACACGTAACAGGCTCTTCCAACATTTACATACAGCTGGCTGTGAGGAACACCTTTGACGCCCACAACAAGGAACTATTGAGTTCACCGTTGGGAGTTTCAGTATGTTACAAGAATAAGGGAGAACAGAGGAGTCTGAGGCATTCATGTATGGAAAATCATCTTTAAAATTTTATTTTGAAGATTTGACAAAGGAGAACAAATGGAACCCAACGTCTTTTCACAAACAAAGAACATTTGACAGGACAACATTTGTTCAAAGATTCTCAGACATGTTTTTCTTTTTTTCCTCTTGATGCTATGGTTTCAACAAACTGAAACGAGTTACCAAAATACATTTCTACTCCCTCGTAAGGACCAGGCTTAAACAAATCAACATTTATTAAAAATCCTGGCGCCATCAACGGATGAAGACAAAGACTTGAGGGGTCAATAGGTCACCACAAACATGATTTCAGCAGCACATTACATTGCTGGAGGAGGTAAAAGACCCTGGTGGTGTCAAGACTCAGCAATGTCTCCACACTGCTCCCCTAGGCATGGCAGGATGCATTGTAAAAATGTAAGGCATCTACCATTACGGATCATAGTGGTTCAGTAACATAGAAATCAGTAAAAAATGTCAAAGGAAAATAAAAATACATGTTCAGATGCATTGTGATTACTAGTAATTATAATTATTATAATTTTTTTTAGCAACTACAGTAATTACATTACATGATTTGAGTACAAAACAGCACAGTCACAGATTTGACCAATATTGCATTAAATTGGTGATCAGACTGAATATAAAGCATCCCACACATTTTTGATGAAATCATTCTTTGTTTGTTTTGAATGTAAACAGCCAGCCACTTTCACCCAGAAGCCAGACTTGTCGATTAGAACTAGCATAAAGGGCCACTTTGAGAGACAAGGGCTTCGCTTCAAAATCAAGTACAAAGAATCAGCACTCACACACAGTCTAGTGCATGGGCCACTTGTCCAATGGCTGAATTGCCTCGATCTCTATTAAAACACACACACACACACAAGCAGACAGACAGACAGACAGACAAACAGACAATTGTTGGGACACCAGAACATAAATTGTACTACATTTGATTCACTGATAAATAAGACTTGAGCCCTCATCACACACACATTATCTTTTCACATTAACATTGATTTCGCACAGTGAGCATACCGATGATGATAGCAATGTGTCTTCATCACAACCACATTAATTACACACACACACACACACACACACAGAAGGGGAAGACTTTGGAGACGTAGAGCAACATGCTGCGATAGACCGCCCAGGAGAGATTTGGGGATCTCTAGTAGAAAAGGCTGAGGGATAAAAAAAAAAATTCTTTTCACTCTTCTGATCTTCTGCTGTAAAGTACTGAACGTCTGTGCAGATATTAACTCTGTGCCTCCCAACAGACCACATACAGTCCGTGTCCAGTGCAATTACACAGCATTCACAGGGCCACTAAAAAGGGGGGAAAAAACTTGGTTAAGGTCCAAAGAGCGCTCTGTTTTAGTCACAGTTCACTACTCTTCACGAGTGGGTTTAGGGAAGGCTCTGAATGACGTGTTTGATCAGACAAGTCCTTCATGACCAAATGGCGAGGTAATCTCCGAGGTGCACGTTCAGCTGGCCGTGGGGATGAGGTACTGTAAAGGCTTTATGGCGGAGCACAGGTGGGGTCGGTCTCACCAGTCAGCTCACACCAAACACACCACTGATGCTCATAGTCGTCCTCTATTTCTTTCTCTCTCTCTCTCTCACACACACACGCATACACACACACACACACACACACACACACACACACACACACACACACACACACACACACACACACACACACACACACACACACCCTAGATTTATTTCTGCTCATCCGTTTTAGTAGAAGCGCTTGCGGCGGCCTTCCTTCCAGCGGCCGTAAAGCAGAATGGCCACCACGATCAGCACAAACAGGCCCACCACCGAGAACAGGAAGGCGAAGAAGCGACCGACGGCGCCCATGCCCTCCTCCTCAACCTCCACTAAAGACAAGGAGACACAACCACGCAACATTAGTGTGCTGTTTACAATCCTACTTGCATTCCTGTCCCCCCTTACACGTCCTCACTATTCTGATTGGCACTGTCATTGTTTTACTCCCTTTGGCTTACCCTTGGGAAGCTCCATGTAGTCGACACTGGGGATGGTCACTTCCTGCTGGTCCTCTTCTTCCTCAGCGGTCCTCTGCACCGTCAGCTGATAGAGCTTCATGGAGATCAAGTCATGGTTATCTGCGGAGAATCAAGACTGGATTGTTGGTGTGTAAAAATAAATAAATGTGGTTTGGAGAGTCAGATATGTGGCCTGTTTCTGGCAGTCTCCCCAGTCTGCTGATGTTTAACCCATGTTTGTCACTCAGCACAGTCAGGGTGGACTGTGGTAAAGCTGAGGGAAAAATCTGAAAATGTCAACTGTGCGACAATGGTTCACCCAGCCATCAAGCCTTACCAACAGTAGCGTAAAAATAAGTCTTCCTACTACCCTTCACTAAATAAGTAATTTCTTGGTAGTGTGTCATCCATCTATAGAAATCCCTACCCTAGCCAGGGTTGGGCTAACACAAAAGAGTACCTGATAAATCTCCTGTGGCTGAGGAGGCCCCAAAAAAGTACCCCAGTGGCATATGCACTCCCGGCGCATCCAGGCATTCCCGCCACTCTCGCTTCCCATCAACGTCCATCATCAACTGCAGTGAGAGACAGTATTGTTGGGTATAACCAGTAGACACAGTCAGATGAATAGCAACAATAGCACAGTGCCGGTATTTATTGATTCCAAATTCAGTTAGATACATGTGTGAAATGGCTTATCCTGCCAAGCCAAACTATTATCTGCACAGGTAATACTTTGTGACTCCACTGTCAGAGCAAAGTGCCACATGTAGCTAAGGTATGAATTCTACCGATCTTTACGTTTCTTTGGATAAAACCATCCATGAAGTGAACTTATGAATATGGCAAGAGTGAATATTTGTTCTGAGCTGTTCTGTTGTCTTACGGTCAATCTGTTTTTCATGTATCGGATGAGGAGGAAGGTGTCGTGGTTGACGTTGCGCACGAGGGCTGTGCATCCACCCAGCTCTGTGGTCTTGCCATCACGGTCGTGGTCATATGGCAGAGTACCATTCCCCACCATCACTGAGATGTACGGAAACACTCTCTGGGAGGAGCAGAGAGAGAGAGAGAGAGAAAGAAAGTGAGAGAGAGGTGGAGGGGTGGATTTGTTAAATGATTTAAGCAACGGTCACATTTTTAAAAGTGATGTTGGGATATGACAACATAGTTTGGGCTTGCCGATACTAAAAGCTAAATGGAGTTTGGACAGCAACCAAGTAAAAATCCACCCACAATGAGTAATTTATGGCAAAGCAAAAGCTTGTGTAACTAGTACTACTACTACTAGCACTACTACTACTACCTATACTACTAAGCATGTTTGAATAGTAATCAGACACCTCACATATATGTACTAATGAACTATGTACCCAACACTAAGAAGGGCTAGTGTGACTACTAATGTATATGTGATATATGTACTGGTTAACTAAGTACCTAACACAAAGAAGGCCCAGTGTAACTGGGATGGGAGGATGACTGTGGGGGAGGGTGGGACCAGACAGACTGAGATTAGCTACCTGTGTCCCAGGTGTGGCTACCTGTGCTTGTCTCCAGAAGAGCGGTTTAAAAAAGAGCAGCACAGGACAGCGTGAACCAGTTTGCCCGAGACGCCACGTGGGAATGTTCTCTCAGATCAACTGCTCCTCTCAAGCAGACTCTAGAATCTATCTACACGATACCAATCTGACCCACTTGGGCAAAAGAGAACACTTCCCAGCATGTCGACTCAGACGTCCACAGATATAATGGTCTCAAGAGCTGTATCATTTACATTTACATTTAGTCATTTAGCAGACGCTTTTGTCCAAAGCGACGTACAAGGGAGAGAATATTCAAGCTACGAGCAATAGAACCTGGTGTAACAATAAATAAATACTACTTTACATAAGAAATATAACAAAATGAAATAAAAAAGAAAGAAAGAAGTGCAGAAATGTAACTGCTGTAATTGCAAGTTACGCACTAGTCGAAGTGCCAGTTAGGACAGGAAGTGCTCTCTGAAGAGTTGGGTCTTCAAGAGCTTCTTAAAGGTAGAGAGGGACGCCCCTGCTCTGGTAGTGCTGGGTAGTTCATTCCACCAACGTGGAACTACAAATGAGAATAGTCTGGACTGCCGTACTTGCACAGACGGCACTGCCAAACGACGCTCACTAGAAGAGCGCAGCATCCTGGGTGTAACATTTGCCCTTACAAGAGCATTTAGGTAGGTGGGAGCAGAACCATCAAGCACTCTGTAGGCAAGCATAAGTGACTTGAACTTAATGCGAGCAGCTACAGGCAGCCAGTGGAGGTCAATAAGAAGCGGGGTGACGTGTGCCCTCTTCGGTTGGTTGAACACCAGACGCGCCGCCGCGTTCTGGATCATTTGTAGTGGTTTCACCACGCAAGCCGGCAGGCCCGTTAGGAGGGCGTTGCAGTAATCAAGGCGGGAATTCACCAAGGTTTGCACCAGCAGCTGGGTGGCATACTGGGTTAGGTACGGCCTGATTTTGCGGATGTTGAATAGCGCAAAGCGGCAGGACCTAGAGACAGAGGCAATGTGGTCCGTGAAAGTCAGTTGGTCATCAATAATGACCCCGAGGTTTCTTGCTGTTTTGGATGGAACAAGAGACAAGGAGTCAATATTGATGCTGATGTTGTGGTGGATGGCCTGTATCAGTTCCAATTCAATGCTGAAAAGGTGCAAGAGTCAGAGGAATGGATGCATCTTCCAGAAAATGCACAAAAGGTTCACAGCAGGATCAACTGCTCCCAAATCACATTCCAAACAGCCTTGGCTTCATAGTTAAAAAAAAAGTAAGAGTAAGGTACTGGTACATGTCCGTAATAACAAATGGTTTGTCCAAAACAAACCATTTTGAATGACAAATAAGCCTACAACTCAACACCCCACCCCTAACAGCAAAACAAACAAAAAAGCCCCACACACCCTGCACTAATACCGTATTAAAAAAAAAAACTGCTGTCTAATCCTTCTTTCCTGCATAAATTAATGAGGGCTCTACATGTGGCTAAACAGCACTCTCCAGTGGTCTATGCAGAGGTGTTCTCATATGGACCAAATGTGGTTCATGTGACAGGTCTCATAACTGCTCAGTTAAATCACTTCCTGTCCCTTGGGGAGAGGTATGGCAGCCGAGCGTCACCACAGTGACAAACATGCTCTGGGCAGAGAGACAAGGCTGACATACCTCATGACTTTTGTCCTCGTTGGGGTAGGTGTCCACAAACACACCAAGCCCGGTAAACTGGTTCATATTCCCAAAAACTGGACCTGCAATAAAAGACAAACTTTCAGCTCACATTTAGATTGCTAAACACAAAAACCCTCTCCAGTTGTAAGACAACTTAAAAGGACAGCTGAATTTGTTCAGCGGTCGGTGGGGTCCTTACCTTCCTGCATTCTCTCTTTGGTCAGCCACAGAGCCATCCCGTCGCCATTCAGGTTTTTCTTGCCTTGGCCGTGAATTTTAAACTGCACCTGTAGCTCCCAGTCGCGTACGAAAAAAGGCTGTGAAAATGTACAAAGGGGAAGAAGAGATCACATAAGAAAATATGAAAAGTTCATTACACCAGTTTCAGCTGAACCAGGACACAGATTGAAAACAGTTTTGCCAGTACTTGCTATTATCTGAATCCGTGACCTTAGCAATATTGTGCTAAGTGGGCCAGAAAGCTCAGAACACTGTGTTTGTTAAATCATAATGAGCCCCTGGCATGTCTTAGAGGTTCTCCACACAGTAAAAGAACAGGAAGAACTTCAAACAGTAGGACAGAGTGGGAGATGGGGATAAGGAATCCACCCAGAAACATCCCAAAAATCTTCACAGGCAGTGTTGGTTGTGCACACTATGAAGCGTAAAATAATCTAGGTTGTATGTGCCTGCCGCTTGTTTGTGTTAAAGGCTTACTTATACAGAGTTGTTTTTTTTTAACACAGAATCATCACTCACTTTTTTGTGACAAATGCAAGTTAGACCATTTGACTGTAAGATGCATGTACTGCCCTGCCTCCAAACTAACAGAACAAACTCAAAGGGGAGTCAAAAGGCAAACTGTCTGAGGTGATGTTGCAATACAGAAGATATTTCAACATCTGGTCACACTGCTGGATGTGACATGGGTGATGACTAACCACAAAGCTGATTTTCTAGTTTGTTTTACACATTATTTTTTTTAGATGCTAGAGTAATGAAGAGTTACGTTATACTTTTCTAGACCTATACAATGACTGTGTAATATTACTACTCACTATTCGGCCCCATACTGCTCCAACTCTGCTTTGAAGGTCTGGGGTGAGCCTCACATTGTCAGGTGTCACCATTGCCGTACCCATTAGGTCCCAGTGGGACGAACTGAAGGACCCCACACCTGAAAATAATAAGGATGATGTATCCAAGTTTAAAACGTACAATGAATGGATGAGTACTTATCACAAACGGAAATGACAATGTGAACTCACTACCGATTTGTTGAGGTTAACAATTTGTCTTCAAACTGACATTATTGTAGAGTGGTGAATACATTAAACATGCTATGCTAGCGAAGAAACAGCCGGCTACCACATAATCCCACAACAAAGTTCAGAGAAGCAGCTTTTCACCATAACGAATATGATTTATCGTTAGAAGTGCAATCTGCGATTCATACACTTTCTGTCAATCGAAATTTCAAATATCGAATACCGGACTGCATATTTAACGTAACCTATCCGTGTGTTGATATGACTTGGAGCGTATCTGATGACAAATTACTCTGCTGCCCTTTGCCTCATATTTCCACTGAACTCTTGGTAGTTGGCTATCAGAACAAATTGCATTTAAAAGAAAGTTAAATAATGAAACTGGGCAAACTGACAGCGCAACCGGTCAGATCAGACTGGCCTGTTAACTTGCAAATTAGCTGTCGCTAACATGACTAGCAGGCACAGATTTGGCCAGTCAGCTAACTTAGCTAGCTTAATTTAATGGAGTGCGGCAGATGGCTATATTACTGTATATCAGACGACTAATTTGTAAACCGGTATGTTTGATACTACCAACTGAATCTATGTTGTGTCATCATGTGGTATTTTTCACATAGATGTCTTCAGACAATGGCTCAGCAATAGATGACCTACCTCTGTGATTTGCTAAAGTTAGCTAGGAACGTAGCTAGCTGACTAGCTAGCTAGGACAACTCATTTACCTTGATAAGGTTTTGTCAGTGAATATTCCCTCTTCAGAAATTCTTCCAACTCCAAGCCATCGTCACCCTGACACCGACTTGTCAGAAAGAGTAAAAACGTAACTACGAAGAGTTTCATAGCGACGTTCCTCATATTAAAAACTATATTTGGCACGGGCAAACTACTCAGTTTAAACATGTTCATCGAGGCAGCCATGTTGCTCCTCCCACAAAATCTTGGGTGTGTTCTCGAAGACACAAGCAGAGGAGTGAACGGCAAACTTTTTAAATATAAAGGCACGTCTTGTATTTCTAAACCGCAAATACATCAACACATATGTACGCAAATGCAACAAACTTTAGATGCCAATGCGCCCAAAACACAAACAGAAACACAAATGTAACAGTAAGCAAAATACGTTTGCCAAGATACAGAAAATATTCGATCCTAACGTTCAAATGTCACAGTTGATTCGAATGATTCATTAAAGCCTAATTTATGGATTGTTGATTATTATTATTATTATTATTATTATTATTAATGCATAATAATAATAATAATAATAGCTACAGCCTATATTTTAATATACTTAACTAATTACTTAGTAGACTACATAGTTTCGAAAATCAAACTGTAGGACTACATCTCCTTGGCATAAATTAAACACTCAAACACTTAAATCATGCCATGTTACATGTGAATGGCTAAAGTATATGATAGCATCGACCAAAAACAACAACAACAACAACAACAAATGGAAGAAAAAAAACGTTGACAAACATTATCTGACCGCCTTCCGATGCAGATGATAAACAATGATAAATACAATGAATGATAAATACAATGATAAATACAAGTGCAGAGTGCATGGCGGTTACTACAGAGTTTTGAAGCCATATAGGGTAGCTGCTGTCTCACTTTGGTCCATGGTGGCAGAGGTGGGATGGCGCTATGAGAGCACAGGGAGAGTGTCATGCGTCATTGTTTGAGGTGAACTGGAGCTATGAGAGAGAGTGATAGGTGGACCTCTATATAGGGGAACCTCTGGAGGATGAGGTGGGCCACAGTATTGGATTGTTTTTGAAGGAGCACTTCCTGGGTGGGAGCCATATGATGCCACAGTATGAGTATGTTAAACTTGAGACAGCCATGTCATCAAGCCTAGCTGTTCAGTTAGGAAGCAGCTCTGTGGTGGATGCTTTCTATCACCACAGAGTCCAGTCCTGAAATAAGATAGGAGGATGATCACAGAACTGATGGGTCTTTTTTTTAATGGATGAAAACTCGACAATAAAACAGAATGGATATTCAAAGCCAAAGGGGCAACATGCTAACAGAAAGAAAACACTACAGAGTTTTTTGTGATTTGTATTCATTAATGCATTTTTATTTGTGTATTGTTCACAGAGGAAATAGTAATGGTACATCAAGAACAATGCTGCTTGTTGGTGTTGATGCTCAAAAGCATCATTGCTTTTAAAGAAGGAATATAGTTTGGAAAGGGAAATATGCCCATGGGTCAGTGGTTTGCTAGATTTGTCACAATATGCCAACTTGACACTTTAGGCGAGAAAACTCCAGTTGATAATCTTGCCTTTCCTTTGAAATGGTGGCGACTGGCTAAATTACCCCGGGTGTTAGTGTAACTATCGTGCTCACCTGATAGCTCCGTGAAACTGTATACAGTGGCATGACACCTCCGAGCCTCAGACACTATGTCTGACTGCAGTGTGGCATTGATTTTGATGGGCTGTTTCGGGCGATAATGATGTTCATCTGTTCACGCCCAAACTGTCACGGCTGATTATGCCATAGACAATGAATCTATTCACACTAGTTCAAGTTACCTTTCTACCTCAGTTTTTGCTTCTTTTTCCCACACTCCACACAGCATGTCGCTTCCACAGAATTCACCACAGATTTCACCACTCTGCTTAAGTGTCATGGTAACATTTAAATGTATGCCTTTGTCTTTTGCAAGTTGTGTACTACTGCCGTCACAGTTCAAACATGTGATCTGTAATGATCTCTAACAGGAGTACAACCTACAAAGCAGTTCTGTAAAAGCAAAAGCAAATATTTGTAAAATCAATCACCATTCGTATTTCTGGTGTGATGTATTTTTTATCTAATTTACACACTAATATAATTTATGAATATATAAGTGTTCATAATATTACAGGTTGATAAAGAAAATGATATGGAGGATGTTGCAGTTGTTTCTGAAACACACTCTAGAGGGCAGTGCAGTGGTGCATTTCTGACACTGGCAACCAAAAGTCCAGTGCTCATTCCCTGTCATGTCCTAATTACCAAAATGACAAGTGCCTCAAATCACTTCTAGAGGGAAAAATATCACTACATTTATTATATATCTAGAGGGCCTCAGGAGAGGAAATTGCAATTTGAGAAATTGCCTGCAGCTGACTGACTTTTACAGCATATTTAAAATGGTTGGTCTGATTAATATGCTGAGCATTATCATCATTATTGATGCACAAGAACGTTTAATATAAATCTATTATGAAGAAAAAAATATAACTATTTAGTCACTGATGGTACAGTGTCTTATTACATTTGTCTACTGAATTTATTTGAGTCTGAACGATATTTGGACTGTATAAACATTTAGTTTTGTATGATTACAGATTATAAAACTGCTTACAAACATCTTGTTTATGATCACAATAAAATGTCACAATAAAATGCTTTTCCACATGCCACATCTGTAGAGCCTTACTGCATCTTCATCTTGTGAAGAGCTGCATTAAAAGGACGTGAATTGTGTGTAATTATTAAGACAGAACAAGACAAGGACTTCCTTTCCGATCCATACTCCTTCCTGCCCTCCCTCTACTGTCTAATCTCACAGAGAGGGTGATGCTGGACCCCCTAAGATAAATGAATGGGGCTATTGACTGCTAATTGGCGCCGCCAGGCTTTCACCGATACTCCTGGGAGGACTAACAGCAAGGCCAGTTTAGCCAGCCTGGGTGCTTATTGCTCCCCGTGGAGGCTGGCTACGGAGGGGGCAAAGAAAAGCTAAGGAGGTGTAAAGCCCGCTGTAGATCATATGTTTTGGATGGGGCAAGTTTCGTTTTTGTCACCAGCATTTCCGTTTGCTTGACAGATGTCCCGTGGGAGGAGATTACTTACATTGAGGGGGGTGGGCCGGGCACTTTGACGGGACAGCTGTAATTCGAAACACCTCATAGGCAGAGACTGCTGGGCACTGTCTGCAGTATCAGTGCCCCCCTGTGTCTTCTGTCTTCGTCCTTTACAGAAGGAGGAATCTGTTTAGCCGGTCAGAAAGTACAATTATTGTTCTCGTTGTCCTCAACATTGTCTGCACCTGCTCTGCTGTAATCTGTAAAGTTAAACAGCAGTCCAGTGTCATCACAATCATTTGCCATTTGCACTCGCCTATTACACCTGTTTCCTTTCCAAATAGCGTAACAAATAGTTATTTTATCATAGATTTGACTGATGGCAGCATTCTGCAAGCCCTTTTAATGCTAGTTTTAAAGTACAAAATATACATTTAAAGTACAAAGATGTTTAATGGAAAGCAATCAGTTTCAAACTTGGTTTTAAGGTACATTAGTTTATGGTATGAGCTTGGAAATACCTGTATGTTGGTGAGCAGCTTTTTCTCAAAAGAGGTTGGTAACATATCACCAAACAAGGAATCATAAAAACAAATACCCATAAATGAACAGAAAAGTTTCATGTTTTGATGTACATCCTCCAGCTAAAATTTAAGATCATACCCACATTATCAGTTGAAATGAAATGTCCTAATTTCCCTTCCCAGCTGACAGGAGTGTTGTGTTTCATTTCTGCACCTTTAGCAGTTTGTTGAAATGCGCAGTAAAAAGAAAATGCGTAGAACGTCAAGTCAGTGGGGCCTTAATTCACACACCTCGCACCTATCTATTATCTACCTGTAAATAATTAGATAATGAAGAGCCCCTAATGCTTTCCTTGGCAGATCAAGCCGCCTCAAATCCATAGCCTCTTACAGTGGCAATAACTGTCCTGTTTATCTTATGGGAGACAGAAGACATTAAGAACCCGAGAAACACCTTTGGACATAAATATTCACACCGTTTCCAATGGGAGGCAGTGAGTGAGTGTAGCGGTGCCGGTGAAGGGGAAGATAGATAAGCGGCTCTTTGTGTAACGGCACCCTTAATGTGTCTCCCCCTTCCGTTGCCTTTGTGCTGACAGAATTGTGAGAGGGGGCTCAAGAAAAGCACATCTTCTTAATTGAATAGGATATTTCTTAACCAATCTCTATTAGTGCTGCTGTTTTTTGAGCTCTCGAATCAATATTTCACACAAATACTTGTCCTTTACTAAATACGCTCCACGGTGGTTTCTCCCTGGTGCCAACCTTAATCCTCTGATGGCTTTTGGGGATTTTCTGCAGTGATTCCTTGTTACTTTCATGTAATTCTGAAACACAGACTCACACACTTGCAGAAAACTGAATTACAAATAATAGCTGTCTAGGCAGTTGCACTCAATGCTCTTCATAATTTTCCTCATTTATTTCTGTTTTCTTCTTTTCTCAGCTGCTTAAGTTCTGAAGAGCAAAGAATTTCAAGACTTACATTCATGTTCACTTATTTCACAAGACTCCACTGCTGTCTGTTTCTTTACAGAATGACAAGAAATATTAGATTAGTCACACACAACTCAGGAAACAAGCTTATTATGTGTATAAGCCAGAGCATAATTGAACAGAACGATAACGCTGATGGCAACACGTATACCCAGCTATGTGAGGGGAACAGTGAACATGTGAACAAGACAAGCCTTGAATGTAAGGCATGTCCCTGCTCCTCTGCCTCTGCATCATCCCCTCTAATAGAAAAGAGCAGAAAAGGCCCTTATTCACTCCCAGCCTGATTTATTCTCCCCCAGGAAGACTCCACTCACCCATTATCTGCCTGTCGATATTTACGGCTGCCTGCAATCAATAGGTCTCATTAACATTAAAGCTAACTTTGCTGGGTTTTGATTCTCCCCATGCAGATTATTTATTTGCGCAATTTCCATCAGTGAGAAAGAGAGAGAGACAGAGAGAGAGAGAGAGAGAGAGAGAGAGAGAGAGAGAGAGAGAGAGAGAGAGAGAGAGATGCTGAGTCTCTTGGCAGCTCTGACTGGGCCACAGTTTATTCTAGTAAGGGACCCACCTCTTTTCCACATCCAGCTTAATAGTGAAATGAAGACTTAACAGCAGCAAACTTTGTTTGTCAAGTGCTTTAGGGGTCAAATCAGAGAACAGTACAACTAAAGCAAGACTATCACTTTATTACATTACCATTCAAAACAAACAAAACTCAAAACAATGAGGAATTGTGTTAGAAAGAGTAGTTTGATTTTGGTATGCAAATGAACATATACTTTATTGCAAAATTCTGGTCATCTCTATTACGCTACAGTCATAACACATGTGGGCAAAGCTTCCTGGTAAGATATGATTATTAAAGGAAATTGTAAGTGTCTAAAGAGCTGCTTGCAAGTTAACAAACTTTACTTTTTGAAGGGGTAGAAAGTCCCTCTATGTGGTCAATTAGCCAAAAAAAGTAATGAGCAAAAATAACACTATTATGTACTTTATCTGTAGAAAAAAACCCATCTATAACATCCATAACACATTAGTATGTTAACACCTAGATATCTGATTCCTAAGCCCCCTATGTGTAAGCCCCCTATGTGTAGGCATGAAGCACTGGTGAAAGAAGAGAGTGTGTCTGTGTAGCGGTTATCAATACTGTAGAAGGGTTCCAAGCATTGATTTGCAGGCATGTTTATCTGTAAATCCGCTCTCAAAATAGGAGTGCCTTGACAACATTTGATTCCAGAAAGCCATGGCCCTGTGGACCCTGGTGGGGTGCCAAACAAAAGGCTGAACAATCCCAGCATCAATTTTTCATCCTGTCTTGTAAGACATTAAATACCGCAAGTATCTTGCGTAAGGCGATACCCTGCCATGTTTAGGGCCTGTGCAGCTTAACATCTCCTCAGTGTTGACTGTTGCGGTGACTGCTCCCACACAAGCTCTGAAAGGACAGCCTTGAGATACATGATCACTGATAAGTTCTTCTTTCAAATAAAAGGTGAATTTGGACCTAACCCAAGTCTGGCATGGAGTCAGATGATGTTTTGGATTGTGTAAGTTTCTAATGAATTCAGTCAATATGAAGGCATTAATATTAATAATAAAAATGTTTTAAATTAAAATATTTTCCGCCAAATATCTTACTGTTGAACAGATCCAACCCAAATATGGCACATATTTGGCTTGTGAAGGTCTAATAAATTCAGGTGATGCACGAGCACACTGTTAAAACAGAACATTCATTAAACAATTGTATTAAGTACATATTAGTTCACGACAACAGTAGGTGCATCGTTCCTAGTAAACACAGCATCTCTCCAATGGTTTAAGAAAAGGGGTGTTTAGGGTTCACAGAACTGGCTATCCAGAAAGACAATATCGACATTTGTATGCAGTGAAAATGTACTTGTCTAGATTAAGAAGTATGAGTCAGGCTCAGTAAAGTGGGATGAAAAGCTCTGGAAGCACTCCTCAGAGTATTAAACAGGAATCAAGGTAATGAAGGCACACACTGAGGGAAATAAACAGGCTTTTGTTTAAATGAGGTGCTCTTTCAACGTGTAAGTCGCAGAGCACTATAAAGTCTTCTCTCATCTTGACACTTTTTCTTTATTTTTTCTTTGTCTTATTTTTGGTTGTCTAGGACCAATAGAAGCACTGAGGTTTTACATCTACTGTGGTCTTTGTAACGAATCATGAGGGGTGCACATTTTCAGGCAGGTGATAATTTACAGCACAGCACTAATTTCAGATTTTAGAGTTGCGTGGAAATCTCACACCACTGGCGCAAGTGTCTTTGCAGTCTTTTTTCCAGTCTTTGCGGTTTGCTGATGACCAAATAATCAAAACATGATATGGTAAAAAGTACAGTTCTGCAGGTAGATCAGGTAGAGTGCAGGGAGAACTTTCATTAGTCTACAATAACTGAAACCAGGGAATAGATTCAACTGCAGGGACCACACAGGAGATCAGGTAAAAGTACAAATAATCCAAATCTTTATTTATCGATCCAGAGGTCATACACAGCAAGGCAATCAGTGTGGTGAACGATATAGGCAAGGAGCAAAAAGGCAAATATCCTGAAACAGGCACACAGATCATACACAAGGAATAAACAACTAGGAATGAGAAAGGGCTTAAGTGCCTGAGTACAAAGACAATCTAGAAACTGGGAGGTGAAAAGGCTGGGCTATAAATACAAAACATAAAATACAGGTGAGAACAGAAACTGGTGGGAAACTAAACAAAGGCAGGAAGTGACATATAACAGGTGAGGGGCAGGCTGAACGGCTCATGGAAACATAAATAAACAAAAGCACATGGCAGGGCAAAACAAAAAAGGCACATGTGTCAGCACAACAGAAACATAGACAGGACACTAGAGGTGAATAACGGAAAGAGAACAAGAACTAATTCAATTGTCCAAACGGGACATCATAGGTCATTACAGACCTGGCCCTGACAGTATTGGAGCCTTAGGCGAGATTTAATGAATCATGGTGATTGTCACTGACATACACTACAATGGTCAATGCTCACCAAATTAAACCTCGAGGATGCAACAATGTTTTGCTTATGTTAGAATTGCAAAAAACTGTACCTAAGGGTAATATTACATACCTATAATTGTTGATGTGACAGAAACTCAGTAAACATATAGTTATATAGCTGACACAAATGGTCTCGAAACATGTGTTAGTAGCCCACTTGTTTATGAAGGCGTAAGCATAACAGCTTAGAGAAGTAGTACCTACGTAGAAGGGCAATATTACTCTATAGTTGTCTTGAGAGGACGCACTTCCGAAAAAAAACTCTTCTGCTCGCCCCTTTGGCATTTTGTGCCCTTGCCAACTGCCTATATCACCTGCGTCATTACAAAGTATACTTTTACGTATATACACCCCTGAAAAAAATATTTATGTCTATTGTCCGCAACAGAATCAAGTTAACACAAAAGCATAACTGTAAACTTGAACAGACTTATGAAAACCAGCCCAGTTCTCCCCAGCTTCCAGTGTCTAATCTGTCATGAAAGTCTCAATAAGCTAATAGTTCTAATGTGTGAAAATTGATTTTTAGGAATCCAGTCCTCCTCCTCCTCTTCCCTCTTTTATTTGTTTTCTGTTTTTCCCTCCTCCTTCTCGGGCCCGGTGTGATTTATGCTCATGTTGCTATTGATAAGCTGAAATTGATTTTGCTGTGTAATAAAACCTGTCGTTTATTTAAGTCATGGGAGCCCCAGCGCAACTGGACTGAGCCTCTGACTTACTGGCTGTAGCATGAGCATACTGGAAGTATACAAGAACTATGGGAACCCTGGCTAATGAATTCATCCTGTTTCTTATTTTGATTCCTATTTCAGCCATGACTGTTCATCCAGCAGAATAGATGCAAACACAGATATCAATGGAGATTGTTTGAGATGTTATCATTATTGTTATTATTATTATTATTTCTTCCACTGAAAAGGACTTGCCCTTTACAGAAAGAGAACTCCCCTTCAGGATGTTAGGGTAGCATTACAGTATATCCTGTGGTGTGCATACATACATACTACATACATACATAACGGGGAAAAACATGTTCACAGCCAGTTCTCCTCACAGCATGAGCAGTGGTGGGAGTGAGGCGATGAGTTCTTGGTGACTGGACAAACATTGCCTCAAACAAATATCACCTGTACTAAATTCTTATAGCCTTCAACATTGCAGTCAAGTCGAGTTTTGCTCTATTCTGGTCCGTCCATTGTAACGATCGAGAAATGCCATTGCACTTCATGTCAGATAATACTGACCTGTTGTCACAGACACAACTGTATAGAAACAAATGCACCAAATCCCCAAATGACACTGTCAAACGCTGAGAGTACATACACAGAGTGATTTCCCCCTATCGCTAACTTACTAGCATGATTGACAGCTTTGGAAATGGTACAGTTGTCATATCTACTTACCCTCTGTCATCATAGAGACGGTTTTCTTCATAGTGACTGGCAATGTTTTGTAACCTCTCTGCCTCTGATATTGATGCCAGGCTTACTTAAGCTTGCCTTGCCAGTCATGAGCACACTTGATATGTTATAGTTATTATAACATATGCTGATACCAGCGTATGTTATAATAACTGTAGAGCTGAACCGATTAGTATCATACATTTATCCCTGTTTTTTATTTATGTCAGGAGGTGAAACAATGTGTGTGTGTGTGTGTGTGTCTGTGTGTGTGTGTGTGTGTGTGTATGTGTGTGCGTGTGTGTGTATATGTGTGTGTGTGGGCGTGCGTGTGTGTATGAGTGTATGTGTGCGTGTGTGTGTGTGTGTGTGTGTGTGTGTGTGTGTGTGTGTGTGTGTGTGTGTGTGTGTGTGTGTGTGTGTGTGTGTGTGTGAGCGTATGTGTGTGTTTATACTGGTCCTTCGAAATGCTTTGGGGAAGATTGCTAATGCTAGAATGCCGCTGTCCAGTTGCCAGTGGATCTAAGGCTTGGGAAAATGTTTGGAATTTCTCATGTCTCTCTGTGAATGTGTTACCCAACCTGCAACTGCTTCCCAACACCCCATAACAGGATCAGTGCCAGGGTCGCCTCCTTAACCCCATTTGATATGGGTGGACAAAGATACACAAGACTCTTTGAACATCTGAAGTGTGCTAATAACACTACTAGAGTCTAATAAGTTGAAAGAGTAGTTTGGCCTGTTTCACAGTTTCAGTTTGTTTACAGACAGGCAGGTGATAGCAATTTCCCCACTAGATTCATACAAGCATTTTGAAAATGACCTTCATATGATATTAGAATAATATTGAAATGTTGAGAAATAGGGGATAAACTAATTTAGCCTATACTAATAATAAAGAAACAAGCCTGCATAGAATATTGAGAACATCATGCATCTTACTGTACCGCCCATGCAGGAAACTGTAGGTGTGCTATGAAATGATTCCCTACTTCAGCACTGTTACTGCCTTCACACCTTCTGACCGCTGTTGTTTAACTACATTCCTCCCACCTCAAAAGTCCAAAGAGGTCCAGTCACACTAGCCTGTTAGCAGTGAGCTATTCATCACCGCTCTGCTGTCTAAACAGTAAAGGTGTCTGGGACATTGCATTGGCAACCTCTCTTACTGCATTTTGAAGGTACACCAGCGTTAAGCAGGATTGGATACTATGACCCTAACTGTGATACTTGTTATTGCCTTGTTATGGAATATCTGACAGATAAGCAGGTTTGAGTTAACCAGAACTTGCTGTGTTGCAGTCCAGGTATAACCAACAAATCTTACTGTCAATCTTATGAACGATACAGAGAAAGACACAAACTATAAATATTATATAGAACATTTAAGCATGAGTTTTTGTTGTTTTTAAGTGACAAGTGACATATCCTTTCTCACTTCTTAGGGAAGAAAGTGGAGTTTAATTTGCGTAGAATGATTAGGCTGGTGCGGCATATCCTTGAACAGCAGCACTGTTCCATCTATCTCTGCTGGGTATGCAAGGTAATACCCTTTCACACAGGCTGGAATCTCGCAGTGTAATCTTAGCACGGTGAGGATGAGGGCAGCAACACCTCTGTGCCACAGACCAGGTGACTGTCAGGGGACACCAGCATCCTCACAGCCAAACACTTCCAAGGACAAAATGGGCTGGGTTTTTTTCACAATGGTGGCAGTAATCACCAGGCGGTGGCACAGTTTAAATCCAACCATTCATCTGCGGCGATAAGTTTCACAAGTAACCTCACGAAACAACGGCAAGGCCTCCCGTTAGGTCCTTACTCCCCTTCTCTTGTGTCCGACTTTGAAGTCGTGCTGATTGACAGGCAGGGTTTCCCCTGGCCCGTTCGCCAGAATAAGATCAGGTCGTCGTTAGTCGTATACACGGCATATCTGCCCTAAGCCTTTTGTATGAAGCTCTCTTTACACAGGATTCCGTCAGACGGACAGCAGGCCGTAGACCATAAATCATTTCCCCGAAGGCTATTTTGAAGTTTCCCCAGGATAACTGTAAAGTTTCCAACATTTTTATATGCATTTTACAACAAAAATCCATCAATCCAAATAAAATATTGCATTACCTTGATTAAAGTCTGCACTGTTGCATCAAGCATACTGCTGCTTTTATATGCAAATCAATGTGTTTGTGTGAGTGTTTGATGCAGAAACACAATGAAGGTCTTTTCTGTAGTTATCATGTGGCCCCTACAAAAAGTCCAGTTGCGGGAATGTCAGCTGTCAGAATGCCGTCGCAGGAATTCCAGCTGAATGACTGTGCCCACAAGAGTCCCTTACAGTACCACTCAATCATAATCACCTTTAACCTGTTAAACAAAAGAGTGTATTTATTAACAGTGGTCTTACACTGGGGGAGGGTGGGAGAAGGGGATGAGTAAACTGCAGTGTGCTACTTTGAGTGACATGTTCAGTAGCAAATGTAACTGAACACTTCCACACCACTTCCACAGTGTGTTTAAGAGCCATATGCTGGCAGGCATTTTCAATTGTATTCCAGAAGGAGGGGGGGGGGGGGGAATGGCAAACAAAGGTGACGCCAGACATGAGAGCTGCTTGATGATATAGACTGACATAATACAGATAAAAAAATGACAGTGGTTACCCTGACCAACATCACTGACCCATCAGTTAAGGTCAGGTCTACAATTTTAATCCTATACATTTTTATTCAAATTCAGCGAACTGCTCACTATTCTTTAGCTGTCTGTTCTGTGTGTGCGCTCCAAAAAACTCTGGTGTTCATACACAGTCCTGTCTCTGTAAATTAGAAACAAACATAGTGGCTCGGATCGAGCGATAAACAATTCCAACCAATAAGCATGTTGCGTCGAGAGCATGGAAGGGAGCGGTGTCATTTGATTGGCTATTAAGCTCAAATATCAACAAACCTTCACCAGAATCACAGACTCTGCCTTTAAAGGTACAGTGTGTAGTGTTTAGTGGTATCTAATGGTGAGGTTGCTGAATTGCAACCAGCTGAATACCCTTCCCTTCACAAGCGTGAGTCTGTGGAAGAGGACCCGCTCCCTATGTAGATACGAAGGGCTCATTCTAAGCTAATGAAAACACATTTCATAGTTACAGGTAATACAGGTACAGTATACACTAATGAATTCATAATTATGAATACTATGTTCCATTTCTACAAATAGATGCCACTAAAAACTACACACTGTACCTTAAAGTGTCAGCGCTCTGTGATAAATTCGTCTTTCATTTCACCCATGTAAAATCAAATTTGACCTGTTTTTATGACTTGGGGTAGGCGTTTTATTTGTTATCTTTCTTGTTCTCATGATGAAATGTGATGGCATGGGTTGAAAGTGGAGGAGGAGACTCGGTCGCGGGAGCATCTCGTGTCCTGAACCTGCTGTTCTCACTCAGGGAGCGGGGTTTTACAGCGACGTTCCCAGCCTGCCAAAAAGCGGGGTGAGCCAAACTCTGCATCAATAAAGCCCAGTAACTAAATACACACAACCTAATCCTGCCTGGACAACCGCTGGCATGCTCCGGCACTGTGGTACAGATTCCCCTGCAGACAGTCGCCTGCGATGGGTTCATGTCACTGGCCCCTCACAGTGGGAGCCCAGGAACTGTGAGGTTTTATGTGAGAGAGGGAGTGGAGGGGGGATGAGGACAGCATTATCAGGACCCCTCTAGTATGTTCTTTACACAAGTCTAGTGTGGCTTACCCAAATCAGTACCAATAACAGAGGTGCTTTGTTATGACTATAAACAATAAAATGCATTTTCACAGTAATTTGATGTATTTGATTTGATTGAATTTCACTTTATGTATGTTGGAATAAAAGATAGATTAAGTTGAACATTTTTAATGGCATCATTTCTGGTATGCATCGTAGCTGTAGTTGTGGCGTTTACATTGAGTAAGATCACCGTTGTGTAATGACAAAACAACAAAAATCAAAACAAATATAACAAAGTTGAATTCTCCTGTAGTCTGATATGTACTTTAATCAAAACACGTGATGTAAAGTGCCCTTTAAATGTACTCTGATCAGTCGCATCATGTTTGACACATTATTTTCACTGTAAACACACGAATGAGTAACATTTGATTGCAGCACATACTCATATGCCTTTGTGTATCTGACTATGAGGTCATGTGAGACTCCACTGTCCCCATCCCAGTAATAGGGCTTTCCTTGATTGAGCATGAGGTGATTGACAGGGGAGAGAATGTTGTGCTGGCGTGGATGAGGGGAGGAGAGGAGGGAGGAGAGGAGGAGGAGTAATTCCAGTTAAAGCTGAAGTAGAGCCGTACAGAATTTATTCACACCATGTTAAAATGTCCTCGGTCCCCTCATCTTCTTTCTCTCATAGGTATAAATAAAGACATATTTACTTGAAGGTTACACTGGCCTGCACTCAGTTTTCATAGTAGACAAATAAACTGAAGCCTGTACACAACTGATAACAAACAATTTATGGAAATATATTATTCATTTCTGTGCCCTTACTTCCAATTGGTCAAAATATCAGCATGCCATTTAAATCAGTGTGAGAAACTGTAGCTAACATGACTCAGAGAGGCAGTGGCTACTTCCTTGATCCTTTCAGCAGATTCAAGTTCTGGTTTCTGGCTTTTTAAAAACGCTGACAGCACTTATTTAAGCCCCCCCCCCCCCTCGCCCCCCTTTAACCACGCCCAGGATGATCCACAATTGGCCCGGACGCGTGAAACAGTCTATCAACCTTACAACTTCGAGCCAACTCTCTCATGCCTGCCACCGAGTTGTTCGTCCAGTCAAGCGCAACAGTATCCCACAGTGAGAAACGTCTTCTGCGATGGATTTCGTATTTAGCAGTCGTAATGGGCACTTTGGCATGTGAGAAGATGAAGACGGCATAACAATTTGTTTCTCACGTAGATCGATCAATATCGGTGCGCAGGGACTGAACCATCAAGTCAACATGTTTTGATAACCTCGGTAAGACCAACAGACACGGTTGCGCAATCGAGTTGCCCAGCATATAAGAAGGATCATACAGCGAAAGACATTTCTAAAAAGAACTGTGGAATTAGTATCCTTGTAGGCAACCGCAGTGCGTCGAGAAATGGTCGTCTTTACATCTTTTTCAAAACAAAATCTATGGTTGATGCATGTGAACACAAAGCGTGTTTCCATAATTTTTTTTAAACTTTCAAAACAGGTTATTTGGAGACAGGTTGGAGTGACTTGTGGAGACCGTGTTAACACGGCTTGACAGAAGTTTGAAAATGACTTACCGTCCACTCTCGGACTTCCCTATGAATGCAATTCTGGGGCAACAGTATCCTTTCGTCCCAGTTGTTGGGTCTTTTCCGTGCGTACCGGGGAAACTCACACAGGACCGGATCGTGGGCAACCCTGCGAACAGCATCCAGTCTCCCTTCCGGGAAGAAAATGCTAAAGCTGCGCATCTTATTAAACTAAGAACACGTGAAGCAGAGACTGAGGTTGAGGATGACCCAGTGGTTCACATAGAAACCAAAGATTTGTGGGAGCAATTCCATAAATGTGGGACTGAAATGGTGATCACAAAATCCGGGAGGTATGATTTGACTAATCGCCTAAATAATAATAATAATCATTTGATTAATTTCAATTTTGTATCTTACAATACGTCTGTGGTGGATATAGACAACCTTGTTATCTTGTTATAGACATACTCGTTCGTTTTTACCACATGTAGTTTATATTGTCAATTATGATGGAATGGATGATAATAATCCACTTATCCTGTGTGGGAATAGTCTAAAGTTAACATGTTGATGTTTTTTCTATCTTCTCACAGACGAATGTTCCCACCATTTAGAGTAAGATGTTCTGGTTTTGACAAGAGAGCGAGTTATATTTTGTTGATGGACATTGTGGCATCAGATGACTGCAGATACAAATTCCACAACTCTCGCTGGATGGTGGCTGGGAAAGCGGATCCAGAGATGCCCAAGCGAATGTGCATTCACCCAGATAGTCCAGCCACTGGAGAACACTGGATGTCCAAAACAGTCAGTTTTCAAAAACTGAAGCTGACCAATAATATGTCTGACAAGCATGGATTTGTAAGTAGGCTATAATTACATTTTCTTGCTGGCAAAATCTGACTTGACTTGCCAACGCCTGGACTGTCATAAAAACGTGTATAAAATAAAGAAGAAAATATTAAACTATTTAAACGAAATTGAACTAATCCTAACTAAACTACATAGTAGAAGCATTCATTTACTTTAAAGTGTCTTTCAATTGTTGCCCACCATTCTGTACACCACGAATAGATGACATAAACTATCCCATATTTTGGGAGAAAACAAATGCATATTATCGGGAAGTAGATTTAACAATGACTATTTACCTTATTCTTTATGCATTCAACAGACGATTCTAAACTCCATGCACAAATATCAGCCCAGATTCCATGTTGTGCGGGCAAATGACATCCTCAAACTTCCATACAGTACCTTCAGAACATATGTCTTTCCGGAGACGCAATTTATTGCTGTGACTGCATACCAAAACGACAAGGTATCCATTCTGTATCAGCATTTGTGTTTCATTACATTATTCATGATAATACAGGTGGAATTGTGAAATTGAAGTTTGTTCTAATTCCTTTCCAATAAAGTGGCATTACGTGTGTTTAGATAAGGACAAAATGCATGGGCTACGTCTGTAAAATAATACATTGGCATCATTCAGCACCAAATTCAGTGTTCTCATCTCAAGCTTAATAGGAATCCTCAATATTTATTTTAATTTTCTTTGTCAGATAACACAACTGAAGATTGATAACAATCCATTTGCAAAAGGATTTCGTGATACTGGAAATGGAAGAAGAGAGAAAAGGTATATCGTCGTCGAATAGTTTCTGTTTTCTTTTTCTATGGCTGTAGGCCTTTGGGACCCCCCCCCCCCCCCCCCCCAAAAAAAATAATATCGATATGGCACCTCCTTTATCGAAAATTCCGTCGTCTTTTCCAGGATTGAAGGTGTATGTTTGCTGTTTCTAGCGGTTATTTCGTTTGCATTTCAGGAAACAATTAATTTTGAAGACAGTACGCTCCAGTGGCCTAAATTCCAACGACGTCCCAACTGCAGTAGATCGAACTTCACCAACCTCTCCCCAAATAAGGCCTGTCGTCACATCCACATTAAAAGGTTAAAAATTAATGTTTTTTCTTAACGGAAGTCATACATTTACCTCTGCGTATACATTATGAGATTTTCGACAAACTCACTTCCAATGACTTGGCAGCACATTCTTTTAGCCAGATGATTGCTATTGTAATTCGATAACAAGCATTAATTAAAGTTACTATTTTTGTATATATGTTTAATATGCTTTATTTCATCACTTCTGTTTGAAAGAAACCAGTGACAGTGAAGCCGATAGTGACGAGGATGAAAATAATCCTACTATCAAGGATGGTCCAGACCCATTTGAAGTATCCACAACTACAGACATCCCACAATTAAGCAATGAGCATACTAAGGCCAAACTCAACTTCGGTGGCACCCAAAGACTCCGGTTTGAGAGAAACTCTGAGAAACACGCCGAGAATCTTGAGAGTGAACCTAAAGCGGAAAATGATTGGCCTACTAACGAGGGGAGAGAATTCCAGAAAAATCAGCTACAACAACCCCACATTATTTACACCCCAGGGATGATAGAACAGCACTTTCTGAGTTCTCTAAATTCTACTAACAATGTTTTAATTCACCCAACGCCATTTTACTATGGACGGAACATCTCCAGTTTGATGTCTGAAGGAATGAGCACCTTGGACACCGGCAGACTGTCATCATCACAGGGGAGAAATGGAACGTCAGGATTAGCCACTCACGTTCAACAACCATCTTTGTCGTCTCCACAGGTAAGGAAAATCCGTTCAATCCACTTTCCGATATTCTTTGTTTGCACTCAGGTATATTTACGCAGTTGAATAAGTGGTGCGTTTTTACGCACGGCTTTCCTACGATTCTTCTCATGTCCTCTCGGTCACACAATGTCCACGTTACATGCCTTCTCATTGCACAAAAGAAAAATGATATTAGTATAATAGGCCTAGATTTCATTTCGTTTAATACTATGACATACAAACGCTTAAATAATTCCTACCTGTTTCCTCCAGGGTCTCAGACTCCCCCCATGTGGAAGCTTTCTACCCTACCCCTGTGTGGCTACTGCTGCTGTCGCCTCATCCTGGGTTCACCGACTTCACTTTATGAATGCCTGGGGCCATCGCTCGCGGAGCAAGCCCTATTCTCTCCCAATAAAGGTCCCCGGCAGCGCTATCCCCACAGCGATTTACAGAAAATATGACCTTAATTTGGAAGACTACATGATGAAAAAAATATTATTCCCTACATCAATGGAAGAAGCGTCTAGTGTTCAAATGACACCTGGAACGCATTCTCCAGACCCCGTTTCACAGTGAAGCCTCGGTGGAGTGAGTGGAACTGAAAAGCTACTTGACTTTTGTCTCAGCCTCAAGTTCTTCAATGTTATTGCAATAGCTTATATAATGTTTTACAATAATGTGTTGTGTGTAATCTGGTAATCTGAACCACTATCGCCAAAATGTAAAAGCGGATCTTATTTTCTTAACCTGGTTTGTTGAAGTAATGAGAGCGAGTCACATCAAAACTTCAGGAATGAAAAGGAATGGCTCAAAGTGAAGGAAATGCAAAATAGGCTACCTCGTATCAATATATCCTCGAAATAGTCCACTCATAAAATACACTTAAATCCACTCACAATTTTTGGTCAAAAAGGGACGAATTTCTTTTTCATTCATTCAGGATTCTCTTGCAGGCTCTTTTACATTTCACAGAATCTTCACACTGTCTGGTATCCGAAACCACTGTGTTTTTTCTAGTCATATAAAGGCTTCCTAGTTATGAAAAAAAATCTAAACTTGTTTGGAGAACTGGAAATTAATATTTCAGTATACAGTATAATGAATTGACTTTGGCAACCTGCAGCCCTGCAATTATAATCAATATTTCATGAAAATAAGTACTCTGTATTTTTTCTTATCGGAGTTTATTACGCTAAATTAATGAAATGAGAATATAGGGAATATGTTTGTCGAATGTGCAGCACTTGCTGAACAAGGATAATGTCTAAATCTGTGCTTATATGTGTGTCTAGAAAATATGTCAGAACGTGTACATTTTTGTATTTGCACTAATTTATCTTAGAAATGCATCTTGTAAAAATACGAGTTAATAATGAGTGCAAAGTAAGAATTTGGATTCCTCAATAAATGACGATTACACTGATTCAGTTCACTTGGATTTTGCAAATAATATGTTGGCTAACTGAGTGCATAGTTTACTGAAATGAGAGCATGTTTTTGTTTTGTCCATGCCACGGTGTATCACGATCTGTCTATCTATCTATCTATCTATTTCAGCCCTGTAAACCTCAAGAAATACTTGCTATTTGCATTTCATGAAAATATTCCCCACAAATCTCAAGCAACTGAACTCGGATAACACTTTGTGTTGTAATAAGCAAAGATTTGCGTTCAAAAGCAAATAATAAAACCGAATGAAGTCTCCCTTGAACAACTGAATGAACAACTACATAATTATGCTTATAGGCTATTGTAAATGCAGCCATACGCTAAACACAAAGAATAGGGTAGCATACCCTCCCTGAGACTGAAAACAGTCAGTCAGGGAGATGTGCCCTGATAGATTTTAGCGGCAAATATTAAATACATGCATTTGAGGTCAACAGTAAATACACGATTAATATTTAGAAAGATGGGACCGCCGATACAAATTTGACTCTAACTTCTAGAGTCGGGATGACAGTCAGTGTGAACAGAAGTTGTTTCTGCGCAGCCAAAAGCCACTGCAGTTATACGACGCGAACGAACTCGCCTTAAACACGACGTCACCTCCGTACAGTGGCGTCAAGAGGAAGCGATCTTCTTGCTGGGCTACTGGCATCAGTACACATGAATGATATAATGTAGTTGTCATCAAGATTAAGGTGATAGTTTATACTGCTGTAAACGTGTTGAACTAAGATCAGTTTCTACAGTCAAAGCACCAGCTTTCAGGTAGTACTGGCTTGTAAGCCAGGCAGCAAAACCGATTACTATTGTTGTAAAGCGAACGTTAGCACAGGTAGCTAGCAAGCTAGCTAGCTTGCTTTATAGCCGTGTGAATTCCTTTCCCCCCCCATGCATCAATAATCTTAACAGAATGTTTCGGATATCTGTCAGCTACATTTTACTCGGCGGACAATTTTTATTGCTGATAACTGTCTTGTTGTTGCAATGCCTGGAGGGAATTTACTCTCAGAATTCATCCGACACTCCTGGAAATGGAGTTAACGTTACGTTATCAGCAACAACAGCCACATTTGTGGACCAAGCTGACAACGTTACCAATGCTACAGCAGTGGAACCTGTGAGTGATTCGGAACCGTATGAATACAACGGAGAATCACCAGTTGTCCTCTGTCGTTATTTGTAAGTTTTGCAGTTTGGACCGGACATGACCGACGGCTTTAACGTGTTGTGATGCTTTTATGTAGCTAGCTAGCAGCTAAGATATATCGTTTAGAATTTGCCATAGTATGTATAGTTTCTTGCCAACTTAAAGTGTGATTTTCTTTCAGACCTGACGAGTTTGTATTTTGTCAAGAACCCGTGGACCACGCAGGTAACGTCACTGCATTTCAGGAACTGGGGCACGGGTGCGTTAAGGTTAGTCACATTGTCTCATTCAATTTTCTCGTTGTTATCATGAACATTGGTATAACATACAGTCGAATGCTGTTATTAATATGTTTATTGAAACATCAAAGGAAATTGAACAAACTCGTGTTTCTTCTTTTAACTCTTCCTATTAAAGTTCGGTGGGCAGGTGTACAAGGATGTCAATCATACTGCCGTGTGGTGCACCGCCTTGGATGACATTGAATGTGCTGGACCAAAAGAGTTTTTGAGAGGAAACGAGCCATGTATCAAGTAAGGCCAGCAGCAGATAAATCATAAACTGTGACATTTTCATGTTTGAATCCATCTGCTACGTACCATACCAAAGTCGTACAGGCACTACTAAACTATGCCTATTGCTAACTAATCAGAACTTTGCTTTTTATTGTGCCTGTAGTTGTATGTATGTGTATTCTATCAAAATGTGCTTTCTTGATATATAACAGGCTGCTGTAGGGACATTCGTGATTTAGGCAGTTCTACACACGTGGGTGGTGGTAGGGTGATGGTCAGGTTGTCCAGTGAAAGAGTTATTGAAAAAAGTCGACTGGAAAATAAATTAAGACTACATTTTCTAGACAAGTAGGTCTTTGGGAAAAAGAAAAAAAAAAGACAGGGTGGTACAAATATGGCATTTCACCTCCATTGACAGTGCCCAGAAACAGCCTCAGGTGGACGTAGCAGCTCGTTACAATGACCCGATACACTACTAAACCCAGCGAAATTGGCCAGGCAGCACATGAATATCAATTCAGCCCAAAACACTAGCATTATGAAACAATCTATACCCCAGTTCATGAATGTAAAAACAAGCATAGTAAGCATGCTCATCACTGTTTGAAGCACACAACAAATCAAAGTGTAATCCTCTGGTCCAACTATGCAGCTGATTTACTGAAAAAGTTGAAGGAAGGTGATGGGATATTCCATAGCCCATTGTGTCAGTGAATGTATTTTCATGACGGGTATGTTTAGGAAACAGTTACTTTGTGTAAACGGTATTGATTAATTGCTTAAAAGTAAATTTTCTTGACTTCGCAACTGTCCACACTTTAATCTGTTACCTTTTCATATCCTCCCTTTTGTTCTGATATGCGCACCTGCCCCAAACTTGGTGCCCCATATTCGAAACATTAAGCCCCCACTCCAGGAAAAACTCAGGAGGATTCTAAGCCATTACATACTTAACCCATAACCAAAATAACCCATATTTACTATTTATTGCACAATAACCATACTATCAAGGGGATATCTTGCCAGCTATATAATTAATGAAAATGCTGAACTGGAATAGCTTAGTAGTGAAAATGAAGGTGAATTATTGGAGGTGATACCACAAGGTGGCAGTGTTTACCTATCTAGGAGGAAAAGGGTTGCCCTTGTACTTACATATGGGCTCAAACCAGCAGTACAGTTACAGATTATGAAAGCAATTGGTGAATGTGTGATTCTAATGTACCTTAGATGCTATATCTTAATTGTTTAACCTGTACTATGTGTTATTTTTCCTTTGTTAAAGGAAATTATACTGATTTGTGCAAATGAATGGAGGATAAGAAAAGGCATCAAATGTCCTATTGATTTAGCCTCTCAGATTGTATTGAGTCCTTTTTTCTCTCATATGTGAACAGGTACACAGGACACTACTTCATCACCACACTGCTCTACTCCTTCTTCCTGGGCTGTTTCGGGGTCGACCGCTTCTGTCTCGGTCACACGGGCACAGCGGTTGGCAAGCTGCTCACCTTGGGCGGCCTTGGCATCTGGTGGTTCGTCGACCTGATTCTGCTGATCACAGGAGGTCTGATGCCAAGCGATAGCAGCAACTGGTGCACCTTCTACTGACATTGGGAATTTGGTCAGGCAGAGCAGAAGAGAGCAGAGCAGAGCAGAGCTGAGGCCCTGTAAAAAGCAGACGCTGCTTGGGTTGCACCAAGGAGAGTTCTATATGTTTTTTGTGCACATCTGCATGCATTAAAGCTGCTTTAGGATGTTTTGTTTGGTTGCTTCTTCTAGTGACTACTCACTCTCCGCACCATGGGTCTTGAAAGACTGAGAAGACAAGTCTTGTCTGGACAGACTTATGTTGGCCTCTTACGCACATACTGTATATTTGCGGTCTTATATAATGAATATTGTATGTCTGCCAAGCCCTCTCCTGACATGGCATCTTGTGTTTTTCTTTTTTTCTTTTGTTTTATTATTTTTTCCTGGGTTTGCTGCCAATTTGGCTGTCAATCCCCCCTTCATTGCTTTTAAACCTGTGACACATTTTCAATCAGCCTTCGGTTTTGGGTATTGTCACCCTTCAATGGTGTTGGATCTGAATAGATAGATTCTCCTCAGGTATTTGTTTAAAAATTCTCTTGCCAAATAGGATGAAAATATTTGCATGAAATGCTGGAAGGCCTCCAGTGTAAACACTGCCTCCCTCAGCGGAACTGTTGTGTTTTCCATGAAGGACGAATGGAGGGTTCAGAAAATACAGCTGGAAAACGACCAGCATTCGGCAACTAAAAACCAGTGCTGTTTGACTGGGCTTTGTCTTCTAGGCTTAGCTGAGAATTTTTTTTTGCTCGTACTATTGGTAAGCAATGTGGTTTCCATGGACTTCAGGAGGATTCTTCAAGTTATTCACTGATGCTTTCTATGAGCAGGATTTCAGGATTCCTTGTAGAATTCTCATAGTCACAGTCTACATTCAGAAGTCATCAAGAGTCATGGCGGGAGTCCTTACAGTTAAACCTTGAATGTAGGGTGTTTTTTTTAATAATAAGTGTTTTTTTTTTTTTTTTTACTCTATTTATTATTACTGATTTTGTTTGAATTGTGCAGTAAGTGCAGACTATGCTTTTGGTTGTATTTTGTTGACAGTAGAAATCTCTCAGCCTCATGTATTTTCTGTTGTAATATTTAACATTGAAATATTAAAGTGACATTGTCTTTCACTGAAATGTGTCAATATTATTGACAAGGATGACCTTGAATGTGAGTTCTGTTTAGTATTTTAGGATAAATGCCATTCCTTCTTGCCATGGAATGGAATATTTCTCCTCAGAGGATGCACAGAGAATGAATGTTCCCCACATTTCTGGAAACTTATTTTTTCTCTGTTGCCTGTACACTGGCAAATAACTTAGCAGCTCCTGAGTAGGCCTACGTATTTTGAATGAATTTTGACTGCCTAGAAATTGAAACTGATCTACTACAGTGTAGTATTTATCCGATTACTCGAATAATCAATGGAATACTCGATAGAATACTCGATTTCAAAAAGATTTGATAGTTGCAGCCCTATACTACACTGAAAAAGCTTGCAGTGTGCTAAAATGGTCTTCATCTAGTGTTTTAGCTCCCACTAAGCCAGGTGACGTAAGACTAAAAAAACACAGTGTTGACATTATCTTTGTTCACTTACTTCTGACATTTCTCTAAACCAGTTTGTACAGTAAAGTCAGTAAACTGGATAAAGCCAGAATTACACTCAAACAGACCCCTTTTGGCAAACATGGCTGACATTACAATGGTGGCACCCAGTATAATGAAAGCAATAGAAATGAAGCTGCTTCTTTTACACAGATGAAGAACAGGATTTCCTCTTGAAGGCCTTGGTACATGCACTATGATCAAGGTCTGTGCTGGATAGAACAACTATGGCTGATTTTCATGTTCATAAAGTAAGTAAAAATACCAAAGATCCAAATGAACCCCTTATGTGCCACAGATTGGGCCTCAGACAGTCTTTTGTTTGCGTTTAAGGACATTGAGAGAGTGAAACTACAGTGTGCCATGTCTACCAAATGGAGGTATTCTTGTGTTTTTCAGCTTCCCTTCACTCTTGAGGTAAGGACATTTTCAATATTTGCCGAAATGATTCTAGATCTGTGGTATGCTAAATGTGTTGCAGTTTTCCCTGACATTTATGCAATTCCTTTCATAACTACAGTGTGTGTGGGTATGTGCACTGTCAGATGAGTCATGAATAATTCATGGATTGATGTCTCATTGGGGGGTTGATGGACAGACATTTTTTTGCAGTGTGATGTTTTGGGAGGCCTCACAGACAGTTGTTTCTCTCAGAGATACGTCTTGACTGTTTAATGATGTTTCATAAAGTGTAGCTTTCAGATATCTCTAAAATGTCCCAAATCCTATCATTAGAGGTATTGGGCATCTCAGTTTGATTTGACGCAAATAAATAGCCATACCCGGTACAGATGGCCAGCCCACTAGGGAACAGGTAACTGGATTTAGTCTCAATTCTTTGATCACAGTGACAGTTCTTTGATGCATTATGATTATGTGATAATGTTAGGATGTGTAGTGGCATTTATTTATTTGAACACACCTCACAATAGTAAAAACAACATTACATCTACAAAAGAATAATGTCACATTTAACTAGCGCAGGACGCTGTGTGCAAAAGCATAATCTAGAGTGTACTGTCAGGGAGAGAAGATACATTTAAATGATTTTCTTTACCCAAGCAGTAGAGGCAATGAGTAGTGTTAGGTCTATATGGGATGGGTGGAGCAGAATAACAATTCCAGGATCTGGTGATGAAATCGGGTGAATTGCAACATTGTATGGGCAAAGGAAAGTTTGAATGTTATGAAATTGTTACATTGCTACCTGTATTATGAAATTATGAAAAACAAATGATGACTAACAGATCGTCCAGACCAACACAGAAGCAGTAAATGTGCTATTCTATGATCAGGCAATCAGCCAGTTTAAAACAACAGTATACAGGCATTAACCACTTTTTGAGGTATGTTTTTATAGGCAGACAGTTTAAAACAACAGTATACAGGCATTTACCACTTTTTGAGGTATGTTTTTATAGGCAACTAGTTTTGGTACCATCTTAATTGTTTTGATGGCCATGGGATGGATGGAAAAACACACCGGTCCTTCTACTAGCTGCCCAGGCTATGCACTCTGTAGGTTTGTGGTCCATGTCAGACTACCCTGTGAAAATGCAAGATAATCTTTCACAGCACGATATCACCAATTATTTAGCCAAAAGACACTGGTGCTTGAAAGCTTATGTTATTGCCATTGTTTGTGTTTTGCAAGACTTTTGGTCTCACTGGTTTTAGACTCTTATAATGCCTTTATCACATGTACGAGCCTGCGCAGACCATCACTAACAATAGACCTTGTGAAACATTCGATTTGATTCTTTAAGGTGTTATGGACTTCGGTACCTGTAATTACATACTGTGGATGAAGTGAAGGAAAAAAAATTGAGAAAAAGGCAGGTCACAACATACCCCAGTGAGGGAGAAAAGGGAGTTGATAGAAAGATCTAGAAGCAGAGGAACACCTTTCTTTTGGCATACACGACTCCATGATGCGCTGAGAAGGGGGAGGTGTAGGCAGCATGACCTCAATTTTTTTTTTGATACCTCATTTACATAGAACTTCCACATCTTTGCTCTAACACACCCAAACAGAGTGTGAACACACCCACCCTGGAGTTTAACGCCTTGAGCAAGGCACAAATATTTTGACCCGACTTTGCATATGACTTTGTCATGAAAACAGCGTTTGGTCCTTGTGCTTAGACTTTGCATCTGCCACAGACTTATCACTCCGATTAAAATGGAGTGCTTGGACAGCTATTCTCTGCACTATCCAGTAGACTGTGACACTGTGATTCTTTTATCTCAGTAGTGCGTGGATTTCTTAAATTGACATTTGAAATACTAATGGCTCCAAAAATAAAGTCTTAGAATTTGACATGATTCGATAAGATACTTGGCAATATAGCACACGCCTGAATCAATTCCCCCCACTCTAGCATCCAAGTACCCACTGTGTGTCTGCTGAAGGAGAAACGGCCAACATTGTGTGGATGTTTTCTTTCTTGTTCCATACAATTCCTATATCGCCATTAAAAAGACAGTACCACCACATTAATCCACCACCATCGTAACCACAGTATCTTTGTAAACTAACCTGAACATTCAGTAACATAATGTCCAGGCAACCACAAAAACACTTAAAGCACATTGTATGCCAGTTAGATCTGGAATGAAGAATTCAGGGCACTGATGTTAAGGACATATCTTAAGTGACATAACCAATGCTACAGCATGTAATACAAAAACTCAGCACACAAAGAAAACTGTCCAAGTACACACCGACGTAGACCGACAACACCAGCACACATACACACATATCTACTTGTTTATACATACTAAACAACTGCTATGGGTTAATACATTGGAGCCGCACCATTCATTCCACTTCCTCTGGCACTACAGTCAAGAGAATATTTTCGTTATCTCGACGCACCACCACTGACAGAGGCTGTCCTGACTGCACAGCGTCACTCACATCATCTGTGCTCTGTACAGGCTGGTTGTTGATGCTGGTGATCACATCATGGTTCTTGAGGCCGGCACTAGGAAATGAACATGGCGTGTTTAGTTAGAATAAGTTGGTTACAAGATTGCACATTGTACTGTATTGTGTAGTGTATTGTTTTTGACCCTTGGGATTCTTTAGCAAAATGTGACAAGGAGCTATGCATTTGTGAGTATGTGAGCTTGTTCCTCTGTTGTAATTCAGAATCAATGTTTGGATTGTGATTGCTTCTCAAGGGATCAATATCTGTTTTGCCTGAAACATAAGTAAATGCTGTTTGCAGTCACAAGCAACATCTTTAGACAAGTTCTACAGTATTTAACATGTAGAGGAAAAACACTCTCAAACCCCTGCTGTAAGATCAATTTCAAAATCCATCAGTACAAAAAAAATCATGAAACATAAACGTTAGTTATCAGAGAAGATAATTTTACTCATCTACAGTAACAGTAGGAATTCAGCATTAGGCTGCACCCTCGGCAGAACGATACAGTTCGCATTATTTTCCATGCGTGGGGAGGCTGTGGGTGGATTGAGTATTGCAGAGACCCGGCATACATTTCACTGACGGCCTTCAAAACCCACAGGGTGTTCTGGTCCAGACCTTTCTGAAAGTGTCTGGTTGCATCTAGGGCCTCCTTTTGCTCAGCACAGCGGTTGCCAATCCATTTGGCAGGCGGGTGGAGCTCTTGGGGGGGAGGCCTCCCACAGAGTAACCAGATGTGTCTCAGGTTGTGTCTCCCGGAGGCTTTTATCTCCTGCCTGATGTAAGTGTTTGCCTTGACTGCCTCTGCCCCATATAAAGCCATAGTGAATTTCAACCATGATGGAGCCACAAACTTTGAACTATGATTTGCATTCTTATTGATCTGGATGTGTGTATTCCGAGGCATGTGGGTGTCTTTGCTCTCTCTGCATGGTTGTTTTTTCTGCCTTGACTCCACATGCTTATGACGTAGCCATCAAGTGTCAATCAATACATCTATCAGTCAACTTGTAATTCTTAAGCCCTTATCATACAAGTGAATGTAGGTGACTGAAAATGCTTTAATTAAACGGTTGATTGACTTATCTACAACATATCAAAAAATACCACATCCAAAAACATAAACAAAACAACTTCAGGTAATAATTGTCATTGTACAAATACAAGTATCACTGCATCTTGTAAGTTAGAGCCGTTTCCAGTATCGGTGTAACCTTTCTGAATATGGGGGCAAAGCCCAGGGCCTTCCTTTACCTGGCGGCAGCTGTCCCTGGGATGACCTCGTACACATAGACCCCAGATGTCACATCTTGGAAGTCTTTCTCCCGCTGCTTCAGCTCCATGATCAAACTGCCAGATGAGAGGCAGTTTAGATTACATGAAGATGCACTTATCTACCATCTTGTGACAACTCTGACCGCAATGAGTGGCTAAGAGAGACACTGTCATATAATTTATCATAAACGATAGCTGAAAAAAAACAACAATTTATAAAGCATTATCAGTTGCATCTGCAAGTCATTCAATGGAGCCTAAGTAAAAGGGGACATTTAATGAAAAGATAGCAGCAAACATGCTATCTTAAGGCAGCCTCATCAAAGGATGAATATGACTTACGCAGGTGATAACTGAAGCATCCGTACCCCCATATATCTCTTCTTTGGCGTTGTCTTTCCTGAAATTGAAAGCTAGGTTTAGCCGTCTTTGAGGCCTACTTCGGCAATAAACTGTGGATGCATTTGAAATATGCTTTCTAATGTAGCACTGGTGCAAAAATGTGTTGTGTAAGATCAGACTACATAATATAACCACATTTGTAACTCCTGCTGGAAGTGCCAAAATAAATGCTCCTTAATGCAATTTAAATGCACTCATCATGCACCATAGATATGCAGTTTCAGTAAGGTATTACTGATTAAACAATGGTATCTTAAATGAGCCACATCTATGGGTCTGCTGTGATGCCGAGCCTGGTATAAATTTGCAGTGGGCACCATGCATGATGTGATCAGGGCTGAAGCACATCTGCTCCTGGCATGCACTCAAATGGACCAGAAATGATCAAAGTATTTATGATAACAGACAGGCACTGGGGCTGCCTGGAGTGCTAGTATGAGATATGTTCATCGGTACCTCTTCTTTGCCTGTCATAAGACTCCGTAAGGAACTGTCGTATTCTATCGGAGGGGATTGCAAATGAAATTCCGGCAGTGACCTTTAAAGTGTTTATGCCGATGACATCACCATCCTGAAAACATAAGAGACGAAGAAACATGTCATTTTGGAGCCACATCACAAACATTGTAACAAAGATAAAGCCATTAAGGGACATAACTGGGGCGTAATTGCAAGAAACATTTCTAGAAACGAACAATGCTTGTTTCTCTCTTATTGCCCTGTGCATCTGCAGCACATTATAAATGGTAATCTTTCTAATTTTGGCACAAAGCAGAAACAATTAAGCATTGAAGGGATGACCTTAAAAGGGGAATTTGAATGAATAATACCAGAAATATAACAGCCATCAAAGAACATTTCATTAAATCAGCAGAGAGCTTTTAAGGAGCCAGCCAGGATGTGTATGTATCATCTAACTGTCTAATGGCCTTTCTAAAGAGCACAGTAGGGGGTTGTGCACATTCTTTTTTGTTACTTCCATCTCCTTCCTCCAATAAAGGGCCTTTGTTATGGATGGCAATAATCAGACACAAGGGTGAAAGTCTTTCAAGGGCGAGGGTTGCATTTTTCTTTTTCAGGATCAATAGCAGGAGTATAAGGAGGTTGCGGATCATCTATCTGGGGGATGATAAGTTTCCACACATAGGTAGATGTAAAACCGCACAGACAGAAAAAAATCAAACCTTGAATAAATGGAATAAAAAACCTGGCTCTCCATGTCTCTGTGGAATTGAAAGGGACTGTATCTACTGTTTAATTGTAACATATTTTCAGAATGACAAGAAGTATGAGGAGAATGCTCACCAAGTTAACAAGTGGTCCTCCAGAGTTGCCGTACTGCAAGAAGAAAGAATGGTTGAAATTTGTAATGGCTTACAATACCACAATCAGCACTGAGAGATGTGGACAAAAACCTAATGGCTACAAACATGTGCCAAAGATATGCTCAAGGACGCGTGAAAGTACATTGATAATAGCGTCGGTCTGAATGTATTCCATGTCTGAGTCCTTGAGGCCGAGCTCGTGTCCGCCACGCTGTGTGGTGCTGATGATCCCTGTAGTCACAGTGTTTTGCAGGGAGAACGGGCTGCCCACGGCCACCACAAACTCCCCGGGTCGAAGGTCAGACGAGCGGCCCAGCATAAGCACAGGCAGAGGGCTCTAACGGGCACAAAAAAAACACAATGTTAAAACATTGCCTCAAAGCCCCCACCACCCCTGCCACCCCCACCATCTCCACCGCCACCTCCACATAAATTACTTATCTCACTCCTGTGGATGAAACCTTAAACTCAGCAATTTCTTTCTCTTGGCCTTGTTCATAAGGAATAATCCCTGGCGGTCCCTTGGACTGACTCACTGGAGAGGCCCGCCGCTTTAACCAGGGGGCCTCGCGATCGATCACGTCTCAACCTGTCACGGCCTGTTTCTTCTCCACCTGCCCGCCCAAGGTAGGGTGCATTTTTATTGCATGCTTTATTGCCACCCCTTCAAGGGCACCAAGCTTGGTTCCATTAAAGAAAGAAGTCGCCATGCAACACCTGCCGTCTGATAGTCTGCACAGCGTGTAGGACTCCCATTTGCTGTCACCGATCATTGCATTTTGCATTATCTGCTAGAGGTTTTTTGTTAAAAAAAAAAAGTCTTAGCTTGAATTAATGTGATTATCAGTCACAAAAATATATGTTACGTCTCTAGACAGGCCCGCAGCAGTTTTCTAAGAAATACCCTAATAATACACACAGGTCCTGTTTACCAAAGAGGCTGTCACAGCCGTAACAGATGTGTTTGTCTTGATGGTGTTTTGCGAATGCTGAGACAAACTGAAATTTTGAATTTATATGACCAGAACCAATTGCCCCAGAGAAAAATCAAATGACAAATTGACTGTGTCAAGAAGTGGAATCTAATTTTGGTCAGCAAGTCCTCCCTGCCATTCCCCAGGAACATCTGCTGGACTGTGTCCTGAGGACTAATTCATTCACTGCCACTTTGACGTTAGTCACTGATGACAAGCCAACAGCACAGGGGCACAAGCATAAATTTGAGCGATCCATGGGATAAAGGTCTTTTTCAGCATTTAGCCAAGATGCTTACCTCAGACTCTATTTTAATAAGAGCGATGTCTATTTTTGGGTCCACGTCCTTTACCGTAGCATCATAGTGGATGCCATTTTGGAGCTCAACTTTAATGCGCTGCTTGTTTGATAACACGTGGGCGTTGGTGACTATCCAACCATCTTCGGAAACAATGAACCCAGAGCCACTCGACACAGGCACCTCTTGATTGGAGTATGACATCCTGAGAGAGAATAAAATCATTCACACACATTGAACACTTATTATATAAATGTATAGTTGGCCTTGACATCACAGATGGTCACCTGGGGTTGCCTGTATTTTACAAGGTGAATAAAATCGAACATAGTCAAGGGTATGTTTTGGATGGAATAAGTTTTCATCTAATCATATAACAGGTTGTCACATCATTGCTTGCTCTCTGGCCCCTAATAGCTGAGTTCAATCTATCAATTCTCGCATGATAACAATTTATTTTCATGCCCAGATGGCCGGGTCTGTTTTTGCCCAGGTGTGAAGTTGCGAAGCTTAAGCAGCATGTGGTTAATAGAAGTGCGGCTCCCACCTAACAGTCATCATCTTGACTTACATTCGGATGGAACAGTCCCTTAGAATATTGTTCAGCTGATCTTCTACACACAAGAGCAGACCCTCCTGAATATGTGATGCATGTTTTTGTCTCTTTTTGCTCAATCAGTCCCAATAAATTCACTGATTATGACACACTGAACTGTTTGAAAATCATGAGATGGACTGCAAAGTGTGTGATCCTGAAGGCAAATTATTTCATGCAACTGAACGTAAATATAGCAAAAGTGCAAAATATGTAGATCAATTCGGACAAAATGCACATAATTAAAATATTTTCAGCTAGGGTGCATTTAAAAAATATATGTTTCCATTCTCCCTGCTTACTGCAGTTAGAGAAGTATCTCTGCATATCGTAGTTACTACCATTGCATGTCCCTCATCTGTGTGTTCAGTGGGTAAGTGGACCCCTGTGGATCCTCATATTACCTGCGGAAAAGCTCTAGATGGACCACTGCAGGGGCAATCTTGTCCACCACATCTGCAATGAAGTTGAACTTGAAGCGCATGCTGCTTGGGTTCTGGGAACCTGGAAATAGAGGTTTGCAGATGGCGATTGAAATTGGAGCGATTGGAAACCACACAAAAATAAGTCGAAAACGTGAACGCTAAAACATGATGCCACCAGCTCTAAGAGTAAGAGAAAGATCAGTGGCATGTAAAATATTCAATATGACTCCAATTATCATTAAACTGTGTGCTGACATTATATGGGAACAAGGGGCAAGATGTTGCTTGTTTCCATCCGAGGAAGTATTCAAATGTAGGTACAGCATGTTCACTTGCGTTCTTTCAAAACACAATCACGTGAAAAAAATGGCAATGTTTCATCAGCAACGGTAGTGTGTACTGTGGTTGATACCGTGTTGTCTTTGTCTTTGGGGGTATCACCCTGTGCCAGCTAGGATTGTGTGGCTAAGGGCCGACTGACAGGACTTTTTCCCCTCCCATTTTACATTTATGTGAGGTGCTTATCACCCAGCTTGGGCCAGCTGTGAGGAGGCTTGTACCTCCAGGAGGTAATCGGGACCTGGATACCAAAAGCCTTCCCTTCCCTGAGGTGAGCCGTGGTAGCTAACCTCAGCAGCATAATTCTTCTCCATACTCCTCCAGGGGCAGTTCCTAGAACTCAGCACAAATATCCCTCTAAAGTATTTTAGTGCTAAAGCTCTGGGAGTTGTGTTCTGCCATATATTATTTCTTATCAAAACATGTTAAAGCTGCTCTAAGTCACATTTAGTCTTGCTAACTAGTGCCAGACTAAGTCAGTCAAAGCCTCCCTTTCTTGGGCTGTGCATCTGCAAAAATAATTGGCAGGTAATGCTGGTAATCACTTTGGAAGTTTTTCGATTGGTTAATACATTGCCCGAGCTGAAATTTTCAGTGGCTGATTTCAGAGCCCAAGACAGAGACCCACAGACCAGTTTAGTTTTTTTAGGGCATCTATTTAAACAAGGTGTAAGGACAGTTCAGCTGAAGTATTAAACCGTTTTAAAGACATAAAATCTCACTGAAGTGTGATTACAGTGTACTGACAACAATGAAGGTGCTTTGCATATAAGCTACGCAAATGGCCAGCTGTACTTCTATTTTAACTAGCATTGCAAATACATGCTCTGGCAGATTGCTACTGAAGAATGCTTTGGATACAACCCAGCAATCTTCCCCGCTAGATTCCCTCTTGACATATCCTGAATCAATTTTTTTTCACTCGGCATGTGAACCAGTAAAACCCATGGACGTACAACCATTCATAACACCTAAATTACACACATAACCTTATGTATGCAAATAAGTGCTTTAGGAATGATCACAGGCAGGGAAGGAACACAAGCCTATTGGGATCTCTGATCGGCATGGAATAGGTTGCAGTATATGCTGTTTTGCCTCCTCTCAGGGATAGTATCCCCTACGGCACACCTGTCAGAGCCAGATGGATGTGTGCAGCTTGGAAAGTAGCCAAAATACTAGAATCAGGGAGCACTGAAAGACAGGGGACTTAGAGACAAGGCATAAAATGCCCCAGTGTATGAAATCCCTCTATTTCTTGGGTATGGCATGGTTTAGTGCTTTAACTACTGTATGCTGATGGCAATACATGTTGTCATTTTCATCATTTTGTTTGGGTGGTAGATGAATATGCTAAAAGTTAGCTTGACTAGCATGAAATTACTGGCCTGGCTCGTTTTAGACTGTTATTTTTTCTGTCAGATTTTGACATGCTTCAACAAGCTTTCTAATCAAGGACTGATGATTAATATGTGTTCCTGTGGTGACGGTCCCTGTATTTCTCTCTTGTGCGCGCAATTTTAGAATTTGGAAGACTCCGGCATCACTGTGAAGTAATGAAATACAATCCCATGTAGAGATGCCCTGCCATGCACTGCAAATTCTCTCTTCTAATTACACGCTTTCCTCACTCGGTGAGCTACTCACTATGTGAGCTAAACTTCAGGACTCGAGTGATTAATCTTTCTAATCACCTCATTCTTTTATTGGTGTGCTACCCTTCCTGCGACATCATGCAGAGCTTTAAGCAAAAGGCTAAGGGAAGGCATGAGGACTGAGCACAGACATGTTAGTGCCTGTTCTGGCTTTTGGAAGATAAGAGTATTTTTTTCTCTCGCACATGGTTCCATGCCAGTTTGAGTGATAGCCCTGCATTAAGCACTGTTGTGATCATATTATCATACCTAATTTCTGTGATGCAAATGCTCAATTTTAGGACATATGGTCCAGTGGTTCTTGGTCAGTGGTAAAAGCTCTGAAATGTATATTTTTTGCATATATATTTCTAAAATAATAATGATAAAATAAGATCCACACTACTATGACTTCTTCATCTTTTTCTTCTTCTACTACTACTACTACTACTACTAATAATAATATTAATACTTGTGATAATAATAATAATGATCGCTATTATAAATACATATAAATATTTTGATGAAGTCATCCTCCAGGAATGGAACTACATGCACACATGTAGACATGTTTATATTACACATGTAACTGACAGTGTAACAATTATAAATGTGATATGCTGTCATTTTTCTCAGACAGCCCCTTAGATTAAGGAAATAATGTATAATCCTCTTCTTCACACACCATATGCTATAGGGTGTGAAACTAATGACATTTATCTAACCCATTTCTTTTTCATATTATTATGCTTATGCATTAGATTCATATGAAGTAACTGTGCAGTACTTAGTCTCATATTCAGTTGTTTTCCAGCAATCTGTCATCAATCAGATGAAATGTAGTTTATATTATTGTATGCAACATTTAATGAAGATCAACAAATAGGCTTAGTGGATACTAGGGTAATAGTTCTTCCACTATTCACTGTTGGCTATCAAAGTCTGAATGTACAGGCCTAATTAATACTGGCCTGAGGTCAAAGTCAGATGTAAATGCATCAAGGATAAAGAACGGCCCAAAAAATGTTCACACACCTGTTTCACAGGTGCCCTTCTGAATCAAAATCACTGAAGGTGTACCACTGAGTTCAGCTCGTCGGTTTTCGGCTCTTAAACTGCAGGGGCTTGGATATGTTCTCCCATCGCTCCCGCACACTGAGTCTGTGCTGCTGCACACGCAGAAGCCTCGAGATTTGCGCTTTCCAGGTGAGTGTTCACATGTCATTCCATCGCCGCAAACACCATGGCCTCTGTCCCCGCAGAGGGCTCCTTCTCCGGCACTGCAAATTGTGCAGCAACCGCAGTGGTCCTTCACAGCACCGTAGTAGCATGACCCTGGTTGCGGCAGACAGCGGGATACATCGCACACTTCTGGACAAGTAGTTTGTCTCTTTTTCAAAGAGCGAGAATGTGCCGCCACGGCGAGGTAAATCCAAAATATAAATTTCAACATCAGTAATGTTCACGATAGTTGTGTCTGAATGAAGTAAAATAATCCCCAAAACGTTTTTTTTACCTAAATGTTTTTGGACGTTGGCAACCCAGGTCAGTAGTCATCTCTCTTAGTGCTGCATTTAAAAATAAACGAACAATCAAAAATGTAAAAGTGAAAACAACTGCCCCCAAGACGTTCATGAGAAATGCAAATATAGCCGACGCCTGAGGAAAAATAAGCAGTTTTTCCGAAATGTCATTTTTAATGAGTCGCAGTCTCAACTCGCTGTTGTGTATGAAAGAAAGTTTTGAACACAGTTCTATGGCTGAAGTAGAGCAGCAACTTCAGGACATTCTTTAGGAGGGGCACAACATCCCCCTCCAGTTAAAGTTAGCCTACAGCAGTTTCAGTTTGCATGACTACACTGCCTGTGGAATACTACATCAGCGGCTGAAATTATATGTTCTACATTTTAAATGTATTGATAATATATCCAATATTTTCAAGTACTTTACCATGCATTTTCAAACCACACTGCATTACAATATCTTAATGTATATGTTACTACAGGTATTGCTATGGCAATATGATTCAGTGTATCAGTGAATCTCTCTTTTCATACTGTATACAGTTCTCATACAGCATTCATATCACTATTCATGTTTTAAAACATGTCTTCCTCGTCTCTCTTCTCCCACTGCTAACATGCACCCTGTGGAATTGGACTGAGACCTAAACAACCCCACTCATTGCATCTGCTCATGGAGCTTATTGACAGGGTTTTGTAAATCGCCAGTGTGTGTAACCGACAGGGGATGGGCCAGCTCTTTAAATCTCATATTTTCTATATTCTAGTCTGCACAGTAGTCGTTCATGAATAAGTTGACAGCACAATGTATTAAATCAACTTCAGTTGATTTCTGCAGTCTTTTCACTTCAGTGAGAAACAGTTGACGTTATCATGATAACAAGTTTGACTAGACAACAAGATTTTCCTATTTTATTTCACCACAGTTATATTTAGTAATTGGATGCAGCAGAGAAGAGGTTAAAGAAAAGAGGAGCCCAACTGCTGCACACTGGGCATGTAATTAGCTAAACAGATGGACAGGGAAAACAGGCATGTTTTTAAAGGACTGTTTAATAAGCGTGGTCTATGAAAGTCGCATTGACTTCATGGCTGTTAATGAGAAATGCAGAATGGAGAGAGATACACAGATTTCCCCCTTGCTATTCTACTGTAGTCAGGAGCCTCATTTATGGCATCCCTCCAGATTTGACACACTTTACTTTTATTTCTTTTCAGCCACAACGTACAGCTTTGAAGCTCTTTCTGATGCAGCAATTACATGCAGTCTGCATTCAGTCAGCGTTCTTTAGCTGCAGATTAGGCCCATCATGTAAACCTAATTCAGCAGAGTTGTTTTTAAATCATGGGAAGAAAGTTTGATAACACATTGGATTTATAATTTATGGAAAAAGACAGACAAAATATATCACTGTTAAAAAGGTTTAATTTTTGTTCCATTTTGAGAAAGGAAGAGTTGTCTAAGAGTTGCATAACTTTATATACACTCAGCAAATATCAGTTTCAGACATTTGGGTCTGCTCTCGAGCCACCGTTGAAGTTTTGTTTTGATTAAAAAGCGTAATTCAATACCGAGCAAGGAGGAAGAATACACAGAACAAGGTCACCCGTTTAATATTTCCCTCTCCATAAAGAAGGCAGGGGACCAGCAGCAGTTGGTTTATGTAGGACCACAAGCTGAACCGGGGAGGAGGAAATGTACCTGCTGTTTGTCATCCATACTGGATCTGTTTTCCATCCATCCTAACAGCTGCGTGAATTACTAGAAATCCTGTGCGAATGATCCAACAGGGAACGGGGCAGCTAAGATAGGGTTGTTTACTGGGGTGTGATGTTTTTTCCATTTCCATTAATCACAATGCAAGCAGGCTGAGTGTAGGCATAGATGAGAGACATCTGAGGCGTGTATTTCATTCAAACGCTGTGACATATTGTGCTCTATGCAAATATATCACTTATATAGCTTTTGGCTGTACAGTTGAGTCGTTGCAAGCATTAGATGGGTGGATTTAAGCTCTAATTAATGGCTGTATCTAAAGAAGATGGGTTTAAATTCGAACATAGCAACCTTGTTCAGACACAAACATATATATATATATATATATATATATATATATATATATATATACACACACACAGTGCATTACAAAGGGACTTTATACAAGGTACATTTTTGGAAAACCGTCATGGTTGTTCGGCTTTGGTGAAGGGCATGGATCATGGTCAGGTATGAGCCCCATTATTCAAATTCTTGCAGTGGCAGCCCTCTTGATTTTGCAGAATTCGTAGAGCCGCACAAATACAAAATTTTGGTTCCGCTTAAGGGCAGTACTTTGAGCTGTTTGGGTCTTGTGTGGAGCGGTGGGCTGTAAGCTTGGTAAGTTTACACACTAGCAGTTACACACTCGTCACTCGTCTGCCACTGGTGGACGTTCTGGTGCAGAGGCAGCTTTATTTCCTTTACATCCCTGCTTTCTCCCTCCTCTTAGGTAACCAGGAGTTACAAAATGGCCGTCACTAGGTTAGAAATTAAGTACTGGAATATGTCAAATTGCTCTTGGTGTACTTTTTTTGAAGTTGTAGTGATGTTTCCCAATTACAGCAAGTACCGAGTCTGAGTATGACTACATGGTACATCAACCTGGTTTTAAAGGATATTTGTCAACATGCACACTAAGACAGGGGTGATCTACGGGTAATTATGCTCTCCAGACCGTGCGGTTTCTATTACTTGCAACTAAGCCTTAGCCATAGCAACGTCAACACTGAGATGACCTAACCTAACCGTTACTTTTTACAGTGAGCGTCAAATGTGGTCTATGCAGTGTTTAGGTTCAAAGATCCCTTCTTCTAACTGGTTTGTGCATCTGTACATGTACAGTCTGTGCAGAATCAAGTAGCTTATAGAATTTTTGCCTAAGGCAACTTTGGCATGAAAAGACCATGCTAGATGTGAGGGTTAAATGATTAACCACCATAAGGACTTCTAATGGTCCTCTTGAAAAGTATTCTGTTCAAAAGAACAGTCATTCCTCATTTTCTTTTTCTACAGTATTAGCTCAGTTTAGAAACACAATGCAAATAAAAAAAGAATTCAATGTCCAAAATCGAACAGAGGGAACGCTCTCACAAAACAAACGGTGCCGCACGAAGCACAAAATAATACTCTCAAGAAGTCCCCTACATTAGCCATATCTGATCTTAGGGGAATCCTGTGACTTCTCCAAAATAGAAGTCATAAAAGAAGAGCAGGTGTAAAGAAAACTTCAGGGTAACGGTGGTTCCTATGTAAAGAACGTGACAAAGGACAAATCTTGTAGAGATGATTGAAGTCTACTAACACCTGCTCTTGCACTTAAGAGAAGGCAGGACTTTAATGTCATATCATTTATAAAGGAAGGACGAATAAGGAAAGAGTCATGTGTCACATGCATGAAGGTGAACTTCGCCGGCATAATTGCATATTTTTCGACTTAACCGTCTGTGCTCACTTCAGCTCTATTATACTGCATACTGCTTCCGAGTACTCATAATTCATAAAGTCTGTGAAATAATAAGCTCTAAGCCGCCTTGGTGCAATTTTCTGATCAGAGGTGGCCTACTTCTGAAAGTCCAGAACCGTTTGAAAGGAACTTTTCACTTCTGAAATAATTGCATCAAGCATTATTTCTGAAGAAAATGTGTAGCTTCACCCAACAGTCAGTGAACAGAGGAACAGTAGGGGAGAAGGTCTTCTGAAGCAAGCACACATAAAACTCAATGCTCATACAATGTAGCCACACCACCTCACACTGTGCTAAAGAACGTGAAGCTAATTTATAATAAGTGAAGTGAGGAATGGGAGTTGGCCGCTAGAAAATGTGTTATGTGATGCATACATTCAATCCCTTTTTCCTATATATGCTGGGCAGAAATGCTTATTTACGCATTATTATTATTATTATTTTATTAGCTGTATTTGTCACCTACAGTGTTCCTTCATGAGTTTGTACGAGGCACCATTTCTTTTACCAAATGAAGCTGAGGTGGTGGATGCCTTGTGATGTTGCTAGGGAAGGCAGTCATGCGAATAGGCAATATCACACCGCTATGTGCGTTCCACAATAAAAATTCAGTGTATTTCATCAGAAAAACTACGCAATGGCAGAGCAATCATTTCAGTGAAGGCAACATCTTGACCCCCTTATACTCCATCCTGACTTTTTGTACTCACCTGCACAGTAATAGATGCCTTAGACTCCAGAGTGTCCAAAAAGTGTTTCAACCCTGACAGTGAAATGACGCATGGTGGCATTTTAATAGGTCATTCCGATGGTACGATTTCACCGGTCGCTTATTTCTTTTTAATGATTTTTTTTCAGAGATTTGTTTTATAAGTCACCGGGACAACTGCCAGCGTCTCAGGCAAATTATTATCTGTAATATCATCATGACAGAGTTGCTGAGGAAGCCTAAGAGAGTAAAGTGCTACGTTTGAGCAGTTTCTGTGTCATTAACAGTCACAGACACCTTGAGAAGGTGGAAGGTGGAAGACGGGAAGGAAAGAGGCCTCACCTCTTATATCCTTGAGGCATGATATGATCTTCAGCCACCCCACCCCCAGAGAGTAGAACAGCTGCACTTACATTCAGATTTAGCACATGCTGCTATCCAAAGGGACGCACAGTTCGAAGGACAACTTTTTTGCTTGTCTTTAAGTTCACTGGGAATTCAACCCTTGACCTTGTCAGTGCTAGCTCTGTGTGTTGTACTGGTTAAGCTTACCAGAGTGAATTTCCAACAGAGGCATTGTATAAGACATTATTGCTAAGCCTTTTAAGGCAGTACTTCTCTCTGCTTTGTGTTCACTCTCTAGCATTTGCACTCTAAAACTTTTACATTTTTCCACTTAGACGCCATACATATATATACATATAGCTTTTCAGAGCCATACAAGAGCCATATAACCTGCCTGCTCTTACCGATGAAAGGACTGAAACACATTTGGAGGATGCTCTCTACTCAGACACCTCTCCTCTTTGTTGTGTGCCAGACCGTATTATATTTCTGTCTGATTATCCTCTGCTTTTAGAGAATGGCACAATATGACACTACCATGTAATTCAGACCTGCCAGCCATACTTTGGATTGACTCTGCAGCAACTGATGACTTTTCAAGGTGAGACCCTTTCTGCTGTCCTGCCCAATAGCTTTCACAGTACATATCTTTCATCTTTAAGGATAGATTTCTCAGATACCTTTTGCCATGGGTGTACTCCATGCTTTTGTTATACATACTATACCCCTAGCTGGGAATACTCTCGCCAAGAGGATGAAATTGTGGCATCATCCCCTGCCATGAATCATCAGGCTGATAATGAACCAGTAGGGGGCATTGGTATTCCATGTTGTTTTTTCTGGGCCATGTTGAAGCGTGGGGAGATCCAGGCACCACCAAAGCACGTGTGCCTCGTCGAGGGCTGGCTGCACCTGTGCAAACAAATATCCCCAGAAGAGAGGGACGCTGATCCCCCAGGGGGATCCTCTCCCTCTCTTATTTGATGCCAGTGATGAGGCCCCCACTGACAGATTGGTGCTGTGACACCCACAAAGCACAACCTGTGGACGTAATTAGAAATGACAGCTCTCTATTGCTTCTACAACTCCACAGAGGCTTTTGTAGGGGGGACTTCATATTTGCAAATCCTCCCAAATCAGCGTTGAAATCCAGCAAATATGAGGCTGGAGCGAGGCTTTTATATCATGCCATGCGCCAAGGACTAGGGGGTTTATATGAGGAGAAGGTGTGGTAGGAGCATCACTTGGCTCTCAAGGTTGTTGTTGATGGCTTTGATTTCTTGTGTTGATGTTTTCACTTGCCGTGCATCTCGTCCATGTATTTCAATTTGAAAATGGGTTGCGTGCCTGTACTGTTCTTGGTACTTGGTGAACTAACCGAGGTAACATGGCAACAACATCATAGAAGGACAGGAGAACAATGTTATTTTAAACAACATTACATACATACGTATTCAAATTTGACACTAGAATCCTTCAACTGTATGTATCAGTGTCATTTGGACTATTGCTCTAAAATATGCAGACATAAAGAGACATCAGACATAAATGGCATCTTTTAACAGTTTTCTGAAGAGCTGTGGCTCTTGATTCAGATCGCTTGCAGTACGTGGGATTTAATTTCATTACCTGTGAAAAGGTTATGTTGCAGTGATGCCTCCAGGACATTGGTTTGCAGACTGAAATAACACAACAATGTTGATTTGAGGGTGTCATTAAACATTTCGATACTGGCACCACTGTAAGCTGTTGAAGGTTAAGTGCATCACACTCTGTACGGAATCATTATGAAAAAGGAGGCTGCTGAATTCACATTCATGTCATTGAAGTGGCAATTTGAACCTTCCATTTCCCTTCTGCGCGACTAAGCAAACATAGGAACCTTTTTAAAGGTTTAATTGGCGTTAAAAAACGAATTAAAACTTTTTACACATAGCTTGAACTCCGTCCTCTTTATTTTAATCGCCATGCATTTTCACCTGACAGCTCATCCATATTAATGAGCATGTAAACAGGAATATTTACAAAAAATAAAGTGTTCCCAGCGTATGTGCAACATCTGCAGGAGTCAGGGGAGGAAGCTGCTGTCACTGCAGGTCTGGAAGTGGAGTCTGGGCGATCGTCTGCATATCTGTTATTTCACTCTGACCCCCGCATGGGCGCTCCAATCTGGCGGTTTTCCTCCGTCTGTTCTGTCAAGCGTCTGTGGGTTTTAATTCGCTCGCCGCATTCATGACGAGGGGGCGGGGAGGGCACAGGGTGGTAGTGTTTTTTCTTCTTTTTCTCTCTCTCTCTTTTTCTACCACCCAAGCCTTAGCTACTGCCTAGCTCCTATGTGTGTGTGTGTGTGTGTGTGTGTGTGTGTGTGTGTGTGTGTGTAAGTGTGTGTGTGTGTGTGTGCACGCGAAGGCACACCAGAATGCCTGTTTAAAATGTGAAGAGCATCCAGTTGGGGGGAATCAAGGAGAAGACCGAATCTCCCAAGGCTTTCTGATAGCGAGTCCCTGGGACGCTGGCATGCTACTTAAACCAAAGCACAACAGGCTGCTCCAGACTAGGCAGAGGCAGTTCCGTATGCACGAACCATGAATATTTCATGGCCCTCCAGCGAGTGACAGGTCTAAGTTGGGGAGACCTGTTACCTGTCTCAGCAAAGCTATATGGGAGCCAGGCTAAGTGTAGGTGTAATATAGAAGGGCTCCTCTGTTTCTGAGAAAGTAAGCATGCAAGAGGGAGCCTATTTTTTTTGGCTGTTCATCTTATGTTTCTTCCACCAGTGGGAGACAATGCAGAAAGAACCAGCAACTTAAAATTCCAGCTGTTTTGCATCTGCTCCTTGACATTTCCCTGCATTGTATTTTTTAATAGAACCTCAGTACGCTATTAGACACAACCTAAACTAATTTGCTCCAACTGTACAAACCATGTGTTACAGAATGTACTTCATAGAAGGAAACTGTGTAAGCGTGCCTTTTGTATACACACTAGGTGTGAGACACTAGCTAGCTATACTAGAACCTATACTCTTGACTTTCAGAGCACAGAGGAGTGAACTGTGGCAGGGCTGGTTGTCTCTATCAGAATCAGATTGAGCAGGCTGGCCAGAGAGAGTGGGGTTGGGGCTGGGGAGAGCGCAGGGTCATCTCCGTTCCTCGGCCTCCGCTGGCTCCAGCGACCGGAATAGCTTCCTCTGTGACAGTTACATTAAATCTGCCCCTCGCACAGCCGCCACTCGGCACAGCCCTGTAATCCTCTTTACCGTAGCAATGCTTTTCCATGGATGCATGCAGCCAAGAACCTCCAGAACAAAGCAAGAAACCCCAGAGACAGCGTGTAGGCAGTGACAGACACGCACGCCAACAAAAGCTACCGGGAGATGTCTGCCTCCCAATTTATTTATTTTTTTTTGTAAGAAGAAGGGGTCTTGTCATACTGTCACGCTGGTGATTAAGCATATTGTGTGTGCAGATTATATTTGGTTGAGCATTGACAGCTTGTGCAAAGGGGAGGGGTGGTAATGATGGAGAGGGAAACATTCATGCATCAGATTGATGGGTGGCATGTCTGTGGCGATGGGGAGGAGATAAGGCAATGACACTTATATACACTCATAGCTCTAACCGATGGGGGTGATTTGGAGATTGCGCCTTGCTCAAGATAGGTTAATTACACTGATAAGCAAAAATGTGTTCGATCTGATGCTGTGATGCTCACTTTATCACTGCTTTTTGTCAGTCACCATGCTTCTTCAACCTTGGGATTATTATTTTTGGTTTGTGGCCCTTTCAAATCCATGGCCGCACCTTGCTAATGTGGCACATGCTGTGTGTGTGTGTGTGTGTGTGTGAAAGAAACAGGCTCTTTACCACAGCAAGGGGAGCAGGGTGGGAGGGGGCGGTGATGATGACATGGTGACAGATTTGACAAAATGGGAGAGTTTTGATATTTTTTACGCGCCGTGAAATCAGCGTGTTAGTGACGGATGAACAGCAATTACATGCAGGAGATTTATTCGTCAGGCCCTAGTGGTAACATAAAGGTGCTTTTCTCCCCTCTTACATCAGGTGACTTTCATGGCCCATAAATGGTCCTATTCTCCTAAATCATCCAGATCCAGAAACACAGAAACTGTTCCATTCAGATAATAACCAGAAAACACACACAGACACACACACACAATATTGTGCAAAAGCTAGTACTTTGGAAATTATCTCAAATTTAAGTATTAGTGTGAGTGATCTCTGCCTTCTGTGTGTTTGGACATGTTAACTATCTAAAAGGCATACAAAACCTTGTAAACACCAACAACAGCACAGTTTGCACTGATAAAAGCTTGCTAGAATGCTAACTGGTGTCGGTGATACATTTGGCGATGTCGTGCTGTGAAAGCATCTCTTAAATGTTTTTGGGATGGACCAGATCACAGAACTACAGTACATAGTGCATAGTATGGGTGACTAGTGGCAAAAGCAGGTGTGTTTATCTGTCCTTCACATGACAGTAGCTGTGTGTGACTTTTGAAACTGAGGAAGCCATCAGGCGTTGGGTGTATTTAGATGATACAGAGGATTGACAACTTTGACAAATTTGCAGTGGTGCTGTCATGACTGTATTAACCTAGTCAATTTCAAGTATATCACAGAAACATTTATTCACAATAAAAGAGAGAAACTGTTTCAAAATACTATTCCCGGTTTCTTGCTAAATCTAGGTGTGTTGCACATCAGGAATATTTCTCTGTGTAACGCTAGCTATACAGAGCAACAAAATCAGTTTAGTTGTAACCTAACCTAGAAGATCTTTTGCAACTAAGCATCACAGTTAAAAGACAGATTGAATAAATGATCAACCATTGGACTTTATTTGTTTTTTCGTGACCTGGACAAATAGGCTAATTTGCTTGTGCATGATGTCCTCATGTCCTCTTCAACAGTAAGTTAGCTTAAGTAGTATCTTGAGCTGCTGCCTAGGGAACCTTATCCTTTTCTCTGTTTTTCGCACTACTGATATCTTTTCCATATTCGTCCCTTTCATTTATTCCAATTATTCATAAGGTATCATGGCCAAACAGATGTGCAACAAGAAATGTATCGACATATTAGTATTTTATTGACACATGTTTACAATGGCAGTTCACTGACTAAACTCAATGGACGACACTTTCAAATCAATAGATCTGCACAAGCAAAATTGATATGTAATGATGTGAAATGTTTCTTAAAATGTATTATGTGTATTGTTACAGACATTATCACGTCTCAAATTTTCTTCCCCTGGGAGCTGCCACTGACGATTAATCTGTTTTTTTTTCTTCCAATTAATTGATTAGTTGAATAAAAATCCTGTATAATTAAACATTTCAAGATCCAAGGTTTTTGTACAAACCATGCTTTTTTCATTAAACAGATTTTATAAATACTACTATTACTAATAATAATAATACAACTCCTAGTACATTATATTCATCATTTCATTAATTGATGCATTTGTTAAAAGTTGTTTTTCCCCATACGCCGTGCTGCTGAAAATAACCTTTGGGGACAATTTGATGTTAAGTATTGGGGATAAGCCAGCGACCAACCAATCACAACAAAACAGAGCTTTTAAATGATCCACTGAAAGTGATCTACATAGCACACAGTTAAGTCCACTGTTATCTCCGTTATTAAGCATAGTGTATGCTAGACATTACGAGCTAGTAGGTAGTAAGAGATAGCCTGACTAGAGTTGCTCGTGTCATTACACCAAATCCGACTTTAATGCAGCAACCATACTTGCAAAGGTAGCAACACTGTTAGAGCATTTGAAAACCCCATAAAGACAGGGAGACATAACGTTTCTGACTTTTGATAGATAGGCATGCATTTTAGGTGGACATATATTTATATATATATATAAATCTTTATTTCAGACGCCAAGTTCCATATAAAATAACAGACATACAACTATAAAAAGAGAGAAAAACAAGAAGATACAACATACATAATACAGTTCATTAAAAAGTATGAAGACTTTTGTGCCAATGTCGTCTTAATGTCGAAGTAAATCGATAGCAGCTCTTTAGAGGGTTGACCAGAGCCTCTACTATACAGTTCTCAGATTTGTCCAGTCGACACATGAAACCATACATCAATTGTCTCAAGAGCGCCTCACAGGTTGGTACGTGCTTAGACACAAACAACTGACTAGCACTATGCCACCTAGGCACATGAAGCAGCAATCTAAAAGCATCATTGTAAGCTACTTTCAGTCTCTGTATACTCCTTTTCCTGTACTTAGACCACAACTGAGCAGTGTACAATGGTGTTATGTAGGTTCTAAACAGGGAACATTTAACTGAGTCTGAGCACATAGAAAACTTCCTTAATAACATATTGGCCTGAGAATATATTTTACAGCGCTGTCGATATATATCGTTGTCATCTGTCCAATCATCAGAAATGACATGGCCCAGATATTTTATTTCCTCACAAACACCAAGGGGACTGCCAGATAGATAAAAGGTAGGGAACGTTAATTTCCTGTCCTGATTACTTCTGACTATCATTATGTGGCTTTTCTTTGCATTATATTTTATATCATGATCTATGCCATACTGAGAGCACACCCTCAGCATCTATTGCAGCCCAGCACTATATGGGCTGAGTAACACCAAATCATCTGCGTACATCAGATGATTGACAATAGATTCACCTACAAGACAGCCTGTATTTGTCTTATTCAGCTGGCTTGATAAGTCGTCCATATAAACATTAAACAAAAAGGGAGATAAAATTCCTCCTTGTCGAACTCCGTTACCAACATAGAAAGGAGCTGATACCACATTGTCCCATTTAACATGGAAAGTTTGATTGGCATACCAGAACACCAAAATCCTCACAAGAGGTTTAGGGACCCCTCTCGCTAGCAGCTTCATAAACATTGTTTCATGACAAATTCTATCGAAAGCTTTAGAAGCATCAATGAAGCATAAAAATACAGATGAATTAAGACTTGTGTACCTAGAGACAATCTCCTTCAGAGCATAGATACAGAGATCAGTACCATGTTTTCTTTTAAACCCAAACTGATTGTCAGCAGTCAGAACATACATTTCTAATTTCATTAATAGAATTCTCTCAAACACTTTAGACAAGATACTGGCTAATGCAATGGGTCAATAGTTGTCTATGCTGTTCAGTTTACCAGCCTTATCTTTAAGAACAGGCACTAACAGTACTGACATAATAGAGTTCGGTAGAACACCATGAACCATAATTCCAGTAAGACACATGGCTAGTAATGGACTGAGTCTATAACTGGCATTTTTTAGATGCTCTGCAGAAATACAATCCATACCACAAGCTTTGTTGTTGTCTAGCATGTGGATGGAATCATAAATATCTACTGATCTAACTATCATGTCTGTAGAGAGACCTTTATATTCATTATCAATTCTAACGGTGTTACTTTTAACACAATTAAATAGTTTACTGTAGTGCTCACGCCATAGATCAGCAATCTTCTCTGGACAACTAACCCCCTCGATATCAGAAGGGAGGGGAGTTCTGTTATTATTTATGATCTTGACCTCCTTCCAGAAGTCAGTAAGATTGTTATTCTGCATCTTTCTGGCCAGCGAGTCTGCTCTCATTGAGTTTTCATTTTTCTTAATAAAACGAAGTGCATATTTAAATCTAGCATTTGTGAGTTTTTTGTTATCAAGCAACACTCCCTGTCTGGGTCTGCCTCTGACCAAAGTCTAAAGGCCTCTCTAGCAGCAGCATGTTGCTCAGACACAAACTCATTCCAGCCAGGCCGTATGTTAGGGACCTTACTCCTGTGATTAATAAAAGGTTCACTGGAAGCATAAAGACATTTGACAATATCATCATACATGGCACAGAGCTTTTCAGCATGATGTTTATCCTTGCAGTTCATATCCGTGCACATTAGGGCATCCCTAGGCAATTCAACATCACTGAGTAAGCTGTCAGTTAACAGAGAATATCTGTGCATATCCTCTTTGGTCAATTTTGACCAGTCCAGTTTACTTGAGGGAGCAGCATTACCATTGTTGGCCAGCAGGGGTACACTCTCAACATTTAGCAGCATAGCAACTGGTATGTGATCAGTGGTGGCTAGCCCATAACATATCTCTATACTTTCCAGTGAGTCATGAGCATCGGCTGTGGTCACAATATGGTCTAGCCAGGAAGTTGTGTGCCACGCTTCACTTACATAGGTAAAACTTGTATCAGGCAATAAAGCCTTACTTGATATAAATAATTTAGTTTCATTACAGAACTGCTGCAGATGTTGTGCGAATAAAAATTATCTGACATGTCAGCATTAAAATCACCCATGATAAAGACACAAGATGAGCTGTTGTCCTCTATGAAGGACTGAATAAAAGCCAACCTGTTCAGAAATTCATCCTCATAGTCATAGGATTCATATGGTGTGTACACATTTAAAATAGTACATTTCTTTTCATTATAATTAAACTCCAACCCTATAGCCCAGTCAACATTAAGACGCACCACCTTCACCATTGGGTCATATTTTATGTTCCACAGTATAGCTACACCCCCAGCTATCCTCCCACGAACGATTCTCATGCTGAGATCGGTAGTGGACTCTCCAGCACCATGAAAGTTCTTGTGTAGGGTGTTCAATTTGTCCAGATCTTGCTTGGCCATCCAGGTTTCTTGAAGGCAGACAATGTCACTCTCGTCCAGCAATGTGTCCACCACCAAACGTCTTAACATAATGCACTGGAACAAAGATGATTGCGTCCGACTGCTTTCAACTGGTGATAAAGAACTTTGTTTGAGAAGTTTTCTATTCACTGTAGGGAGATTTTAGTTTCGGTTGTCAAAAGCGGTGGGGACGAAATTAGTTATTGCTAAAAGTGGTAGGGACATGGCCCTAGCATAAATTATGCCTATACCCTCTCCTGCAGCACAGAGCAGGCAAATGTAAAAATGTCTTTCATAGTGAGGGTACTTATTTGAAACATTAGTTTGCCAGACAGGTGGAAAGCCCGTTTGGACTGTGGGCCCCCGTGCCTCACAAGGGCATACTTTATGGCCATGTAGTGACAAAAGAGATGTGGATATGGATACTGACACCAAATTTGAATATCATCATTTTGGTGGAAATTCACTAATTTTAGGATATCATGCAAGCAGTCGAAGCTCATTGTGTCGCTAATCGTTCTTAATTGGTTTTTGAACTATGTAGCAGATGTAGCCTACTCCCGGGCTGGTCAACTGTGTATCATTGCAATGCAGTTAACAGTTTTCTTAGCAGAGGGCAGGGTTTGTTGAAATGCTAGTAGATTTGAATGTTTTCAGTCATGCTGATGTTGCCCCGTGATTTTTAGATTTGTTTTGTGTTTTGAGTTTTCTTGTCTCTCATTACATCAAAGTGACGTATCTAATGAGCTAGTTAATGCATGCAACAACGCGATTAATGACATAAGCAACTAATCAACTATTACATTAGTGGCCAACTATAGTCAATTGTAGTTCATTAAGTCAATTTGTTGTTGCAGATCACAAAAAACATACCACAAAAGCTAATGAATTCATGCATACTGTTGCTTCATACAAGCAAATGGAGTGGTGGCAAGAGCAAGTAGAGAACTAATGTGAAGCTATCCCTGATGGTTTGTTCATTGACTTGTCTTGATCCATTTTTGTGCTGTTTCCTTGGACATCACCTTACCTGGTAAGGTTGGTCTACGCATAGTCCTGTTCACACACAACATATGCTAGTTTCAGATCAATCTTATGTCATATCCACTTTAGAGCCGCATGACATAGTCATAAAACATTTTCAAAACAGAACAAAACACTACATTTGCTGCTTGGGAGTGCTGATCTCCAGTAGAAACTAGACTAAATCCAACAAAATATGGCTCCTGCCATAAAATGTTAGCCTGTGATGTTTCATATCTGCAGTTATGTTATGTTATGATATGGAATCTGCAGCTACCTTAAGACTGGCTCAGAACCTGTGTGTGGGAAAGACATGCTAATGCACTGGAGAGTGATCTATATTGTGTTCTGGACGGCAGGATGTGGGAAGTTGTGTGGAATCAAGCGATTGTCTGCTGAATAATCAGAAAATCACTTGGGGGCAGATTTACTTAGAGGGGAGCTAATCAGCATGAGTTTCACAGGACATTGTGCTTGTGGTTGGGGCACACTAATGGGGTATGCAGTAAAAATATGTATACAGCTCATTTTCATATTACCAGTGGGGTGAAAAGACCTTTGCTCATGTCTTGCTTCTTCTGAGAACAGCATGATGCTGATGCTGATGAGACAGATGTTAGCAGCATGGGAAAGACACACTGTTATTCCCTTGCACTGTAAATGTCTACGTGTGGTATGAAAAACACTTTTTAGATAAAGGTGATGTTATAGTCAAGACAGCACTACATGTATGGCCCTGGCACAGTACTATCTGAGTTGTTTTTGCCTACCCTTACCCACTATGACACCCCTCGATGAAGGAGAGGACCTTTTTTTGCTTGTGTCTTCCATGCTCCTGAAGCCACATGCTGATTGACTGGAATTGTTTATGGCTCGGTCGGACCCACAATGGTTGTTTACCATCGAAAGAGCCAGAACTGTGCTTGAACATCAGAGTTTTTTGAGTGCACAAACTAAACAGACAGCTAGAGGACTGTGCGGAGCAATGAACTGAATTTGACAAAAGGTGTATTGGATTAGAATCGTGGACCCTTCAGTCATCCTTTTCATAGCTGGTATATTAAGATTTCACCTTTGCAAGCTTTTACATGATTATGCAGCATCATTGCTTGTCATCAATCTTTTCCGGCTTTTATGACTTAGACACACTGACTGATGCATACTTTGCTTAATCTCTTGATGACTACAATTTAGTTTTCTTGGTCTCTACCTCAAAAACCTCAAAAAACTCCAGTGTTCCCAAAAAGATACTTCCTGGTTACTCATGTGTACTAGAAAGTCTGCCCACAGCTCCTTTGTTTTTATTCAATATTACTGGCTTTCCATCTCATCACCTAGAAAAGCACTAACCCTGCCTTTATTTTACCCCTACACCTGCTCTCCATTATCTTACACTTATATTTCTACTACTGAAGTCAGATCAACACTCCTGTCGAAGATTGCATCATTATCATCATCATCATCATCATCATCATCATCATCATCATCTTTACAACAAAAGCAATGCCTATTTCAAATGAAAAATGGAATACATATCCTTTTACTCCATGTTTCCATGCCTTTCCTCACACCTAGCTTTGTCTTACGGTAAACGTCTCTCATATGACAATAAAGCAATGTAAACACATATGGTTTGGGTCAAGATAGTCTAAGAAGTCATTTGGAGCACCAAGAATTTACAGAATTGTTGAGTTCCTATTTGCTACCTCCATGCTTTTTCATATCGTTTGGGAGAGGAAGAACAGTTACAGAGCACACCTACTTCAGAGTCAGGAAGCAGATATTCTGGAAGTCTTTCCCTTTTCCCTTACACATTTCTGTGCTCCTATAGGTTTTCAAAAATGCATTTAAGGAGTATGAAAGGGAATAATCAGACCGGCTGAGGGTGGTGGTGCGTATGTGCTTTCAAAGATGTGGGGGTTTGCACGGAGGGTGTCAGTTATTTAATCAAGAGACACAATTTTCACTGAACCTCTTACTGAACTTCTAGACCAGGGTAATTCATATTTGGGCTTTGTTGTGATGTATTTTATCTTCTGTTAGGAAATTGCAATGAGGAGTCCAATTCCAAGAAAGCACATTCCCTGCAAAGCCATGGGAACGCTCAATCAATACAGGCCACAGAAACATACAGTTTGAGCTATAACCATTTTTCTCAACAAAGGAAATGTTTTCAAGATCAAAGAGGTATACTTGCAGTCACCCACAACTACAGTTGAGGCGTCAGGAAAAAGTTCAGTATATATGGAGTATATACGTAGGTATACAGTGGAATTTTAAGTGGATCAGCGGATCAGTTTGGTTTATCCACACCAAGGGCTGAGTTTTTTTTAATTCGAATTTTAGAAGTTATGTTAATTTTAGAGACAACATATTTACCAGAGGCCACCAACTCCAAGGCCTCAAGCTTACTTTTGAAGGATGCTGACATGAACAGAGCTATGCAAATGAGCAGTGACAACAAACCCAAGCAAAATATTTTTAGCTGGGTCAGTGTTTTCATTCACCGTCTCTCCCTGATCGAACTACACATACAAACACACACACACACACACACACACACACACTCACATAGACACATACACAAACACGCACGCACACTTACATAGACACATACACAAACACACACATCCATACATTTTAAAGCAAGTTTAGCTGATATGTCACCTCTGCAGAGGGGTTAAGCTGGGATGGGGGTTATCATCAGGTCAGACGCCATGGAGCAATATCCCCCAGTCTCTCCGTTATTTGGGATTAAGAGCGGGAGGTCAACCATGTTATTTCTGAGCGAGTCGATGCTTGACGGCATTAGCGCTTGTAATGAGGGCTAGCAGGCCAGTGTCTTAATCCTTGAGAGGACCCTTAGCATCCTTATCCAAGTGCACTTAAGTGATGACTTATCACCGGTGGCGAGGGTTCCTCCACTTTGTCCTTGACGTGCAATATTTCTGATACTTCACGTTGCAATAAAGACATCACAGACAGTAATAGGACACGTAACATTTGTGCCTTGTTGAACTTGAAGGTCAACTTGGTTGCTATTGTGGCCTAATGGCCGAACATGTCAAAAACCATTACAGCAGGCAATGATTCTGTTCGGACTGATTTAGTCATAGCAGACATATTCAATACCAAATAATATTCTTTTGCTCTGTATAAGTGAGAGATTTATTCCCACTAGTTGGCACATTGTCAGATGTGGAGCTTAGATTTATTATTAAACCTGCTTAACGGAAATGGATTATTTAATTTTCCACCCCACATCAACACTCAGCCTTTTTTAAGTTTTGCATACACACTCATAAAACAGTTTGTTGTAAAATACATGCTCTTTTTTATCCTCGAGGGGGGAGAGACACATACCTTTTGAATAGTAATTGGCGGATCCGATACATTATTGATGCAGCTGAATGTATTACTTTGTGGTGCTCTCTCAGCTGTCAGACATATGGCATTGCATTTCTTCATATTCCCCAGCCAGTCCTGGCTTGTAGAAGAGCATCAGATGTTTCCATCTCTATCTCACGCTGTTTGCTGCATTATGAGTTCACTTGCCTTCCTAGTTTCACTTAGAAACCACCAGGACATGAGAGCATCAGACAGCTTTCTAACAGCAGTGCTTGCTGTTATCGTTCTCAGACAAAAATAAATATTAAATAACTTTTGAAAAAGAAGCAGGTCAGTTTTTCCCCCCACTCGATGGAAATTGATTGACGTGCTGGAGCTACACTAAAAAAAAAGTGTATTCCGGCAAAACACAATTGTTTGTCAAATTTCACATTTAATTTACCCCACACAGATGAATATATTTCAAAGGTCTTCCTGTTTGGCTAGTCATTAATTAAAACAGGAGGCCTAAGGACTGTCTTGCCATTGTTCTAACACATCATCCAATGTGGACCCAAAGCCCAAGGACAGGCTTCTACCTCATAATTTAATTTTTTCTCATTAGCATATTTTTCATTCTCCCGGCAAAGTAAGCACACACGCTTTGGAGTTCTTGTCTCCCCTCTCCTTTGTTCTTCGCCGCTCACAGTAAAATGGCTTAATTGTTTGTGATCTGCAATCCGAGATGATTTCGTCTCTGTTTTTCAGCACTCAGACATCGTCATGGGAACGCATTGAAAATTAAGATGAGTGTTCTGCACTATATCACATCATTACTGTCGAAGACACAACCTCTTCAATGGCAAATATTTTATGGCTGTGCTTTTAAAAGAAACTATGTGTACCATAGATTTTTGTCTTTAGCCCCAAAAAAAGACGTGTTGATGTGCTGTCTGAAGCAAATCCTAACAAAACTTCCTGTTTTCTTCTTCACCTTCTTTTAGTTGTTTAGTAATCAAAATGTTCCTCCTGCTAGGTGGATGGGCCTCCTCCGTGTTGTCCCGCTGTCTCCTGATGGAGTGAATGATATTCTTGGGCACAAGCCCAGACTTTGGATCGATACTGGCAGCCAGTGAATCTTCTCAGGTGAATCAGCTTCGCTTACGGATGTATTACCCGGCTCAGCATGGCGGCCGCCGCGTCTCCTGAAGCCGTTGCACGCGCAGGAAGTGCTCTTTTTTTGGAGACCTTGGGACCGTTGGCTCGTCTCCTGGAGGTGAAGCAGTAGTGTCATACACCCGATGTACACTGTGAGTCGTGGACCATGAAGACATGAGGTCTCCATATCATGGGTTCACGTAGAGCAATCATATATTTCAGCTGTGTGATTTGCGACTTAAAACACATCACAGGCATGAAACTGGCAGGCAATATTTCAGATACTCCTCAGTAAGTGGATTTTCTTCAGTGGTAATCTTATATATCTGAACCCCTCATTAATCAGTGTGGTGCACATTCAATTATGGGCATAAACCATCCTTGCATGCATATGAGATTCAAAGAAATTAATGTTTGCTTTTTTTTAAATTATTGTGCATTTAAGCATATATTTGATTGTTGTATGCAAAGGATAGAGGGAAAATTCGCAGTGTATGAAATTGACCGTCAGTATACATATGTTTGACAATGTCCCCTACATAAAGAACTACATGACATTAATCAGTATTATTTATAAATTCCCAAGTGTGTAGCTTGTTAAGGCACCAGAGAAAGCAATGGAACAGGATAATCGCACCATATAGGGATTCAACTCTCTTTTTGTTTCAGTTTTATGGGATAGCATGGCATTGAATGACTTATTTCTCATATTTGAGGACAGATGAAGATCAATGCAACAAAAGAGTGTGGCTTTCATGTTTATTTTCAAGTATAAGCTAGCTGTAGTAATGACCAAATGTCTTGAATTTGACACCAACAGAATGCTAAGCCTCAAAACAGATCAGTTCCTCCTCTTGATGTTGAGGACATCTGCTGACTTTGCTTGATCTGTGTAAAGGAAGGCTGTGATTAAGCCACAAACAGCACGCTTCATTAGTGTTATTAAATGTCTCAAATAGCTCGTCTTACCACTGTTATTAAACGCCACAAATAGCTTCTACTTCCAAGATGTCAGGCTTTAAGGGCTGCAGATTAGGCATTCAAAGATTCCCCCTTCTTTTCAATATTTCCAGTTGTCGGACAGCTCAATGAGGAAATAAAATCCCTCAGAATTTCTGAATAGCATTAGATGAGGCTTTCTCTTTCACCCCCGTCCTGCCACAAGATCTTTGGAGCTCCACTGCGTTGTCACACCCTTTGAGTTAATAGTCCCTTACCCTGGCCTTGGCAGTTTGCATCAAAAGTAGCATCAATTTTCCCTGTGAGTAAAATCCGGAGATAGTAAACAACGCGTAACATTATTTTCCAGCCCAGACGCGTCGGCCCACAATGGCTGTGCTCCACTAAACCGGAATGAACCAGGGCTGAACAACAGCCTCTAGATTTCACCCTTTCAAGTTCACGAGCACCTCCGTCTCATTACAAATGCTCAACAAAACCTCAAATTGAGCCCTGGTGTCTAAAGCCAGCTACTTAATCCTGCTGCAGATCATTCTCAATCCCATCCGTTTGCCGAGTGTTGACAGATATTCCCTGGTTATGCTGTATTGATTGCTGTTTTAACATCTAAAGGACTGACTTCTCTCCCCTGTCCTGCACGCTCAATATTTTGTTTCTGGCTTACAATTCACATTTAATTAACCTGCTCACCCCAGACATAAATCAATATGTAAATGGGGAAAACTGCTCGTGTTTGGCAGAGGACAAGGAAAAAACACCCTACAACTGGTTTAATTTTAAAAAGGTTAAGTTGAAGTTTCTGCATTTAAGATTGGACCAGGATTCATCAGAATGTATCTGTGGCTTTATGCACACTTGTTATTCCCCTTAGTGGATGTCAAAAAATGCAATTTAGATTAAAGTCGTACATAAGTTCTGTAAATAAGTGGTTGTCAAGCCAATATATAGAAATGTATGGTTTCACCACTCTCTTTTCTGACAGAAAAATAAATCCCTTATATTTTTATGGAGGCTTCAGAGACATAGCTGGAAAAATATGCTATGGCTTCGTCCCCTGGCACTTCCAGGACAGATATGAAGCAACCTAGAATGGTGATGAAATCTGGAGGTCTCATTAAGGACAGGGGTTATTTAAAGGATGATGGTAACTCATTATAGCTTGCCCAAGATTATTGGTGCTGTTGTGATTGAGCATTGCTCTCTTTTCCCATTGACAAGTGACCTATTTACCTAAGGTCTTTAACTCTGGTAATAAAGATCCTTCTGGAGGGGGACAGTTGGCCTAAAAAAAATAGGAGTCTGGCTTTAACCCATAAAGGGAGGTTTTTTGTTTGTTATTGTAGTGGCAGTGAGCCATTGTTGATGCTCTTTAGAACTCCTCGGCACAGTCAGTGAGATCTGGAACCAACGGACTTGAATGAATTCAGATAAATTGCCTGTAAAAAATCACAAACCCTCCCCCTACAGCCGCTGATAGATGATCTGTCTTCCTGTGCAAGATCCTTACAAACAATCAGACGTCTTAGAAATGGGACCACAATAACAACTATTTTCCTAAATAATTTTTTATTGTAGTGGAAAAAGGTTTATCACATTCTGTCATTCAATAGAAATGCATCTTAATGGACAACAAGCAGGAAACCATTATGCCATTCTTTCATTATGATTACAGTTGCACTGATTGAAAACTTCTTGGAATGATTCACAGTTGGGATCATAAAGCATTTTTTTGTTGTACATATGCTGTACACTTCCTTTTCTGTTGGTATTTAATACATGAGTTACTGGCCAGAATATGATCCATATCAATTAAGCTCTCTCAAATTCTTCTCATCCCTTGGTGTGTAATCACCTCAAAAGAATTCTTACACAAATATTCCAGATGCCAAACTGATGGTGGTGTCAGGACTAATGCCAATATTTATCAGTGACAGTGTTAGCAAAGTAGACATTTCTTGAGTAAAGGCTTAGAGCGCCATATCTATAATGAAGTGAATTAATTCATGTCACATCCAACCTTGGACACTGATTCAACAAGACAAAATCCAACAGAAGGAAACATCATGGGTGGTCATGGTCCAAAGCCACTCTCCTCACACTCAGTCATCAAGCAAATACGGATCATATTCTAATCTTGTTTCTGTGAAGTTCCGTCGACCTTGTACCCAGACTTTGTTCCTCCTACTGCAGCTGAGGTGTCCGCTCACTAGTGGCATCAGGTCTGCACACAAAGACACTGAAAAGGAAGATGTATTGTTGCTAATCTGAAAGGCTTTCACACAGTCACTTAAAAGAGTATTAAGCTCTGCTCTGTCAACCTAGTAATGTATTCATCAAAGTGGAAAATCATCGTTCATTGTTGAAGTGCTACGTTGAAGAGATATTTACAAGTTTTACTTTTGTAGAGGGTGCCAAACACTTGGGGAGATGTTACCACTGTAAGCCTAAAGGCATTACCATGTAGAGTGTGAGGTACTTAGTCAGCATAAATTGAAAGTTCGTCATCAGCATAAAGAACTACCATGACCTGTTTTACGCTGCCAACATGTCTGCACATATTCAAATCCATGATAAAATATAGCCATAGCTAGAATGGCAGGTATGTAATGCATATATGTGAAGGTACTGTCAGCAACAGTGAATACAAAATGAAACCTGTATGTTTTACATGTTATACTGCATGAATCTGATTCACAAGAAAAGAACAGCTTTAGTTTAAAACATTGAAAAATGATTTAGATGCAGTAAGCATGACACAGAATTTAGATTTGTGATTAATAAATATAACAATATGTATTGTATGAAATTGCTTTTCTGCCAAACCTTTTTATGACTTTCAAGGTTTCTAAACGTTGTCCACATTTTTGGGCCTGGGGCAAAGAAATGAGGATTACAAAGCAATATACAGTATATGATTGTGATCTCTGTCATTTAACAAAAGAGATAGTGCATACCTTCCTTTATGCGCTACTTATCCAGTGGCTCAAAGACAAGATAACAGGACATGCTCCTGATTCTGGGAAACAAAATATTAAACAGGTTGGAAGCCATACCAGTATTTCTAATAAATACCAAGGAATACATTCATATTTGTAACTCTTCTCTGTGTACTTTAGCATGATATTTGCTATGCCGGACCTGTAACCTGGACATATCTACAACCTTTTGCTTTTGGCTGACATGGTACAATCTAAATGACTCACCTCAAACCGTGAAATATTATCAGAGGGCAAGTACACTTACAGACAGTGACAAACTGTATCTGCAATGCAGTGCAACACAAATCAGTATTCATGATGTATTAGAGGAGATGTGAATGTGGCCCTTAGCATATAAGCAAACTATACATCAGTCAATCACATACAGCCACCACTGGCCTCAGTCAGGGATGGATTAACGAACGGGCCTGCCGGGCCCAGGCCCAGGGGCCCATGAGCTCAGGGGGCCCATGAGCTCAAGGGGCCCCTAAGCCAGAGCTTCTGCGTGAAGTCGCTGCTATGTATCTCTTATTTGTGGTTGAAAAAGGTGTATTTTGTTAATTTGCTAATGGCTTTAATAGAGTGTACCTGTGCTGTGTTAGAAAATGTGCATGTGAGCCAGGGGCGTAACTATAGACAATGCATCCAGCGCGGAAAGTTCATTGGCAAAGCAGACCCTGCGGTCTAAGAATTTTCGAACATATGGATGTCAGCATGTTGCTAGTTCAATGCGAAAGTGATCAAGGATGATTTAATATATATTGACCTAGATACCTTATGCTCTATATTTCCTCAAAATAGCAAACCTGTCTCTAGATAGATAGATAGATAGATGGATACTTTATTAATCCCGAAGGAAATTTAGGTCATCCAGTAGCTTATACACTTAACTTAACTCACAAACATACATACACAAATCACAGTAGAAAAACAATACACATAGGGAAAAACATGTTCACAGGGAGTGGGGTGTATACAGATATTATACAGATATTACAGTGTGCATTGATTGTGTCAGTGTTGATGTCCACAAGGAAAGTAGTGCAAAGAGTGCAGAGAGATAGTGTTCATGTGCTTGTGTGGATAGTGCAAAGATAGAGTACTTGTGCTTGTGTGTGTGAGGATAGTGCAAAGTGATATAAATAGTAAAGACTGTGCAATGGGCTAGTATAGCCAGTAAAAGAGTAAAAAGATAAAAAGATGGACAGTGGGATGGAAAAATTAAGAGCTGAGAAGAGGAGGGGAGACTGAGGAAGACTCATGCAGAGAAGTCCATCTCCCTCCCCCTCCCCTTCTGTGTGGCATTAAAAAGCTGGATGGCCCTGGGGACAAAGGACTTTCTCAGCCTGTCCGATGAGCATGACAGTGACAGGAGTCTGCCACTGAAAATGCTCCTCTGTCCGTTAATAGTACTGTGAAGTGGGTGGTGGTCATTGTCCAAGATGGTCAGCAGCCTACTCAATGTCCTTTTCTCCGCCACTGATGTTAGGCAGTCCAGTTCCATGCCAACAACAGCTCCTGCCCTTCTCACCAGCCTGTCTAGTCGCCCTGCATCCCTCTTCTTCATGCTGCCTCCCCAGCACACCACAGCATAAAAAAGGACACTATCATGGTATGCATAATTTTTAGGGGGAAATCGTCAGTAGCAATCTATAACACAATTATATGCTTATCGTACATACACTATAGAAACTATTAAAAAGCCGATTCAATTAAATTAATAATTTCTTATTTAATTTGTTATTTTTGTCATGTACAGATATGCAATGATGATTGCTGGATAATATGTATCTTGTTTCGCCAATGTCAAGTCTCTATTTGATCATGTGACGAGACGATACGATATAGCTAGTTTAGGCGCATAATCTGAACGTCAAGACCTACAAGCTGACTGAGCAGAGGCACAGTACACTTGCCAAACGACGCCTTTCAAACATAAAAATGGTGATGCATGATTTGCTCTTTCAATGGACAGGATAACCAGCCCATTCAGCCTCTACTGCCCCATGCTGTTCAGGTAGGTCTTAATCAGTTTCAATTTGGAAAAGAATCACTCGGCTGTTGCCCTGTCACATGTAATGTCAGAAACCATAGCAGGGCAGTGCACCGAAGGTGGATGTTACGGAATACACTTTGACCTGTTTACTTTCCCAATACAATAGCCTAAGTATCTAATTTGACCGTTAAATCCAACACATTGTTGGTAAAATATATATATACGCCTAATGGTGTTTGTGTGTGCGTGCGTGTTTTGCGAGTGCACAATTTTTTTCGCGAGGGGGGGGGGGGGGCTTTAACATGTCCAGGCCCAGGGGCCCGTGGTTTCTTAATCCGTCCATGGCCTCAGTATGTTTAGTTTTCTATTTTTCACTCACGGTCCGGGGCCCATATTCACAAAGCATTTTAAGGTAGTTCTTAACTTGCCGATTTAGGAAAAACTCCTGGAAAAAAACGGGGTGTGTCAGTCCTAATGTTGGGTCTAGGAGTTTTTTACTAGGAGTAATTTACAAAGGCCCTGAGCGCTAAAAGTAGCACCTAGGTCTGGGAGAACTAAGAAATAGTTGAGAGGACTCCTAACTCACCAAGACCAACTCCCAAATGAAGGGAAAATGGCTGACTCTATCATTCCATGTAACAATGGTTTTGAATGCATACAGTATGCACGAGGGGATAATTGCTTGTAAGGGATGCAATATGTCACCAACCAACCAAAACAACCCACTTAGCTGAAATGGAGTTGAATGTAGTGTTTGATAGTACAAATAAACTAGCTCCTGTCTACACAAATGTGTCATCATACAGATGCATTTTGAAAACTGTGCGAAGATACATGGCCCGTGGGGCAGCACATTCCATTATAATTTAATTTGTAGCCTATATAAAATATTTACTTATTTATATTTTTCTTTGCGGTAGGCGCATGCCTATTCACTGGCACAGACCTGTCAGTCATCAACCAATCACTGAGGTCATTTCAAGCAAGCTCATGCACAGAACTTGACGTCAGCCATAGCAACAAAGTATTTCTCTTAGCTTAGGAGTTCTCGCTTTTCCTTAGTAAAAGTTGGTTTATGCAGCTATGTGAATAGGATTTACAAGAAAACTTTTAGTGTGAGACTTTTAGTGTGAGACTTTTAGTGCGAGACTTACAGTGAGAGACTTTTAGTGTGAGACTTTTTGTGTGAGACTTTTAGTGCAACTTAAGAGTACTCTTGGTGGTAAGATAAAGTGCGTTGTGAATACGGGCCCTGATGTCTCAATAAATAGACCTTATCATCTCCAATGCTGTCCCTCCTTCTTTCCTTTTCAAGCACTCTTCTGCTGCCCTGTGCTCCTGTTGAGCGTCCCCTGAGTTGACTTCTGCTTAAGGTGTCTTCCCCAATCAAGGGGTTGAACCATTTGACACTGTTTGCTCTCGGAAGTGATGATCGCGCTGGATTTCACCACATGCTTCTTGCTCCCACAGGTACGTCAGGTACCCGACATGGAGAGAATACAGCCTAGTTCTGCTTATACAATATTATATATGTAAGAAAAATAGAAGTAACGCCCTCTCGATGGGTCTAAATCATCAGCCCATTCAAAGAGAGACAACACAGACTCTCTGTCATATCACATTAATGGATAACTTGATAGGATGGGGTTTATCTATCTCTTTTTTTTTAAATTGATTGCCGTAGAAGTAGCCTTTGATCTCCCACCACTGTCATCTTCACAGAGTCGTGTTATGTTTTTGCTGATATAGGGTTTCCAATAAAACTTGTTCTTTTGAAGTTTAATATCAGTGATGATGTTAACTTTACTGTGCTCATAAATGTATGATGGCGTTTCAGTGAACTGTTAATGCAATCTTCCATGGGAAGTGTATCCATTCCACTCATGCCCTCTGCAGAAATATTCAGTTGTTTTCACTCTTCAGTTTAGTCAAGGTAGTGGTGGTAGCCAATATTAAATCAACTGCTTTTGTATCACTCACAGTTTCCTTTCTAGTCAGTTATATACTTATCGTAAACCTTTTCACTTCCATTTAATCCCATTCATTTGGTGACTGCATTGAAATTGCCACTGATCATTACCACTGATACACAAGACACATTCTTTTGGTTTCTCAAAGTGCACAAGACACAAACTTTTGAATGAAGTCAAGTAAAAGCAGTGCTCTCTCCTCCTCCCACAGGACAGCTTCACCAGTCTCTTACCTGAGCTACCCACTTCTACCTGAAGCAGAGGTCTCTGTATGCCATTATGCAGGGAAAGAAGAATGCACTTGAGGTCACAAAGCCTGATGTATTCACCCCATTGAATCTGTTTGAAGCCAAACCAATTATTTTTAAGAGATACTCTTCCATACAGTTGCTAGAAAACAGGTATTAGAGGCCTGTTAGTGATGATGCATAGCTGTTTGAAGATTACTGGAGGAAAATTGCATAGCTAAATAAGTCCTTATAGTTCATACTTCAATCTTATCTCGACACATCCCCATAACAGATGATCCCTGTCAAGCATTTAAGTGGCACATTTTTTAGTTTTAAAAAACAAGGGAGAGAAAATAAATAAATACATTTGTGCATATCACCTTTGTGTACTCTGTTATGCTCTGCTGCGTCATATTTCAGAATGCAATCTGTAAAGCAAACAGGGTGGAACATTCCTGCCTTTTTATTAAAGAAGCCCACAACCTTTGCCGTGGGCACATTTACCAGGACCCCCCAAGTTATGCATGGATGTGTTTTTTACTTGGACCGCCATTCATAAATGTAATCTGTGTTGCCAGTCTCCCCAGAGGGTTATATAAATAAAGAAACAAGAAAGGGAAAACAGGAAATGCATTACTTTTGCGTTTTAAAGCACTCTGGCACAGAAGAGAGAGAGAGAGAGAGAGAGAGTGAGAAAGAGAGAGAGAACAAATGGCTTTGGGTCAACTGAAGACCAACAGAAAACCTGATTTAAATGCTTTATTGTATGGACTTGTTGATGCCATCCTTGTTCTATTTGGAAATTTCCCCGACACCTGGGGAAACATAAAACATACGATATGAGGATTATTTCATGAAGTAGGCTACATCACGTCAGCAGTGCAGGGTATACCAGTCACCATTCCCAGGTGGTATGCGTGCAAAACTACATCCATGAATCCAGCCTCCTTTCACCATTTTCTACGCTCCCAGCAGTATAACAACACAACGAATAATACTCTATAATTTGTAATTTAGAGTCAACAGAGTGATTTTCATTTTTCACTCAGGAAGCCGTGGGAGCCCATGGGAAAAATTTCAGCTTTCTACATCCGCTTCTTCTGTTTACCACAGGATTTTGAAGTCAGTTAACATGTTTTTTAAAGAAATGATTTGCGGCTGTTGAATATTATTCCACTGTGCAAGAATTGGACGTGATTATACGTTCCAAAGCAACATTTTAGAGCATTGAGAGCCAAAACCATTAGAATACATTGAACAAATTGCACACGTGTTGCTAGCATATTGCCAAGGTTCTATGGACTGCTGTTAGAAAGTTCAAAACAGTTTGAAATGAACTGCAGTTAAATTTAGAAACTGTCTTATCGTTTACTGAAGACAGGAGCATGATAACCTCAAAGGAATATAAAGATAAGTATACACAGCTCATACTGTGAGGACTAGGTGACATTTTCAACTAATTGTCACACAGGCTCACAGCATAAGGGCAATGCTTGATAGCTGAACTTAGAACTCTGGGGGAGATAGCTTTTTGAAATGTCACCTGCTATGAGAATTACAGTTTCCATGTAAAATAACACATACAAAACTTGCCTTTGTGCCATGGCATATTCTCACAATAGATTGTGGCTTGAGGTGTTGCGGCTGTTTTGATGATAAAACATGTCTGACTTGAGATTGAACTGTGGATATGACAGGAAGCTGAAGAAGCATCCAAAGATGTTACATTAGAGGGATCACAAAGCTTGATTTTTAACAACATGCTTCCACTGAAGCTTCCCTGCCAAAACCCATTTGCTTCTCAAACTGAGGTCAGAATTCTTCCTTTCAATATCCAGCTTTAGAACTGGATTAGATCAAGGACTTTGCAACGATAAGCTCCCCTTTGCGAAGAAATGAGTTGTGCCAAAAAAGAAAGCTGTTACCTTGCATGACGGAAAGTGTAAATGTTGCAGACTCCCTGCTGCTGCAATGTGCAAAGCATGGTCGACAAATGCGTTTCATTAACTATAGCATCTAGTTGAAAGAGCAATTACATTCTTTCCCATGTTTGAATCCAAAAACAGCTGGCACAAGCAATTCATTCATGTGCTATGCACATTTAAATAGCCTATATCCACTGCTCTGATGCCGTGTAAGTCAAATTATGGTAAAAACAGAAAACCCAAGCATCAACTCTTGAAAAGTAGTCTGTGTTCACAGGGGCCTGCTAGAGATTACTCAACACATTTCATCAGAGATCAGGCCTTTAAGTCAGATGGCGTAATCAAAAACCATAGTCCTCCAGAAGCTTAATATATGCATGCGTGGGTGGTGTAGGGTATTTCATTCCTTTATGCAAGTAGCCTTTGACACATACATTTTGATATCTTGGAATCTCCTAGCCTGCAGTAGATATCGACAGGTGCCCTCTGACAAATCAAATGACTGTCAATTTAGCACCAAATGGTTCCTCTCATGGACTTAAAGAGCATTATCTAAATTGTTTATTGCGTAGGACCCATATTTCACTGGCATTTATTTCAATTCATATCTTGCTTGGGGGGGGGGGACTTATATGCATGTCAAAAAATTACACTAAATGAAGACATTTGTTACTCCACTGTGGTTTTCTGATGAGACACTCACTGCATGCGTGTTACCGTGGCTACTTGTTCTCCTTCTGCATGGGCTGCTTCATCGCCACCCCAGTCTGTCAACAGCGCCCCGCTGCTCAGCCATCCTATCAGCACGTCACCAACAAATCACCTGTCGGGGGCACTCGATGGGAGCAGATTCGCCTCTCATGTACCACCACAACAACGCCACGCTCGCAGCCTTCCGCAGGGATGTCTCCGTCTCTGTCTCTCTTTGCTTTTTAGGGAGTGCCACAGATGACTGGCTTCCCATGCTGTTTAGCATATCACAGCAGGTATTTCATGCATTCGATTATGACACAAAACAAAGCTTATAAAAGAGTGAGTAATTTAAACATTCACATGACACAAGGGTTTCTGGTGAAGAGGAGGTTAGTGGTGCTTGCCTAGGGGTTTGCGAAGGTGGACTCCCTCTTTGTGATGTAAATATGCCTGTTAAAAGAAATAGACTGCATGACAAAAATAACCAGGTTTTTTATTTTATCCTATTTTTCAAACGCTCTCTTTAACGTGATATGGTTGCAACAGGGCAAAGCGAACATGATAAAGGTTCATAATGTAACACCAGGTGTTATTAGAAAAATTATAGCACATCCAACTGCCATGAATAGTTTTACCAATGTGCTGAGCTATTGTTAAAGTAGATGAAAGTGTTTCCATTGGGGTTGTGTTTCCCCACCTTCACGTGTTTCAGCAGTGAATGTGACCTATTAAAAGAGCCTGTTTTAAAGCAGGGTGTTGTATCTGCAGCATCTGTCTGATTTTTTTTCTATGCTCTATAAACACGTCATTAGGCCCTTAGTGAGACGTGAGTATTGCTAACCTTGTGCTAAGATTGTGCACTGTGTGGCGACCTCCTTTTTTTGTAAGAAAATGTCTGTGTTATCCCTGCAATCCTTATTTGTAGGCTGCAACATGAGGATGCAGTTTTTAAACAGTATTTTGCAACCTTGTCTCAACCAGAGGGCTGTTTGTATTTCCCCAGGGGAGGGCAAGGGAGGAGGGTGGATATATTGCGTTCTGTTATCTTCGTGCCAGCATGTGACTCTCTCCCCATCGCCGGGCTGGGTCTGGGTTCACTCCCAGAGTCATATTGCCTTTTCGCCAACGTGTTTTTCTTTTGTAATCTTTTTCTTTTTTTTTTAAACAAAAATAAAAACGTTTTCATTTGGAGCTCTGAAGGTATATGCTAAAGTAGCAGTTTCACAGTTTTTTTGTCACAGAATGAGAGGTTCAAAGCACTGACATTTGCATTATTGAACCATGCAATATGTTTCACTGAGTGGAAGTGACTCCACACCAACACAGTTTCCTTTGAAGGGCACACGTATTGTAAAAACAAAGCAATACAATCCTTCATGCCTTGCCTTGCCTCTGATGCACACAAGACTCTGACTTAGGAAGGATCCATTTTGTTTTTGTTGCTTTCACACGGTTGCTGCTACAATGATGCTAAGGTTTTAAGCTGTGTGATTTAAATGTGTTGACACAGATAAAAGCGTGCACCTCTGCGACATATCTGGTAAGAAAAGAAAGAAAAAACACATCAGTGCCGGCATTGTCCAAAGATTTGTATGTATGAATAACCATAATTCTAGATGATTTTAAATCATAAATGAACAATGATGGCACAGTGTAAGCTACTTGATGTTCATATTATATATATATATAGATATATTAAGATTCGTTTTTTGTCTGTGAAGTGTATTTTAATATCTTCACATCCAGTGATTTAAACTCAGTTATTAAGTTTTCTAAGAAGCAAGTTATTGCCTTACCTATTGCCTTATCTATTTATTAGGGCTATTAAAAGCAGTAAATCAAGTTTTGCATAGTGGTGTTGATCTTATTCTTCTGCCTGTAGTATTTTGTATGCAACTGGGCTAGCTATCTGTTCCAGCATTACCCATGATATTACACAACAGACATTTGAATGCTGCTATTATCTTTGCCTAGTCTGGAGACAGACAAAAGCAATAGAAAATGTATCTCAGTATTTTACCACGGTATCAGTGCGAATGTGCATGGAAAGCAAAGCACCCGCCCAGATCAGCTGGGGCGCAATGCCCATAGTCTGTGGATTTATCATGGGGCGTTAAAATAATGCACTCCAATAGTTGGGTGGCATGGAGGAAAACAAGGCATTTGCAGTTAAAAGCAAGAACAAAATCCCCCTCCAGATGTGGTCTTTCCTGCTCTCAACTCTAACTGACATCCATTTCACTCAGAGAAGATGCTCCAGGCATCGCCAGAAGGAAGAAAACCACCATTGATTCTCATCCAATTTGTGATGGCTTGGCAGGTTGCAGACTCTAGCAGCCATTGAACAAGACAAGGGCCTTGCATTCGAATTAGCATTCAGAGCCGTGCTTGAATTGTCCTCTTGCGTTCAGGCAGAGATTAGCTTTATGGATCAAAGTTGGGCACATGCATGACACTTTGCCCCACTGTCTGAGTTGATGTTGAGGGCCATGGAGCACATAAAATGGAGGGCTGTAATCCAGACGTCCCTCGGGATGGATTCCACAGAGTGAAGAAGGATTGACTTCTAGACATTAGCGACGCTTCCTCTGGATAGGATAATAGCAGAGTGGAGACGTCTCATAAAACAGGGGAAATGTGTCCAGGGGATGAATCAGGCAGTACAAAGGTCCATTGTGACTAAATATTAGCATTGGTATATTGGTTTGATAAAAATGTATTTTCATACTCTATAGAATGATATACAGGTCATATGAGATACAATACAATGTGCTCAGAGTTAGAATTATATTATAGAAAATGAGAGCATAAAGATAAATGCAAGCCAGTATTTAAAGAGGGTAATTGAATAAATACAGACAGACATTGTGGCACTAATACACCGGGCTGAATAAACAAAGAAAGCAAACAAAACATTTCTGATATCCCTTATAATGACAATGAACACCTGTCAAGTCAATACATAAGCCTGGGCAGTGACTGGGGGTATTTGCTTCCTTTAAGATAGTGCTGCATGGTGGAGATAAAAACAACATGTGAAGGCCAGCTGCATCAGGAGAGGAAACTTCACGTGTTCCTCTGTCTAATTCCTGCTTGGTGACGTCAGCCACGCAGAGCCTGGAGGCTGGCACCCAGAATTTGTCCAGGAACAAATCCGCTCAGAACAAACCATTTGTAAACTGCGACGCAATTGGCCATTTTCCACGGACGCTGTTCCAAAAATCTGTTTCGCAGCTGCCAAGCTCGCGTCTCAAATGCACTCGGCTCAAACATGTGGCTGTTGGCATGTTTATATGACAGAGGATGCAGCGCAGAAATCCACGATAAGCTCCAGTGCCTGCAACCTGTCAACATCCATTTCAGCCGTCAGTCAGACCTGTCAATCAAGCGCGGCACTCTAAAGATACATTTGTCGCTGCACCCAAACTTCATAATTAAGTGTCAGGCAGGAGGTGGTGATAGCAACTCCACCTCAATTGCTCAGGGCGCTCACAAAGGGCCATCTGATGCCTTTGAGCGGCCTCAAAACATCTTGCATCATTTGATTTAGTCAATTAGCCATCTGATGGCAGTCAAAAAAAGATATCGTGGTTTTCATTCAATCCTCGGTCCTACTCTCTTCGTCCCCTCCCTCATTTCTCTCCCTAATTATGATGTTCCCACTCTTTTAGCCCTGTTGAATTCTGCGGCTCCCGTTCTGAGTGATAGTCTGTCAGGTGTCGGCAGATGATGCCATCAGACAGGGGAGGCAGAGTGATCCTGGTGCAGAGGGGACAGATGCCGGCTGTTTGATCCCGTACGCGTCTCTCCTTACAGGTTCGCCTGTGATTGATGCCACCTGCCATGTGCTAAACAGATCTATTTTTCTCTTACGGCACTGCACCATATGCGAGTGAGGTAGAGGGGAAAAAAAATGTTGGTAAACATGATGTTTAGCTCGCTGCAATACCTCTGCTTCTCTACCTCTCCCCTAGCCTTGATCAGCTCCGACACGGCCTGTTTGAAGTCAAGTCATGCGACATTCAAGTAAATGGTAATGCTGCTTTTACTGGGAGCAAGGGTGACTCCACTGTCAGCATTTCGATGTTTGCGCTGCATACATTAACACAACAGTAAACACTGAGAAGTGAGGCGCATATAGCCGGGCTCACAGCTCCCCATGGCAGTGCAGTCCTGAGGCGTGTGAAAATGTTCTGTATTTCAACCAACACGGCAAATCCACTTTTGGCTAAGAAACACGCAAAAAAAACAAAAAAAAACAAAGAGGAATGTAGCTTTTCAGAATGCATCTGCCTGCCTGATGACACAATATGGGGCGTCATGTCATTGCTGGTTAATCCTTCCATTTGACTGCTCCCATACTGAGTTGTTGACTACATGACTACATCGGCTTTGGCAACCACTGTGCTCGAGGCTCGGTCGTTAGAAGCTGTGAGAGAGTAAGTGACATGGTCTTGCTTTGACTTGCTCCAAGCTTGAACTCGGGTCAGGTTGTTAACACTCATGCGAGTCCCTAAGAATAGCATGCTATGCATTATGTACGACGTCATGCTGTAAGCGCTGTGGCTAACTGCTCTTCAGATTCATTGAGTGCTGTTTACAGCAGCGACTCATGCATTCTAGTGAATCAGTTGGTCTGCACTGCATGGGCATAATTGCCATGGCAAAACACCACACAATATAAATCCTCATTTATGTGTATATTAATGTTTTGTCTCTGCTGTGCTGTTAGCTGTAGTTAGTCCACCACATGAGTACACGGGGAGCTCCCCAGCCAAGCGCAATAAAGCTGATGAAACTTTACTGCTAGATGTCAATCCATCTGTTTTACTTACCAGTTGATGTATGAATGTATGGTATAAATACTAGGATATATTTGGATTTTTTATGTATTCAGTCCATACAGCACATGTACAATTATTCTGATTTATTGTTTCATTGTTGTCTTGACTGTACAACAATTATATACTTGGGTAAGCTTTTGTAGAGCTTTCATAAAACATTACTTATTTCGGGTATTTGGGATATTTTGCGTGAGTGTCCTAGGTCAGGGGTTTTCAACTGGTTTTGTCCCAGGGACCACCATTCTGACTAAAAAGTAATTCGCGGCCCACTGATGTGCCTGCACGCGCGTGCGTGTTTGTAACCGCCGCTGCCACGCCCCCTCCCCCGCACAGATATTTTGCCTATAACACTTAAATATGTGAAATTATCAGGGTACATCGCTAGCCGCCACCACGCCCCCTCCCCCTGCACAGATATTCTGCCTATAAGACGATATTTTCACGATATTCAAGAGTAATCGGGAAATGTGTTGAAATATCAAAGCGTATTTATAAAAATAAAAAAAATTAATGGTGAACTGATCAATATAGGCTCATGTCGCGGACCCCCTGCAATGCCGCCGCGGACCACCAGGGGGCCACGGACCCCCTGTTGAAAACCCCTGTCCTAGGTGATTTGGTTTCTTCTCTCCACAGCTCAGTCTACCTCATCCCAACACAGAGAGCGTACAGGTTCAGGCTTACCTGTTCAGGTTCAGAATATAAGGAATTCACTCCTTCTTTAATCCTTCAAGGAAATTGATTCCTCTCAGAATTGAGAATGGGCTGAAAGTTCAAATCCAACAGAGACACTCCACGACATCATTAAAGTAAATGAAGAATTATCCTCATTCGCATTTTCCTAATTCAGGGCCCACTGCAGTCAATGATTTTTTAATGGATTTTGCATCTCGCAAGACCTATCCATTATCAAAACATTTCTCAAGTGAAAAAAGCCATTTCATCAACAGTCACCCAATTAATGAGGCTAGAAAGTATTTCTCTGAATATATCCATGTGGTTCAGAAGACAATGAATACAGCTGTCTGTTATATCAACTGTGCATGGATACAATGCGAAGATAATATTGGTCAACAATTTCATTCTTTTTTCACTGCAAGAGTGGGATCTGTGGGTAATCACTTACAGCAGCTGTACATTAACCAGATTTTAATTGCATCATCACAGATAAATAGACTCTATTCAAAAGCACAGCTCAATCAAAGCAACCATGCCAGCGTTTAATCTAGCACCGGCCGTAGCTACAGTTAATCATTCCCAAAGACAAAATAGTCCATTAGGAGATTCAAGACAATAGATGGGGAAATTGAAACAGGGATGGAAATTTTTTTTTCAAAGAGAGTAGCTCGTCTTGCTGTGAATCATGGGACTTTGGCAGGTTTTTGTGGTCCTGTGAGTCTGTTGTGTGCCAGAAGTCTGTTTACTGAGGTGTTTATGTGTTTGAAAACTGTTGCTTTGTCTGCAAGACTCTTTACAGAGCTTGTGCCAACAGATTAGGAATGTGAAGTCAACCAGGCAAAACAGAAGGCAAACGTAGATTGATTTTCATTGACAGGCGATGGCTGCATTACTGCTTTTTCCTGTCGTTTAAGCAATTGTTGTGATTTCCATACTTAAAGGCAGAGACTGGGACCAGGTGTTGGTAGATTTATGATGTTGCTTCTCCAAGTTGTTGGGAAAATAATTACATTTTCTGTGTCATACACTGTTAAAATAACTTGTTATTTGACCACCTTTGAATGAAATAGCATAACGGTGCAAACCCATGACACCGTTACGAGTGACGCGATATTCTAAATCCCATGCATTTCAACGGGAGCCAATCCATTGTGACGTAGACCACCCTTATGGGCGACGCGACCGATAAAAGTTGGAAAAAGTTTAATCCTATGCAAATGAAGAGCGTTTTTTCCCGGCAGCGGCCAATCAGATTGTTTGGTGTCGTCTCTGACGGTTTGAAAATTGCAGGACTGTGCCGTCGTTTGGTCGTTTAATTTGCTAAAAAGAAAGGCTTGGATGGCCTTGTAAGGGCTTGTTGTTCCTGATATGTTATATATTTAATCCTGGGCTTATTTGAACAGAATGACAGTTTTGATATAAAGACAAGTGACTAGATAGCCTACTAACTGGCTAGCCTGCTAACTAGCTCACTAGTCCAGTCTGTTATGCTATTTCCACACGCTACAACACGCCCACTCAAAGCGATGGAAGCGTATCGCGTCGCTGTCATGGGTTTGCACCGTAAGGATAATTATGCTATTTCATAAGCATAAGCAATAATCATTTGATTAGCTACTGGCTGCACTTCCAAGGTAGCACCAAAAAAGAGGGGAAATATCCTTTTTAAATTAGTAGCATTGATGTGATAGCTTAATGAAAATACATGTTGTCAAACTTGGCTTAAAACACACAGCAAACAGTCCATTTGCTGAACAATTCAACAAATATAAAAATTAAAAAACAGATGAAGATTAAGGGTTGAAAATCCTTGGCCTATGCTCAGGCTATTGACAGTATTTCATGCTATTGGCAGTCCAGTTTTTCCAAGCACCAGCATCAAACATTCGATTCTCTGAGGTCAGTACAACTGTGTGGTGGAGAACCGTGAACACCATTATAACTGACAGAGTTCAACTGATTTTATATGATCCAGCTAAAAGAAGAAAATACCAACATCAAGGTAAAAGACTGCATTCCGAACCCTAACCCAACACTGCACATGTACTGGATCTCTAGAAGCACATATTGTATGCTAGCATTACTTATCCAGTGAGGTGTGTAAAGGCATCATAGATTTGTGAAAACAACATACTGTAAGTATAACATGCAGGAGTATGTTGCTGCTTGCTCATTCATTCCATGGAACTAGACCCTCTTCCATGTCTGCTAGACCTAAAAAAACACTTAAGTATTCTTATCTCCTGTTTTAATCCCGTACAATACTTGGAAATAAGACTCTGCTGATTAAACACATACGATGGTAATCTCGGCGGCTTGGCACACCAGGGCTCAAAAAGAAGGGGCGTCACCTCAGGTCCTCTCTGCCAGCACCGCCACCTCTGTTTGATGAAAGGATACAGCGGGGGAAAAAATAAAAATAAAGCTCCTTTCAAGCTTTGGGCAACAAAAATTACTTTGCCATTAGTGCAGCACAATGCACTTCAAACGGAACTCTGAGATTGAACTGCCAGAGCAGATAAGATGTGGAGGAGATCAAGCCATCTTGATTAGCCTTATCACTGGGACTGCTCCGTCCTGTAATTACTTGTGTGTGTCAGGCAGCCTGTCTCCTTGTTCCTCAGAACAGCTGTGACAGTGGAAACAGAGCGACAGGTTGGCACTCGGCAGCATAAATGCTGTGGCTAAGTGTGCAACAATTCAGCTTAGATCACCACTCTGCTCGTCTCCAGGATATCGGCGGGGAAGTGTGCCTTCTGGAAAACTGGAACATTTAGAGTGTTAAATGAGTGAAAGAGAGAGGGTGGTACTGCAAATATCTATCCTTGAGGTTTGTGTACAAACATTTAATGATTTAATTATTACATTTGTAGTTTTAGCATCAACATGCAGTAATTTCATATCATTCTGGTTTACTCTGATATTGGAATTCAGCGACTTTAACAATTTGTTTGTGAGAGTTTCTTGTGACATTTGAAAACATAAAGCTCTTTGAAAGAAAGTCATTTTAAGAAGGGTTCTAAGGGAAGGGTTATTCTGCTTGCACCCCCTCTCATCTGTGGCAATATCTAATGTGGTTAATAAGCTTGTACACCCCATAACACCAGCAAATGACTGTATAGATGTCTGGAAACTGATTTAAAATCACATTTACATTTACTCTTTTGGCAAACGCTTTTATCCAAAGTGACTTACAAGTGAGGAACAACAATCAAGCTTCACTACAGTAGGAAACCTTGGAATAAGCACTATGTTCTAAATCTATTCAATAAGACAATGTGCAAGGAGATCAGGTAGAGAAGTGCATAGTAAGTGTGGCATTACGGTGTTAGGCCCTGTTTACACTTGGCATTAACATGCGTCTCGGGTGATCTGATCATAAGTGAAAAGCCCTAAGTACGACATTTAGGGTTAGTGACCACTTGTGATCAGATCTCACCTACCTGCTCTATATGCAAATAAATAAATGTACATAATTTCCGTTTGCAAAGACCAAATGCATAAGGGGCCACCAGGGGTAAGTGACCCCCCCAGTTCATTAATTAAAGCGTCTTAATTCTATTGTTTTGGCGCTATATAAATAAAAGTTAATTCAATTGAATTCATTGTGCCACCTCACTTTTCAAAATAAAACTCAAATAATTCTCATAATGATATGGAAGAAATATTATCATAACACAACAAAACTTGAAGATCGACTAAAAAGCTGGGGGAAAAGCACATTAGTGGTAAGCCTAATAATAATAATAATAATAATCCCTAACCATGGACGTTTTACTCTCGTCCCATCTGGCAGGTGTTACAGGAGCCTTCGCTTCTGCACCAGGACGCTCAAGAAGAGCTTCTCCCCTGAGGCTGTGACTACTGAACTCCACACCCACAGCGCTCAGCATTATTGCACTCATTACTGCACTGTCTCTGTGCTTTTATATTTGCACTGCTCATTCCTGCACAGGCTGAACCTCTCACCGTTTTCAGATAACTACTATTTTTGTATAATTCATTCAACCAACTGTACATTTTTTGACTATACTGTACATGCAGTCCTTACATATACACTTCCCTTTCCAACTCTTTCCATTTCACCTCTATGTACTGTATAACATATTTAACATATTATACCTATACATTATAAACTGTATACTATAATTTGCAGACCGCTGTCTATTTTGCTGAATTTCTGCAAAATTTCTGTTAATACTTGGGTGCATCCTATACACAGGAATGCATTTTTTTCCTACCTGGTAGTTAGTAACGCTCACAGTAACTCTGCCAGGTAAAGCATGAATGGGTCTCTCTCTCTTCCTCCTTCACATTCGAATACCATTAATTTGACAAACAACATCGGATAGATAACATATTTTCATTCACACGTAGGTGTAGTATTTTTGCTTGTAATGCCCGTCCCTACTTCATACACCTTTTAAATGGCTAGCGATGGCATCACAACTACATGTTATGACATAACATTGAATAAACTGTGGTTAATACACAGGTTCGGTCAATACATTGCATTGGGTTAGTTTTATAAAATGACATAAAATACTGTAATGCGGTTTATATATACGGTGCGGTTAATAGTAGGGAAAATATGGTATATGTTACTCACCACTGTCAATAACCACGTATAGAGTATAAATACATAGACCAATAACGCACAACGAGAAACACAATGGAAAACAGGTGAGCATCAAAATTTGCGGAAAACAGAACAAAGGCAGGAAGTAGGGGTGGAGCAACATACACATGGACACCAAAATAAACTAAATCGCATATTAAAATGTACACACAGAGCACATGGAACCACAGAACACCAGACAAAGTAACAAAATGGCCACCAAGGTGGCTAACACAGAGAATCCCGGTTGATACTCTGACAGTTCTACCCTATTGGCAACTAGAAAGCACAGGAGAGCAGCACCACCTTAAGGCCCCGTCACACCATGACGTTCTGGTCAACGTTCTCTGAACTTTCTAATCGTTCAATTTCGAGCGTTCTAGGGCGATGTGGACACATCTGGCGTGTGACTTAACGAAAGAATAGCGTAGGACTGACGCATGACTACTAACGTGGGACTCACGCATGAGGAGCATGTAACCGCGACTTGTGACGTGTCACTTGTGCGCGACAAACGTGTGCTGACGTGTCTGCTACTAGCGCTGCTGCATGTAAGAAGATGATAAATCCTTCTGAAAGTAAGAAGAATACAAAGCCTCTTTCACTAGCAATGTCTTCGGACGAAGATTTACTGTTATTATTACTGTGATTTACGAAATAACGGGCGTTATTCCTGGGGTTTTATGTTATTAAAATAAATGATTTAAATTTGACACTGAATTTGTGTTTCTCAATGTTTATTATTAGAAAACATCAACACATCCACACACATTGTCCATGTCACAAGAGTCTTCATATCATATCCATCTGCCATGGAACAGCACCAGCTATAACAGTGCTCAGCTATGTTCAAGTTCAGTACATCTACTTCATGCTGGGCTCAAGCAAGCATATATACCCTCCACTCCGCTTTTCGCTAGATTATGCAATGACCTTGCATGACATGATAGCATGGAATATGTAGATTTATAGTGCACAGAATAACGTTTGCAATGATGTAAGTTGCGTTTGTTGATCACGTATGGTTAATAACATATTAATTGTAGAAGGGACATGATAAAATCAAGATCTTCCCTTGGTGAAAAAACTTTCGCCGATATCTTCCTACGAGAGATGGGTTAGGTGCTCAAATTTCCCTGGATCAAAGAGGACGTTAGTAGGCATGTCCAAACTAAAAATCACGTCTCAGGATTGCTGCACACATAAGTTATTTCGGGTGCATCAACTGTACTCAGTCTACCCTACCCAACGACTGACTATGATAGCCAAACGCGTGCAAAGTTAATAAAACGTTCCACGAAAGTTCTCCAGCGTAAATCCCACTTCTGACACCAAATGTAGCCGGGATGGCCTCGCGGCGATGGAAAAGAAGTGGAGGCAGTGTCTCGGATGGTTTGCAGACCAATGGCCAATGTTTAATGTCCGGTAGTATAGGCAAACACGCCAGAATGGAGAAAAACAAAAGAAACAAAAACTCCACACAATAATTCTTAACAAATAAATAGGTCCCTAACAATTCAGCTCCAAACCTGCATAGTAACTCTCAACAATCGTGAGTCAACTTTAGCACTTGGTCGCTCTCCAAACTAAACCAGTTACCTTCGACATCAAAAAGGGGTGGGAAGTTGTTTCCCCTCAGACTCATCTCTCGACACCTGTTCTGCGCTGGCATTTTATTTAGCCGGCCTGAACCATTGCACATATCACGGAAATCAATTACTAAACCATATCCATATTCCGACTTACTCTCAATCACATACATAGCCGGGTTACCCCATAGACAATCATATTATATAAACACATAGCACACTATTTACCGCAATAGTTATCACACATTACACACACCCCTCTTATCCCACTCCCTTGGCGTGGGCACGTCTGACGGCCCTAGAGTTGAAAGGTCCTTCCTGACTTCCGATCGGGTCGTCCCTTTGTGTCCTGCCTAAGGAAGTCAATGATCCACCGCAGAGAACGCACTCCGTTACTGTCCAGCCCCGTACAACGCCTGCCACGCGCCGAAGGGACTGCTCTTCAAACACCGTATGTCTGCGGTGTGTGTCTTCACGGATGCCGTCCTAATCGCGGGGAAATCTGCGTGTTGTGTTCGTGTGTAAATAAACTGTGTGCTCGTAGCTGTGTTGTCTAGTGTGTTTGTTTTCACCGTGGAATGCATTACCGCTGTGGTAACGGGCAGCCGCACCGTTACAGAAACGTTGAAGAACGCTGATCTCCATGAGAACTTTTGTGCATGTTCAAAACTTTTTTTTTGGACCAGCGTTCTCCTCCGATCACCGACGATTACCGACGATTACAGCGTTCACCAGCTTTCACACAAAGCTCTTCTGGCGCAATTCCAGCGACCATGGACGATTACCAACGTTTCCTCTAACATCATAGAACGTTGACCAGAACGTCATGGTGTGACGGGGCCTTTAAGGTGGATAAGACACATTTGCGCACAGACTGCTACAAGAATATGGCCATATGCGGCCCACACCACCTCAGAATATGGTCTGAGCAGTCAGATCTTAATATGCCTTCAATGCAACTTGGGTGCATTCACACCTGTACATAGAGCTGTCCACTTGTGATCAGATCACCCAAGACGCATGTTAATGCCAGGTGTGAACAGGGCTTTAGATGTGTTAGGAGAGGAGGTGTTCTTCGAAGAAATCTTCAAGAGACCCATGCTCTGATAGCATTTGGAAGCTAGTTCTGCCTTCGGGGAATTGCAAAACGAGAACTGAGATTGCCTTGTGTGAAGGGATGCCAATGCCAGACAGCATTCCTTGGAGGAACACAGTGGCCGAGAAGGACCATAAGCCTGTATAGTTCAGTTCAAGTAAATGGGTGCCGACCCAGAAGCCACTCTGTAGACAAGCATTAGAATTTACATGATTCAGGCAGCCATGGGCAGCAAGTGGAGCTCAATGAGCAGTGGAGTGAAGTGCCCTTTTGAGTTGGTCAAAACCCAGATGTGCTGCCGCATTCTGGACCATTTGTAAAATTGCATGCTGGGATACCCGCTAGAATTGCAGTAGCCGAGGCGAGAGATAACCAAGAGTTTGGTGGCATACTGAGTGCAAAGCAACATGACTGGGAGACAGACACAACATGGTCAGAGAAGGATAGCTGGTCATCAATCATGACACCCAGGTTTCTCGCAAACTTGGTTGGGGTGAGAGATAAAGAGTGCAGAGATGTGGGGTCATCTGGCAGGAGTGACAGATATAGTTGGGTATTGTCTGCATAGCAGTGATATGGACATGTTGTATATTGCATAGAGAAGGGGCCCCAGCATTGAGCCTTGCGACACCCCTGTGCAGAGGCGTTGGGATGTGGATGTTTGTCACATTGAAACATGACACATTGAAAGAACGTCCAGTGAGGTAGGATTCAAACCAGGAATTCTCTTTGCCCACATCAGAGAGTGCGGATTGCAGGATTTGGTTGTTTACTGAGTCAAAGGCTGCTGATAGGTCCAGCAAGATAAGAATCGAGGACTGAGCTGCAGCTCTAGCTTCCCTTAGGGATTCTGTCACAGACAACAGATCTGTTTCAGTGGAGTTGGCATTATTAAAGCCAGACTGATTTGGATCAAGGAGGTGATTCCATTAGAGGAATTCTGAGACCTGTTTGAAAAGTGCCCTTTCCATAGCCTTAGATATGAATGGACGTAACAAGACTGGCCGATAGCTCTCAAGTTGAGCAGGGTTGAGTGAAGGCTGAGGAGGGTTGTTACCCATGTCTGTTTGAATGCGGTTGGAAACGTTTCAGAAGCCAGGTGAAACATTTATCACATGTGTGATTTCTGTCCCAATGCTAGGAGATATGGGTTGGAGGAGGTTGTTAGGAGTGTAGTCCAGTGGACATAGGATAACCAGGTGTCTGGCTTGGCATTGTACTGCACAGCATTTAGACCCTTTATTAAATTTACATTTACATTTAGTCATTTAGCTTGGTATAGACCTAGTGTAACAATAAATACTATTTTACATAAGAAATAGAAAAAAAGTGCATGAATGTAACTGCAAGTTAAGTACTAGTAGAAGTGCAAGTTAGGAAGGGAGGTGCTCTCTTCCCGCATTTAATGGATACATTCTTTGACCTGCCCGGCCCATGCCACTCTATTTGCTACTCTATTTAATAGCGCTACATCAAACGCAGCAACCCGGCACATACAAATGCAACATAGCCGAGTCTTTCTACAAGCCTGGCTTTCATCCAGTGGATGAGAAGAGAGCAGTGAAGGCAGCAGTGGCGGCTCCTGAAAAAATTCTCAGGGGTTAAGGCGACCCATTCAGTAGGTACATTAGGTTAGCTGATTAACTCATACAGCAATAACTTTTTGTCCACTATTGGCAGCACACAACACTAATATGTCCCCTCTTGCTACATAGCTAGAGTAGCAAGTTACAGGTGGAAAGCTATGGAAGAAAGTTGCATCCAGGAGCCTTCATAAGCAAACATGATGTGGCTCCACATTAAATTATCCCACTTTTTCATTATCCACGTGTGTCAAATGTTGTATGATGTAACATAGCTTAACAGGACACATGATATGTCCACTAACATCATAAAGAAGGGGTAAAATAAGTCAAAACCAACAATATTTATTGACTGATCTTGAAAGTATTGGCTTACAAAAGCAAAATAAGTCATCACATAAAAAATTATTCAGTGTTAGTGCAAGAAGCGAACTATGAAACACACTGTGAAACCTATGAAAAGTGACAGTGGTATATGAAATACAGACCGCGTTAGCCACGACCGCGATTTTCTTTTGTTCCAATTCTTGGATGTAGGATTTCCCTCCCTTTGTAGAAACCTGTTGAATGGATACATTTGGTCTAGGAAGTCCTAATTGTTTTGTTGTCAATTTATCTTCATTAGTACGCCGACTAAAAAGGAGTTTCTGTCAAAGAGCGAATCGAGTTATTGCACTGAACAGGGCAGCCATCTTGACAGAATATGCCTCCGTCGAAGCTGTATGACGTTCGTATAGGCTTTTACGTCCACTGCTTATGACACGACATGGAGGGGCGAGCCCTCCCGGAAGCCATAGAGAATGCATTGAGAGCTCTGTTTTGTGAAAAAATGGATTTAACATGGGAGTCAATGGGAGAGGTCTGGGGCGATTTTCATTTCGCCCCAAATCGCCCCAGAAGGGGCGTGGCCATTTTAAGATTTGAAGCACGACTTTAGGCTGACTGAACGACTGTTACCTGATTCGACAATGACATACAGAGGCAGATCAGCTAGTCTAGTGGTAGAATCCGACAGAAAAAAAATTATTACATTTAAATTTACATGTAATTTACGCGACTTACAAGGATATTGCGTTTATACATCAGGAGGTTTTTTTTTCTTTTTCTTTTTTTCCCTAGGCAGTGTGTCGCCCCAATCGCCCTTATGGACAAGCCGCCCCTGGAAGGCAGTCATCAGGAGGCTGTGATGGCTGTCAATCAAACTATGCAGACATGGGGCCGGTGAACTCCTCTACTATGTCACAAAATCCAAACATACACAAACTTAGTGAGATAAGATAAAAGCTACTAGGCGACATTGACTAGAGGACAAGGTATAGGTGTTCACGAGCTGAATGACAGAATTCAGATGTTCCTTATTCAGTTAGATAAACGTTATATCAAGGTTTTAGGTTACCTCTCAGCGTTGCTAACACATCCCACATTGTTTCCGACACAAACTTAATACTCATCCCACATTTGGTCTGTTTTCATCTGCTCACTCTAAGCAGACATGTAGTACGATGGCTACAAGACAGGAGCTTTGGTACCTCGCTCTCAGTGAGAGGGGTGAATGAAGGAAGTGACATGTTAGGCTTTTTGATGCTTCACACAAATAACACCTATTGCTGTGTGGGCCATACAAATGGAGGTTTGGTGATTCTTCTATCACATGAACAGGCAGCACGTTCTGCCACCTTCTAGACTACACAGATTCAATCTGAATATATACGCACTGGCAATGTAGAAATTAATTGTGTTCTGGGCTATGCTCCATTATAGACACAAAAGCTTATCGCTGAATGGAACCCGTACATTGGCTATAAGTGCATTTTGACTTAATTATGATATGATCAGATGCAAACCTCCCCAGTCTGTCTCAGAGAAAAGCAAACATTTTATTTGTCCCTGAATTGGAACCTTGTATCTGGCACTGCCACACTGTGATCTCAGGCAGTGATCTCTGTATTGTTTGTTTGTTTGTTTGTGAGGCAGGAATGGCCTCCCGCTGCTTGCAATACTGCCAGAGTCATTTGGTCCGTCGAGTAGAATCCTGCCTGACATTATGTATTCCCTTGCAAGACAAGAAGATTGGAACAAAGGCATGCATTATTCCCATTCTGGGCCGGGGTTATGACTCTGTCGGTATGTGCCCCGGCTTTACAGAGGACTGTGTGAATCCTGAGAAGTATTTTATGCCCATCATCTTAGAATACAAACATCTTCCATGTGCATTTATGTGGAGGATTTGAGTGGTTCACTATACTGTAAATGCATTCTTCATATGAACTGCCACAACAGAGTATTCTGTCAGAGCTACATTTCTAAAGCGATGACGGTATACTATAGAAAGAATTCATCATCAAAACCACATGATTTTCGAATTAAATAATCATGATCAAAATATCAAAAGTTTTACTGTACTTGAAAATTCATTGCAGTGTGTTAATAAATGCACATGCAACAAAATTAAGCGCCAGTTTAGTGGTCATTCCAAACTCCTTATTCCCTTCAATTTCCATTAAGTATGACAAGAAAATGAAAGTCCAGTTGATCAAACTAATCATGTTTAAAAAGGGGTGCATTCATAGTTGGGACTACAGGAGGAGACCACAACAGTATCTCCCCATGGGGAGGGTGCATTGAGCAGGCAGTGATTTATGTGCTGCCAGTGTGGGGATGGTCTCGCTGATGGTTAATTCAGGGGAGAGGGGCCTTCACAGTGAGTGGTCCGAGTAGAGGCCTGTTTGAAGCCAGGTCCCCCGGGGCCGATGTGACATGTAAAGATGAGTACACTAAGGCGAAGAATTTAATCAGCCTACCAAACGCTGTTGAGTTCCGCAGGGATTTTTTGACAGCAAATCTTCTGATACAGGCAAGGCTCAGTGACTGACATGCGACAGATGGGTGTAATACTCGGTCCATAATTTAGGCGTACAAGAAAAAAAGAAACCTGAGAGGAGAGTGAGTTGGGAGGCTGGGTGACCGTCTAGTAGCTCCATTCAGCCTTTGTTTGGACCACCAGTAGTGATGCTTCAATAACTGTATTTCATAATGTTTTAAAGCCTCTTCTTACATTTCAATTTTTTTTTAACAATTTGGTTTATTCACTGTACTTTGGATAACCCTAGATCTGACACCAGAAATGGACATAAAGAAATGGAAAGGACATAAAGAATGGACATAAATATCAGCAAAATACCAAACAGAAATCCAGTAAATGTGCTATTGCTAATAATAGGACTTTTGACTTTGCAGCACCTAAAACAAATCCAGCCTTAATGATAACACAGACAATGAATATGGTTTTAATAGGGACTGCCTTCTGGCCCATGTGCCCTATATGCGTAGAAATGAATTGGCTGCAAAACAAATGAAAAACCCTTATTATTATGATGTGTGAGGAAAAGCCTTAAAGGGGTTACCAATGTGATTTAGAAGGGTGGAACACTTATTGTGGGCTAATGTCACCTAATTAAAACATAACAAAAAAATGTTTGTTATCAAACAAGTAAATGGTGTTGGATTTCAGTGAAATAAAGTTGCCTTAATACAATGTCACTGACCTACTACATGATTTCACTGAATTTAGGCTTTTTTGGTCATTTTTGAAAATTGTGCCAGATAAAAAAAATCTGCTCTGGCCAATGGGTGCTGTTAAGTGACAGGTAAGACTAACGGTCAAACTAATGTTCTATTCAAACCCCAGTCTTTCCATCTCAGACTAAAATACCTTCTGATATGCTTCATGTTCCATTCCATCTCAAGTGATTTGTCTGAATATGTTAGCGAAAAGAGAGTAATGAGGTGACTGAAAGTCACACTGTTGCAAATCAAAGGAAATCTGGTTTCCATGTTGGTCTGGCTAGCCCTCACCACGTATGGCTGTGACTTTGCATACAATAATGAGAACACAATGAACAGTCCCACTGCACTTGGCAAGTTGGGTCGCAAGCTGTCATGCTGTCGATTGTGAAAGAAAATTGCTGTTATAACTCTAAGATGAATCACCCCCACCCATTTGAACAGTTAGTGTGAAAGTGTAACTCTGATGGAAAAAGAGATGCATGAATATACCATTGCTAGTAACAACTTGAGTTGCCAGGAAAATGATAATATTATAGAACTCTAAGTATTTGGAAATATTTGTTATTGTAAAGAGCCTCACAGTAGAAGTACAGCATGCTGATATACTGACTCCAGAATACACACAGCTCCACAATACACCTGTATTCAGAGAGGACACAGGACAGCATTTCAATGCTATCATATATTTGTAAGGTCAAGACCTCCCCATACTGATAACACTGATATTGAAGGCTTTCCTGAGGTGGTTCTTTCTACCCAGTACAGTGCAGTTCATTCTATGGCTTATATCCACAATGTCCCTGTTACCAAATATACATGTCTTATACGTATGACTAAGAGTGGTCACAAGTCAGCCCAGGAGAAAGGGGAGAGTTATGAATGGATCAGACTTTTCCTCAATAATAAATATAACAAACAAAAACAAAATACTTTTGACGATACTATGACGTGATGTAGTTTTTAAAACGAATCTTTGATTGATGTTTGATTAAATAAAACAGAAAAACAGACAAAAAGAATCTATCAGAGGCCATATGCAGTATACATGCATAGGGTACAGCAGTTTAATTAACCTGCCATGTTAATGGCACTGCCATATTGCCAAAATGTATACAACTAGGAAATATCATAATGACGAGCTAAATTATTTAATATATATTTATACAATGCCTTCAAGTGTCTTTTGTGGGTCTAGTAGGTTCTTCTTCCTTGCCAACTTCAAAAGGCTACTTTTCAACATGTGAAGATGCTAATAGGGAAATGTATAACAATACAAATAACTCCCAAATAACTGCTGTGGTACGGGTGCTTCTTCCCAGTTGCCTAGCTGTGAAGACATCGTTTTATTCATGAAAGGAGAGGAAAGCCCATCCGCTAGTGAATAGAGAGCTGAAGGCTACACGGTCAGTCACACAAATTGTCATTTGGCTACTGTCTTTATATTTCTCAGTGGACGCCTTCTCCATGCAACTCATCTGTAAGGAACACCATGATCTCCAACACCCCTAGATTCTGTGACATGCATTTCTTCAGATTTTAAGCCCTTTAGTCCTATTGTAGGATTACTATAACCATTTGTTTCAGTGCATTATATATATCGAAGACGCACATAACAATGTTCAATGCATGGAATATCATCAAGTTTGTGCATAGTGCATTTCAAAGATGGTATTCAAATGAAGTGTTACTGAAGCGTTAAACCTTTTTTTTTTTAAATCAACTCTCAAGTTTGTGCAGAACTCTGAAGTTCACCCACTGTCAACCAAGATGTATGTACTTCAAAAAGTATATAAAAATCTTTTTTTTTTACACACTTTCCTCTTTGAGTGAGGCTGTATATCAAATGTCAGTCGTCTGGGTGTGTAACAACTGTGACTTTTTGAAGGCATGATGCATGGTACTTTGAGAAACAAAGGCAACACAACATCAAAAATCCCCTTTACCGTCTGCCGAGTTGCACAATGATCTACCGTCAGACTTTTCCTCAAGCTTGTTAAAATGATCACAGGGCTTCGGCTTGGGGCTAACCACCCTGACATCAGTATGTCACTGTTGTTAGCCTGAAAATAATGCATGGGAGTAAGATGAGCGAATGCGTCAGACACTCCAAAAATTGGACTTGATGTGATGCGCATCTCGCCTTGAAGTGTCAAAATGAAGGCTCTCAGACCGTAGGCAGTTTGATTAGCTCTTCACCGTGATGACCCAGAATGCTTTAGAGTCCGACAGAAGCCTTGGCAGTGCCCAGAGCCGATAGAATATATATACACTTCAAAGAGGAATCTTACCTCCTGCAGCCGCTATAGTGCTATCAACAGGAGGGGTGGGAGAGAGTATGGAGGCACAAGGCAACCTAAATGTAATTGAAACACCAATATCAGAACAAAAGTGATGCAGCCGTGCAATGAATTGCAGTCACGTTTGACCTATTCTCCTGAGTGCTGTTCATGTCTGTCGGCACAAACTTTCTTTGTTCCCTTTGCTTTGTTATTTGAAATCACTATTAGGTGCTGAGGGAATGTTGAATACCTGATCAAATCAATTGTCCTTCAGTCTCTTCGAACTGTCTACAAGCATCACTTTAATCAAATGGAACAGAACAGGAGAATGGATGTTAAAAGAAGGGCTGCTCCAATCGGGAAATATGATGTTATTGTCTTTACAACACTGTGTTTGGAGTACCAAAGCACTGGAATTTTAATAATAAGCACTTCCCAGTCAGTTACTCCCTATATTTCTTCATCAATTCTGCCTGACCCCACTTCATTTTTAAGTAGCCCTAGGTAATATGCATTTAATCCAGTGTACTAATTAGAAATACGAGTTTTAGATGTAATTAGGCCTAGGCCTCCATTTGGGGTTAAAATGAGTAATGTAACCGAATGGATACTCAAGTGAAGTATAGTACAACAAATCTAACTCCAATGACACTGAACCCAATGCCCCACAGTTATGTGAGTAAACATCTATCTCCAGACCACTGCGGTAGGAATTTGTTTTTATACTTATCTTCTCCTCATAGGTTCGATTACTTGGGGCCCCGCTAATGGATAATTGATATAATTGAGTTTAATCCTGGCTGCTGCTTTTAAAGCTGTGATTACAGGGGGCTGCATAACCTTGAGCTCACGGCAGCTTGGTGAAACAAGTAAACAGGGTAAAGAAGATGATGCCAACCGACTCACCTGGCCAAACAGTGGAGGAGGACAACAACAACAACAACAACAGCAATGGCGGGAAAAAAAAAGAAGAAGCTCATTCCTGAGGTCAGTGAGTGGTTATGTGGCGGAAGAACCTCCGTTTCAGGTCATCGTCCACTGGAGCACAAATTCTAATTAGAAAGTGAGAGAGCACACATGAATGCACTCACACTCCATGCACTCTCACTCTCGCGCACGCTTATCATCTCATTATGGTCATGGGTGTAATGAGCAAAATGTGTAACCTTTTCCCGGGCCTGTTTTGTTTGGATGTATATTTTGAAATGAGCCATCTAGGCCCCATCACATGCTTAAGTCCTGTTTATGAGGGTCCAGAGATGAAAGCACTGCAAAATTTCAAAACAAGTCCTTCACTGAGGGCTATATAAAATCTTAAGTACACACACACAAAAACACTCAGGAAACAGAACAACAAAATATGCCAGGCTTAAGAGAGTCAATCTACTGTGAACTGAGTAAACTGCATGATCAATATGACTGTATTTTGGCCTGATTGTATCAAAACCGCAACATACTCTTATCCTTGCAACAGAGTGGATCTTTGTCTGTCTGTGGATGAAAGAGCGGGATTATTCACAGAGTCTCTTCAATCCTTTAAATGCACCTCAGCGTCATTAATTCATCGGTTGAGAAAATAGTGCACCAAGCTGCCTCATCAGGCTGCGGTGCATTTCAGTCACGGCCACTGCGGAAAAACCCGCGCTCAGATGAAGAAACAGACCATTAATTGCGCTGGGCTGTGATTATTTACCAGGGTTTTATAATTAGGGAGGCACAAGTGGTTTACACAGCATAATTGCAGGCATCTTGGCTCAGTATTTGCCAGTGCTTTCTGCCTCCATTGTCAAATCACTGGGAGTGGGTCTGGCCCTTGTTGCTTAAAAAATGAATTCTCAAGTGTGCCTGTTCAAAAGCATCGTTCCTCGCTTATTTTTATGAATTTACATTGTATGTGGAACAAATGACTCATCGGCAGGCTTTTTTGCCCTTCTAATTTTCATGTGACGTGGGGGAAAAAACCTTCTCGTATTTTTCATATTCTTTATTGATTGAGCCATGGACTGACAGTGCATGGCTGCTGCTTGTTGATGGACTTAATGAGTTTTCTCCAAATCACAACAAACAGACTGCGGAACTGCGCTGATGGACTGTACTCCATGGGGTAATCGAATTACATTAAACACCGTTAATTGCATAAGGGCAACAAAGTGCATAAAAACATTAGTATTTGCGAGCAGAGTGATTTAGGTGCACACAAAAGCAAACTTGCTGCTGGCCTAGCGTAGCATTCACCATTATATCAATAGGAAAAAAAAAAATCCTTCTCAAGGACCCTTTACAATATGTCCTCTGAAGAGCCGCCCCCCCCCCCCCCCCTCCTCCTCCTCCAGATATTGCTTGTTTTTTCCTCATTCCTTCTTCTGCTTTACGTTTATGAAGCCATGGGAGTGATATATTATTGTGGAATTTACAGAGCTTAAAGAAGGGCAGCCCGGCTTACAGCAACACAATAAAAATACCAAGTTTGTAGACCTTTGGAATTAGAGGTGACATAAAAAAATGGTTTCTGGGGATTAGTCAGCCATGTCAAATATGTCTTGAGGTGAGAAGCCTCTACAGTGAGCAATCACTGCTGTAAAACTAGTTCCGGGGAGAATCAAATCAAGAGTATAAAATGTCCCTGATAGATTTTTATCGTGCCAAGGCTTCAGGATTGTTAATGCTGGTTTGTCACTCATTTGCGGAAAGTGTGGTTGCTGGGACTCGGGCTTTGATGTAAGTTTTCTCTCTCTTTGTCCTCCAGCTTTCAACTTGTATTTTTTCCCACTCCTTCTTAACGTTCAGGGCCTTATTAGTGTACAGAGTACATCTATACTTTGAAGGAAAGCCGTTCAGTTGTGTTTTGTGTTTGCAAATTGAATCAAGCAATAAGGCCTACCCCTTAACAAGTAGCAGACTTGGAAGAAAAATAATCTGAAACCCACTGCCATCCTTTTAGTTGATTTAATTAAGAAGCATCTCACTCTCGCAATTCACTGCTGTTAATGAAACACGATTTCACTTCTTGTGCGGTATTTCTGGTGGTGTCCTTGTCTGAAATATCATCTTGGCTCTGTGCAGTCTAGCATATGGTGCCATGTGGTGTTTTTGAGGGGTCCCTTCAAAGTGCAATGCATTCACAATCTTTTTTTCTCCTCAACAAAGTATGCATCTATTTGGATTTGCATGATGTGTCACCCAGGCCACATGGACACATTGCAAAGGAGTCTGCTCTTGATCTTCAGGACAATTTCAGCATCTGTTTTTCCCTGTGTTGGTGCATAGGTAATTTCCCTTTAAACTTCACAAAGAGGAACAGCTTGTAGTGCGGTAGGTTATTCTGCGGATATTTTGAGCGCTTCAGTGAAAAATTAAGTCCATGATTGTTAGAAAAAGTTTGCCGATTTAAAAGTGATCAATACGGCATCCTCCCACTAACCTCTGTGGTACTACTCCATTCGACGTTCAATATTGTGTCAGCTGTGTATGCCGCACTACATATTAAGGGGCCTTTAAACAGACGATGGCTCTCTTTCCCTATGCAATGCTCATGGTGGGGAAAAAGGAAATTCCATGATGAATTGCTCAATTTATCAGAACTGAGAAATGTTTTGGGGCGTGTTAGATTTGTTTTCATTTGTATTGATTGCTACCTCAATATTTATACCATCACCTCCATATAGGTTTTGTGGTGATGCAGGGACCACAACCTGCACACTCTGAACATACTTTGCACACCTCAGAGGCATTTTAACATAGAAGGGCTAGCACTGATATTTCATTAAAGCAAATGTATTTCACTAGAAAATGAAATTGTATACATATACCTAGTTACACAGAGTAACACATTATTTAGGGTATATGGGCCATTCTACCGAATTGGTGCAAAGTGTGGTCCCACAACAAGAAAAACTATTTACAAAACAATTAAGTATTCAGACATAGATATTTACTAAGAACATGTTATGGTCTATTTAAACCCAAGACATTAAATGAGATAGGGATAAGCTAAATATATACAAAATCATCATTTATAGGGTACTTTCTATTGGGAAGTAGCTGTCCCCAACCCTGACATCTAAATTTCAGTTATCAAAAATAACACTTTTTAAATTTTTTTGATTTTTTTCAATGATCTAATTTCAAAGATCTTTATGATCAAGTGTAGACAGAATTTGGAAGATTTAGATTTATTGTGGGTTTAATTTAAAAAAATATATATATATACTCAAAAAATCATGTTCATAGTTTTCATGTCACTACCGAAACACAGGAGTTTTAGTCCGTTGGCTGAGCCTGTTTTTTAGCCACACCCCTGCATTTATAACCAGGCAGTGATACTGCATCCCTGTCCCTCATGGCTGAATGGTAAGTAGCTAGATCCCATACTTTTGATATAAATGTGTTCCAAAGTCTGAAAATCAGTGTGTAACCTTAAGAATTGTCACTACCGAACACCTTTTTTTCTTCAATTAAGTAAACTTTTTGGGGTTTTATGCAAAGTATTATGTTTGTTTGTGTGTACACTTCTTCAAAGATTTGTTTGCTAGCCATGTGCTTGCTAGAATTATTTATTTATGCTCAAATTTAGCTAGAATTGTCACTACCGAAACAGTCACTACCGAAACAGTCACTACCAAAACATATGGTAAAGTTTCGGTAGTGACATGATCGTTTCGGTAGTGACATGATCGTTTCGGTAGTGACAAAATGGAATGGTAAGTAGTTCAATCCCATCATTTTGAAATAAATGTGGTATGTGGACTAAATGGTAAAGATGTAGATAATGCTGTTTCTATCTGAAATTGTTCAGGAGAGAAAGAATCCAAAATGCCAAAAGGAAAAAGTGGAGCAGAGAGGCTGAGAGAATACCGACAAAGAGTGAGGGATGACCCAGTGAAACACCAAGAATATTTAAGGAAGGAAAGAGAAAGAAATAAGAAACGAAAGGAAGAAGGAAAGTTGAAATGTATCAGTGATTTATCCAACAGGGAGCAAAAGAAGGTCAGAAAATCATGGAGGAAAAGACAGCAAAAGCACAAAACATTTGTGTTTTTAATATTCCCAACCTAAAGTATGAGTTAAGATTAAGCAATAAGGTTGAGGAAATATGATACAACCTTGCAAACAAAATACTGTGGTCACTACCGAAACAGTGCTGTCACTATCGAAACAGTGCAGTCACTACCGAAACACTGTATGTTTTGTAAAAAATAAAGTATATTGAGTTATCAACTAAAATGTTATGATACTGATTGGTTTAATGTATGTTCAATTTCATCAATCATCAACTCTGGAATCAATATGATCAGTATTTTGCATTTTACAAAGAAATATTGCACTTAGATTTTGATGACTTGTATAAATTGAACTTTGAAATTTGGTAAAAATTTCATTTTTATTGATTTCATTGTGAAAACCTTCAAGAAATATTTGTAAAAATACTCTTCAGAGAAGGGAAGGAAACACAATCTGAACAGGTTAATAATAATACGTTTTTACTATAGTTTATTACTATGTTTCGGTAGTGACAATTTTAGGGAGAGGAAAAACATTCCAACACATTCTGAAAATACAATATAAAAATTGACGGTTCATTTACTAGATATGTGTACTTTAGATATGGTACAATATAAACTCCTCAAAAAAAGTTTGGAAACGCTATTTCGGTCGATTATTCCTCCCCTTTAATAATACCAATTGGTATTGTATTTTATATCGTTGGAAAGCCTGATTAGTCACCTTTACAACGAGGTACAACTTGTAAGGATCGTGCATTCGTGGAATGAGCAACACAGCTAACCGTGTGGGTAGCGGCCCAAATAAATGTGCGAAAAATCCCCTGCAATATTCTTCTGTTGGTATTCACTCTTGTTTTGAGTTGCTTGGTGGATTGGATGATTGCACTCTCCCACAGTAATAAGAAAAAAACAACACATATTGGCCATTTTTACACTTTATTGATTTTACACTGTCAGGGACCTCAGTAGCGTGGAAGATCCTTATGCAGCCACAACAGCTTGGCACCTCCTCCTCATGCTGGTCACCAGCCTGGTCACACACTGTTAGGTGAAAATTCACCCTAGTTACCTCAGGACTCCGGAGCTGCATATAAGTACATTTATTAGACAAACAACAATTGCAATCGGGCTCACTCCCAGCACAAGGCTGAAAGTGAAGCAATGATAAACACATCACACAAGGTTTATATAGACAGAAGTTGAGCGTTCAGCAGAGAAAACCACGTGGTGGATTTCTCATGTCCGAGGCAAGGATGGAAGTTTTGCAAGGTTGGAAGAAGCACAGTTCGACCCTTCTTATCACTTCTGGTCTAAACATGCTCTTGTACATATGCAGACTAAGTGGCACCTAATATTCTAAGTTACACACACGCAGAAACACAGAAAAGCCATGTTCCTGCTTACATAAGTACATGATTCATATAAGGTAATTAATAATACAAGGCACTTGATTATTATATTCTTAAGTAATTAACAGTGTTTGGAAATTATCTCCATCACACACTGCTGTGGGATAGCATCCCATTCCTCAACCAGGATTTGTCGCAAGTCAGCCAACATGGTTGCGTTGGTCACTCTGGCACGTACAGCACGCCCAAGCTGATCTCACAAGTATTCAATTGGGTTGAGGTCTGGACTCAAGGCAGGCCATTCCATCCTCTCCACTCCCAAATTCTGGAGGTACTTCGTGATGATCCTGCCTCTGTGGGGGCGAGCGTTGTCATCATGGAGGATGGAGTTAGGTCCCAGATTCTGGAGATATGGGATCGCCACTGGCTCCAGAATCTCATTCCGATATCTCACTGAATACCAACAGAAGAGTATTGCAGGGGATTTTGGCACATTTTTTTGGGCCGCTACCCACACGGTTAGCTGTGTTGCTCAGTCCAACGAATGCACGATCCTTACAAGTTGTACCTCGTTGTAAAGGTGACTAATCAGGCTTTCCAACGATATAAAATACAATACCAATTGGTATTATAAAAGGGGAGGAATAATCGACCGAAATAACGTTTCCGAACTTTTTTTGAGGAGTTTTATATACAGGCAAAGTTTTGGGAATAAAACATACAAATTTTCAAAATATTTCCAACCTGACTTTGCACCAATTCGGTAGAATGGCTCATATATCATACACACGTTTTGAAAAAAAAAAACACTCTACCTTCACTGGTTTCATTGTGAAAACAGTAATTGGTGCACATGCTTTGAATGTCTTTGTTATATCATACCTCCAAAGTAGCCCAGCAGTTCTTTAGTCAAGGATGCTACACCACTGGCTGTGTGCACGCCGATAACTGGAAAGGTTGCCAGCTATAAGACCCTTTGATGTTGTGATGCTGAAAACACCATTTTAACATCAAGTGATGTTGAAGACTTGAGGCACCACTAACGGGCCAGTTCTTCACCAGTGGCAAACAGCAATCCATATCCCCTGAGGGAGAGACCGAGAAGCTGCCTTTAGTCACAAGTCAGCAAAGTACAGTAGCCTTGTAAACCAGGGACTCCAGAGTGGCAATTTAAAAATAAATATGATAATGAATGCGGAGAAACATGCTGATATAGGACTGCAGCCAGGCGCATTACCATTCAGTTCCAGGTATTTTCTCGTGTTCTCCTCAGTCTTCAGTGGTCGGGGACCATGCCCTGTTTGCCCATTACTGAAAATCGGCCCAAATTTCTGTCACATGGACACTGAGTCCACAAAGTTAATTTACGTGTTCAAAGCCTATTAGCTTGTTACTTCAGCCACATACTGAGACCGGTGAGTTTTCTTAATGAGGAACATGCCAAGTGTGTGCATCTGGGAAAAAAAATCAAAGACTCTCAAAAAATTCTCTGAAGTCCAAAAGTAGGACATGAAAAGCCTCACACGAACAAACATGTGCTTGGCTTAATCACATTTAACACTGATCACAAACAGTTATCGGACTGTCTTAATGGTAATTATGCACTGATGCCATCAGAGTTGTCATGCCTTGTTATGGTAATGTTTACATCACAACTCGAAGCTCTAGTAAGAAATCACAGGGTTTTGTTTATGTTGTCTGTTTGTTAAGACACCTTAACATCTTAAATAACCGTGATGTTGTGATACTGCAAAATGGAATTTCACTCCAATATATAATTGGTTAGTTAGTTAATCAATTAGGACAGCACCTGACATACTAATCAAAACCTGTTTCCAGTGTCTTCCAAAACAACCCTATGAATAAACAGGTTAGAGGTCGAACCGCCCACCTCAGAAGCTTTTTCAAAAGACTGTTTTAAAAATGGGTATGCTTAAACCCACTCAATGTACCTGCTATACTTTTTGCCCGCTACCTTATAATAGTAATCTGTAAGCAAATATATATTTAACATAATGCCCAGGCATAAATAATGCACTCACAGAGGAGCTATTACATTTATGTGAAAAAGCATCCCACAGCCACATTATTTTATCAGACCTCCCTACACAGACAACAGTTGATAAAGGGAGCACATTTAATCCTGCAGGGGTGGCAGGACAAAGTGAAATCATGGATATGTAAATAATAGACCCTCTGTTTGATTACAGCAATTTATCACCGTCCAAGTAGTTGTTACACACTCTGCTCTCTCTTTCTTTCACTCTCACCCACACGCTCACACACAGACAAACATCAGTGTGTCAGATCAGTTATTTTGCCAGTTGTTCACTGGATACACGCTACCTTATTGCAGAAATACATTGCAAAATATTACTTATCTGCTCCCAGACATGGCAATATAATGCTGATACTTTGTGTTTGTCTTGGTGCTGTTGTTCATCCTGGTAAGCCTGCTGAAGGGATCAACTTAAAAAAATGTATCTAATAGTGCATATTCACAATATTTCTTGAACCATTTAGTTAACACACACTACAAACATCTAACTCAACTATTCCACTGACAAGATGATCCTTCCCAGTCATTTGAGTACCTTTTTTTTTCTTTCTTCAAATGTATCCACCTTTCCTACTTTCACATGCCTAGATCAGCATCGATTAGGAGCAGTAGCAGTCTCTTAACAATGATTATCATGAAAGTAGGAGCAGCAGTGTCATTCAACTGACCTGGCTTTCTTACATACCAAGGTAATTTGTATCGTTATTATTAACATGTCTTTCTCACATAACAGTTAGTCTTGTGGGGCAACGTGACTTCATCGAGAGTTCCCAGTCTGAAAATAAATAGTTTTTGCGGTCTGGAAGTGTATTGAAAACAACCACTGACAAGGCTATGTCTACAGGGGAGGGTTTCCCAGAGCCTTTTTTTAAGTTTTATCATTAGAAAGATGTACCTTACTTTGTTGAGATGTTCTCCCAGAGCATCAATAGCTAAGTATACCTTCTCTAAGAGAAACTTCCGTAAGGTTGGTCTGGACCACTCTTAGCTATACCTTAACACAGTTTTCAGATAAAGTAAACATTTTGGAGCCTAACATTGTTGTGCCTGGATGTATTCATTGTGTTGCGATGTAGGACCAAGATATGTTTTGCATTACATTGTCTGCTTCTTTAAATAAAAAATAAATCTGTATAAAATTAATTAACTGGTCATTTTGAATCCCTTGCAAATACATACGTATCTATGAGTAACTTCTCGACTACAACCATCCTTATTTGGGAATGTTCACTTGTATAGTATTTCTTGTTGTTCTTTCTAATTATCATCTAACACTCATCTCAAACATGCTCAAACCGTGCATGACAACAATTGATTCCAGAAACATGGATTCAGCCTCTTAAGATATATGTAAGGTTTCTCTTCAGGGAACTCTTAAGAGATGGTTTAGGAAACATCTTTAGTAGGCTATACCCTCCAAGTGTTTGTAGATAGCCTCCTTTAAGCCCTGCTTTCACTAAAAGAAAAAAAAAAAACTGAAAACCACACTCTTCTCATATGGTCTATGCTATGGTCTCTTATACCTATGTTACACCAATTCTGCACACATTTTGAACATTTAAATAAACTATTAGAGAATTACAGATCGTCTAAGATACTACAGTATGTCAGTTTTAGTAGTAGTTGATAATCTTTGATTATATTATCCAACATTGTTTTGTTTTATATATAAATACTAAATAAGATATAAGATGATAGATAAAAGATACCATTAGGCTACAGTTTTTTTTTCAGCAACAAAGTTGGGGTTAAGGAATATGCAACACTTATTACTGATGCTGCCCAGACATTTTGGTGAGATAGTCAGTTGAACAACTAACCTTTGCAGAGGAAAGTTTTCTTTTCAGCCTTTCAGCCAAAAGGGTTTTGCAAATGGGAACCAAGCACTAGCGGCTGGTGATTTTAAACACAGGGGAAGCACAGTTGAGCTAATGCTAACAGCAAAATGACTGATGTTATCAGCCAACTCAACAAAACTAGCATGATGCACTAGCACTGCTGTGCTACCTCCATATTTGACACTTATAAACAGTTTGAAAGCTGAAACCTGCCATGATACTTAGTCCAGTCCTGTTGTAAAATCTTCCAATCGCCATTCAGAGATGCTGTGCTGTTTGTCAAAAACTAATTTATGAAAGACTGCTGTCCAATCAACCTTGAGACATTTTCACAGTTACAAAATGCATTCAGAACCCACTCTCAGAGGCCCAATCCCAATGTCCCCCCCCAGTGCCTAAGCCCTGAACCCTCACAGACTTAAGTGTGAGAGGCTGCAAGGGCTCAAAATGGTTTAAATAGGAATGGGACAGTGTGTTGCACCATGGCAGTTGTTTTCAGTTTTTTTCCCACAATGCTAAGAACTGTAGGAAATTCCCTCAGGCAAAGTCTGCAGAAATGTAGACTTATGGAAAGTGTACATACAGGGCTCAAAATGTCTGTGTGACAGCCGTCATGCAGCCCTCACGATTTGACAGCGGGACAGCCCTAAGCCGTGATGGATTTAGTGTCAATGCATTCCAAAGTCTATGAGTCTGTAAGTGTGGACGTTGGTATTGGGCCACAGACTCTCAGTGAAGCCGTGGGTCCGGGCCTGTCCCAAAAGGACGAGTTCAAAGCCAATTGTCTGTTGATTCTTTCTGCATTTAGTGTACTTCGAGCTGCCATTGGATCCCACTGGTGCTCGCCGTAAATGGATCCTATGGGGTGTGCGAAAGTAAATTAGGTCAAACAACAGTAAGGCAGTCCTGACAGTTATTGAACTTACCTATTATCAAAATATATGAATTTAAACCAACATCTATGTTATATTGTTGTATTGACATATAAATACTTATTTTACTGACGTATTCCACAGACACAAATTTAAGGGGAAGCCGTGCTTCCCATGTAGTCTTAAAGAAATCGGCACTAGACCAAAGTGGCTCTTTTGAATACAATTTAGAGTTGGCTTACGTTTACCAATAAACATACGTTCGATTTTAACAAAAAACGTGATGTAACTTCGGCATGCATAGAGAATGACAGTAATGCACAGTGCACTAATGACAGTAATGTGCACGCCACAGTATAGGACCTAGACCACAAAATACTGGAGTACATCGTGTCCCAATAAAAGGGGTCTAGCAACACCCCAGAAATTCATAAAAGTGGTTTGGTTTTATTGATGGGATGAGACAGATGAAATTAATTTAGAGGTAACTATAGAAGGGCTCGGATGGGTAATGGTTAGTTGCTAGATGTATCAATTGTTGCATTGTATTTTGCTGGACCATTTTGGATCACGCAACCTACTTGTTGTTTCTGTCTAAATACAGTAATATAATAAAGTAATTTCAGCATACTGCACAAACAAAATCAGACCAGAAACAAACAATAACCACACAGCATGCCTCTTATATTTAACCTTACACTCCATTTCAGAGTGAAAAATGGGAGAAAAAAGTGTTGAAGTGTGCAACAGTTGAAGTGTCTGTTGGAAAAGTATTTCACATCGGAAAAATTTATTCTTTCAGAATCTCAATGTTTTGGTTCAGTTTTTCTCTCTAACAAGTACTATGCCATCGAGGTCAGGTCTACTCTGGCTGCATAGATTTTTCAAGGACAGGACACCAACAGATTTCAAAACAATGTTAGATCTGTAGGAACCATCTTTAATTGGGGAAAAACTGTTAGCTATCGAGTGCACCGGGGCTTCCTGCGGCATTGGGCACAAACTGTTCAGTTTGCTTTCCTTTGTTTGTTGAAAACTGACTTGCTCCAAAGTAACTTTTCGACTGGCCTGAGTGAAAGCTTCTTGTGTCGCTCATCTCTTTGAAAGTCAGTTGCGTGATGAAAAACATGAAACAGCAGGGAAAACAGGCAAATGCAGAGATTAAGTAAGGGAATTCATCCCTCTTGTTTTTCTAATTTGCCCCAGAGATAGAGCATTAGACAGCTCCTGCAGCTGCTGATAACAACCTGCCCGTTCCTTCCGGTAATTGCCTAACCAAGCAGGAGGTGGTAATGTCTTAATTATGCAATTCAAAGATATCTTAAAGCTCATTATATTCTGATTTATAGTTTTAAATGAAGGGTTAGCGCAAACAGATCATAGAGGCAATGTTATAGCAAGGTGAAGCAGTTTTTCAAACTCATGGCTGACTGCAGATAATCTGTTCAAAACCCCGTAGTTATATAATTACAGTATGCCCAGAACCACCAACCCACAGTCCATTTCTGCTGAGCACTTGATAAGACTGTCCCTTCCCCTCTGAGGTAGTGTGTTAGTTGTTAGATTTGATAGGAAACACAAACAGCATCTCCACTACTTCAAGTACTGTGCCCCAAAATCTTGTTGTATTCAGTAAACCAGATCTTGAATGCAACCACTGTATTTCCCAACAGTGTTTCTTAATTCAGAAAAGATCAGTCACTTCTGTCACTTGGATGTTTTCTAGGCTAAGTAACTGTCTGTTCTGATGCCCAACAGCTGTAGTTTACATTCAATTGAAGTCAGGCCTTTACAGTTCACTTTCCTGCCTGTAAGGCTTGAGAGCAGTTTGTACCACTTCGTCACATCTTCTCTCTATCTTAAAGGTAGGGTAAAGAATACTGGAGAAAGGTAGTTGAAAACAAATGCTCCCCTCCCTTCAGTACTCCTTCCTATGGAGCTAAAAACAGAGACTTTAAGTCTGGCATTGAAAAGAACAGTTTCTGCATTGATGATAAAGAAAAAAAAAACTGAAAAACATTTGGCATTGAAGCACTGAAAAGATGTTTTGAAGTTTTTTTTTTTTTTCTGATGTGCTTTTTCAATGACAATCTTTTCTTTATTTCTTCATGTCAGCCTTTTTCAGTGCTGGATTTTTTTATTTCAGTACTTTTCAATGTTAACTCTGTCTCTGTTTCTGTTTCTGCATGGAAGGGGCGGGGTATGATTGGAGGGGCAAGAAATACATTATTTGCATGAATCCTGTGGGTAATGCATCTCTGAACAAGGGGCGTTTCCAAAGAGATGTACAAAGGAGAGAACAATCAAGCTACGAGCAATAGAGACTGTGTGTAACAATAAATGCTACTTTACATAAGAAATAAAAGTGCAGGAATGTAACTACTGTAAGTGCGAGTTAAGTACTAGTTAGAGGAGATAACATTAGAGGAAAGATAAGGAGAGGTAGAGGAAGGGAGAGGAAGTGCAAGTTAGGAAAGGAGGTGCTCTCTGAAGAGTTGGGTCTTCAAGAGCTTTTTAAAGGTAGAGAGGAACGCCCCTGCTCTGGTAGTGCTAGGCAGCTCGTTCCACCAACGTGCAACTACGAATGAGAATAGTCTAGATTGCCGTATTGCACAGACGGCAGTGCTAAACGACGCTCATTAGACGAATGCAGCCTGTTTGGCCTGTTTGGCTGGTTAGACCAGTAGTTTTAGCCAGATTAAGTTGAAGATGGTGATCCTTCATCCATGTGGATGTAACAGAGAGACAATCCGAGATCCGCGCAGAGACAGTGGTGTCGTCAGGCGGGAAAGATAGATACAGTTGGGGATCATCTGCATAGCGGTGACAACAGCGATGCGGTAGTGACACATGACACACTTGCCGGTCTTTACCCGAAAAGGGCTGAACACGAGGCCCTATGGAAATAGCATGCTCACTGATTGAACGCGGCTGTTCTCGCATTTGTACTGATTGCACCTGGCTGAAGGCACACCCAGATCTGCTTAGACAAAGAGGCCCTGATTGTTTGGGGAGTGGCTTGGAGTCAAACCCTCTGCCCTTGACTGAAACCAGCTTGGCACAATGGCTGTACCAAGATAGTGCAGATTCAGAGTGAACCTAAAAGAATCTAAGTAGCAAAGCAGAAAATATACTTACACATAGGCTACAGTCTTCTAGGCCCTGTAGCTTCCATAAAGAATATGTATCATAATAACGTAATATAACACCTGATTAGAAACTACCATATCTAGCTAAACTGGACACTTTAAGTATGGATTAGTGTCCCGACAATGGCCCTCATTCTCGAACATTTTCTGAAGTTTCTTCTGAAATGTTTCTTACGGGCTTCGGAAAAACAACGTAAGCAAAAGACATCTGCCAAATTCATGCACGCTTGAAAATGTGGTCCTACGCAGCAGAAGTTTTCTGGGCTGTGCTCCCCCGGAAGAGTTTTCTTGAAAGCGCGTTCTCGTGCTCCTGAATTTGCATACATACACGCCCTGCCAGCTCCTTATAAGGGCACACAACCGTAGTGACGTGTGCAGTCGGAATCGACCGAATCTACACGAAAGCAACAGCAGTGTTCGTGTACATTACATTTAGTCATTTAGCAGACATTTTTGTCCAAAGCGACGTACAAGGGATAGAACAGTCAAGCTACGAGCAATAGAGACCTAGTGTAACAATAAATACTACTTTACATAAGAAATAGAAAAACGAAATAGGAAATAAAAACGAAGTGCAGGAATGTAACTGCTGTAAGTGCAAGTTAAGCACTAGTCGAAGTGCCAGTTAGGAAGGGAGGTGCTCTCTGAAGAGTTGGGTCTTCAAAAGCTTCTTAAAGGTAGAATGGGACGCGCCTGCTCTGGTAGTGCTAGGCAGTTCGTTCCACCAACGTGGAACTACTTGAAAATTCTGGATTGCCGTACTTGCACAGACGGCAGTGCCAAACGACGCTCACTAGACGAGCGCAGCATTCCGGTGTAGTGCTTTTATTTATTTTATGACATCACGGTGCCTCGTAGAATCATGACTATAGGCCTACATGTGAAACGTAATTGTTAATGATACTTTAATCCGAGGATCTGTAGAGTTGATGTGAACGCAATCACCAACGATTTCTCACAAATTCATTAACACGGAGAGTTTTCTTAAATGCGATTCCTCAAAAAACCACAAGATGGCCCACGGGGCCATCTTGTGGTTTTTTAAGGAATCGCATTTGAGAAAACTCTGGCCGAGTTACGACTGCTATTTCGAGTTCGGAAAGTCTTCTGAAGTTCAGAGCAAATCCCAGATGAGAAAACTTTCATGAATGCCAAATGTTGTCCTAAATCCAATTCAGAAGAAATTCCTCTTAAATTCTTCTTAACTGCGTTCGAGAATGAGGCCCAATGTGTATACTTGGTGAAAGATATCCTTAATGTTACGCTAATTGCCCTCTACTCTTCTATCTAGTGTCAGCCAATGTTAGCCTGTTATGGACTAGCTAACATTAGAAGGAAAAACCTTAGCTGGAGTACATTTCTGGCATCGTACCTGGTCAGGTCAAAATGGTGAAAACAAGAGATTATGTAAGGATAGTTTAAAGCATATCAATGACAGAAACACTGTGTTTCAGTTGCACTTTAAATTTACAATGGCTAGATCGATATAACTATTCCATTAAGTCGTCATTTTTATTAGCTAGCTAGCTAACTACTTGCTAAGCTGGGTAATGTCGGTGGCAACAGCTGCCAAGCAATAGAAAAGTTGTGCTTTTAACCCACAGTACCATACAGATGCAATTGAGAACCAAGCCATTTCTATGGACCTGACCAGGGTTGCCAGGTCCGTCTGTGTGACAAAACCAGCCCAATGGCCAATCAAAACCAGCACAAAACCAGCACAAAACCAGCCCAATATCAGAACTCAAAATATGCCCCTGCCAAACCATATACACTGCTTTTAAAGTCCAACAGCATTGCTATCATTGCCAAATGTATTGTAATATCTACAAAGTAACACCAAATGTTTAGTATGCCAGCATTAAAAGCAGTTTTCCCTAAACAGTTCTTTCACCTAGGTCCTAAAATGGCCTTGTGTAATTAGATAGAGTTGGGATCGAGCGGCGGGAGACTGAGAGCATTAGGCACGAGTGCACACGCACAGTGCGTGTGTGTATGTGGGCGTGTCCCATGTCCATGTGTGTACGTGCTGATCTGAAGTCAGTTTGGTAGGATTTGGGTATAAATTAATTATTTCATTTAAAATATGGATTTTTATTTAAAGATATTTGTAGTGTAGTTAAGGAAACGCGAACTACGGAAGCCAGGAGAGGAGACCGCGAAAGTACAGAGATAGGTCACATGTATGTTAGACGAACAGAGTTGACAATAAAAGAAGTTAATGACAACCAGTTTCTTTATTGGACAACACAACATTTATGGCGACGAGGATAGTTGAAAAGGACTCAAGATTGAAAATGCAAGATTCATCCAAATTCACTGAAGAACGACACGGATTCAACGTTCAAAACCGACAGTGAAGTCTGCTAGTTGAACGCGTTAGCTAGGCTAGTGCATTGAGATGGAGGACCGCGGAACACCTGCTGCTGTCGGATATGCTATGGCACAGATATCACCTCCAAACCCTTTGAACATGGGAGCTTCAGACTTTTATACGGAATATACACTTTGGATGGAGTCTTATAACATTTTTGAGATAGCCAGTGGATCCATACACAATCCAGATGAGGTGAGAAGAGCTACTTTGCTACACTGTATAGGCACACCAGTGTGACGAATTTTTGCTAATCTGCCTGGTCTGAAAGTAACGTTTGAAGAAGCTAAAACTGCTCTGACTACCTACTTTACACCTCGGAGAAATGTTGTTCTAGAAAGGCATACATTCAGACAAAGAACTCAGACTCAAGACGAGACTATTGATGCGTTTGTGAATGCACTCAGAGAACTAGCTAGATCGTGTGACTTCGGAACACTCGAATCGGACATGATAAGAGATCAGATTGTGGAGAAATGCGTGAACAAAAGACTACGTGACAAATTGCTGCAAGAGGAAGGGCTCACATTGGAAAGAACATTAAGAGTATCAAGAGTTTTTGAAGCTGCACAGGCTGAAGCAAGAGCACTGTCGGACGACAGTAATCAGAAAGATAGCCATGTGAACTTCAATAGGAGTGGACACAGAGCAAGCGCAGGGCACGAGAAAAGATCGAAAGGATTCAGAAAAGACAGAGACGATCATGACAACGGTACTGCGTGTCATAGATGTGGAATGTCTAACCACCCAGCAGATGACTGCGGAGCTACAACTGCTAAATGCCTCTACTGTAAGAAAGTGGGTCATTATGCTCGAGTTTGTAGGGAAAAGAACAGCTCGACAGGAGAAATAGAAATCAAAGGAAAAAATGATTCAAAACAAAGAAAATCAGAAAAGCCTATTAGGATTGTAAATGAGCAGAATTCAGATGATTATGATGAATTTGTTTATTCAGTAGATCCAGAAGGCAAAGAAACAATCCAAATGAATGCACAAAAAGTGAAGATGGTAATTGATACAGGAAGCAGCAGAAACTTCATAGGAGATGGTCTTTACAATAGACTGTTGAAAAGAAATACAAAGTTGAGACAGACAACCAGTGCCGCTGCTAGCCATTTTGGTGCCCTAAGAATAACTCCTTTATGAATTCATGAGTTCATATTAACACATATTAACACCAGTTCATTATGTGTAAAGAATGCTGATATGAAATATGAAAACAACCAGTAGTCAATGTGCAAGCTTCCAATTTAATCGTGATTTAAGATACTCTATTTGAGTTGGGGAAGTCTGTCCTTCAGTCGAGGCATTATGATCTCTCGCTACAACTTTCACCTGTTCGTGTTGGCGTAACAAATGCTTGTGGAGTCAAGTGCAGTTGAGAGGCGCTTGTCTCCAGGGCACAGATTACACTTAACTGTTATATTTTTCTCTTTTCACGGATACAAATAAAAAGGCTGTGATTGGAATACGGGACTGGAGCTGTCCCTGACGGGACAAATCAAAAATCACCCATAATATTTCGGGATGTCCCGGACAATTCGGGACGGTTGGCAACCCTACTTGCACCTAAGTTATACCATATTTGAGTGTGCTAACATTAGCAATAACGTCAGCTAGTTTGAGCTGTATGCATAGGCTAACCATTAAATTAGCACCACATTTCCCGTATTTAACAATAATTACACATGGACTTACCTGGAAGTGATGGACGGGCATCATCTCGCAGTTTCTTTCTTTCTTTTGTCTGCCCCTGACTCCTGTTGTCTTTTTGAGGCCATTTTCGAAAAGTTGACCTAGCCTACTGTCAAAGTTCGTCAGGCCACTGAGATAGGAAAGGGCACCATGTCTATGGCACCCACAGCTTGGGACGTTGAGTGTGTATTTTTTTTTAGGGGGGGGGCACCAGCGTAACTTTTTTTGAGCAATTAAATATATCTCTTGTTCAGCCTGTTTTGTGATATACATGCCTAAACGGTGCCTAATATTTCTATATGAAATAATATCGGCATTATAATTATTATAACTATGATGATTTTTCAGTTGCCTATTTTTTGGTGCCCCCACAGGAGTTGGTGCCCTACGCACAGCGCGTAGTGCGCGTTATGGGAGCGGCGGCACTGCAGACAACCAAGAAGTTTTATGCATATGGACAGAAAACACCTTTGCCGTGCGTTGGATTTTTTGAAGCTGAGCTTTGCTGGAAGGACAGTAAGATAAAGGATGATGTCTATGTTATCAGAGGAGATGTTGAAGCACTGTTAGGAAGAACATCTAGCTTCTCGATGAAAATTCTGAACAAGAAAGAGACAATCAACACAGTACAACTGATGGAGATAATTACCAAACACTGTTAATGACTTAAGAATATAATAATCAAGTGCCTTGTATTATTAATTACCTTATATGAATCATGTACTTATGTAAGCAGGAACATGGCTTTTCTGTGTTTCTGCGTGTGTGTAACTTAGAATATTAGGCGCCACTTAGTCTGCATTTGTACAAGAGCATGTTTAGACCAGAAGTGATAAGAAGGTTCGAACTATGCTTCTTCCGACCTTGCAAAACTTCCATCCTTGCCTAGGACGTCAGAAATCCACCACGTGGTTATCTCTGCTGAACGCTAAACTTCTGTCTATATAAACCTTGTGCAATGTGTTTATCATTGCTTCACTTTCAGCCTTGTGCTGGGAGTGAGCCCGATTGCAATTGTTGTTTGTCTCACCTATCAACAACATTCAGCAGAAAGATTTCAGAACTTGTTTGAAGAATATGCAGAACTTTTCAAAGGACTAGGAAAAGTGAACGGCTACACGCACAAAGTGACAGTAGATCCATCAGTACCACCAGTAGCACAGAAACTGAGACAAATTCCATTGCACATGAAGGAAGCAGTGAATCAGGAATTAGACAAAATGCTTGAGCAGGGTATCATAGAGGAAGTCAATGAAGGATCTGAATGGGTGTCAAACTTACTGCTCACACCGAAGAAAGATACAGCTGAGATGAGACTATTCGTAGACCTCAGAGAAGCGAACAAAGCTGTCATCAGAGAAAGGCATCCTGTACCAACTGTTGATAGTATATTGCAAGCAGTTCAGGGTTCTAAAGTCTATGCAAAACTCGATGCCAGGAAAGGCTTTTGGCAAATTGAATTAGACCCAGAATCAAGGAAATTGACAACATTTATATCACACAGAGGCTGCTACAGATACAAAAAAGTCCCGTTTGGATTATCATCAGCACCTGAGGCCTACCAGAAGGCTATGGATTTATTGATAAGTGGAATGCCTGGAATTGTATGCTACATGGATGATATGGTGCTGTATGCAGATGATGAAGACCAGCTGGAAGAAAGGCTGAGGAAAGTGTTTAAGAGATTTCAAGAAAGAGGATTAACACTTAACAAAGACAAATGTGTGCTGGGACTAAAACAAATTGAAATACTTGGACATGTGATCTCAGGAGAAGGAATAAAGCCTGACCCAAAGAAAGTTGAAGCCATAAACAAAGCACCAAGACCTGAGAATGTGACATTACTCCGTTCTTTCTTAGGCACATGTGGATTTTTGATGAAGTTCATTCCAAACTACGCCAACATGGATGGATGGATGGATGGATGAACATATCAGAGCCACTAAGAAGATTGACAAGAAAAGGTCAAGAATGGCAATGGAACAGTGAGACTGAAAAGTCATTTAGTGACATGAAAAGAGCAATGGTAAGCCAACCATGTCTGGCATACTTCAAGCTTGACGCACAGACTACTCCGACTACGAAATGCAACCATATAAAAGATGCGCAGATGAATTATCAACGCACACTGGATTGATCCTGAGAGCGCACCGGATCGTGCTGCCAAAAGGTAAAATCAGACAAGCAATGCATATAGCACATGAAACACATCAAGGAGTAGTGAGAACAAAACAATTTTTGAGAAATAAGTTTTATTGGCCTAATATGGACATTGATATTGAGAGAATGATTAGGAACTGCAATGCTTGCGTTCTGAACCAACCACTACATGAAGATCAGCCACTCCAACCACTAGAGTTACCTCCAAGGCCATGGACAAAGTTAGGCATAGATTTAGTTGGTCCAATAGGAAATCTACACATACTGACAGTCATTGATTACTACACGTCTTACCCAGAAGCTATAGTGTTATCAGATATATCATCACAGTCAGTGTTGATAGAACTGAGTGGAGAACTGATGAAAATCTTTGCACGCTTTGGATACCCCCTAGAGGTAGTGACTGATAATGGCAGACAATTTGTAGCTCATCTCTTCGAAGATTTTCTCAAAACTTGTGGAATCAAGCACATTAGGGCGTCACCCTATTACCCCAAGAGTAATGGTAAGATAGAACGTTTCCATCGTTATCTGAAAAAGGCCTTCAGATCAGCCAAATGTGAAGGAAACAACTGGACGGCGGAATTGCCAAAGATTCTCATGGCATACCGTACCACCCCTCACAGAGCATCAGGTGAAACTCCAGCCTACCTTATCTTTGGAAGAGATATGCGCACAAAACTACCAAACTTGGAGAAGGAAGAAGAAGAAGAATGCGGGATCAGAAAATATCATGACGAATACAAAAACAAAATGAAAGAGTATGCAGATAAGAAACATGGAGCAAAAGAAGACACTTTCAAAATTGGAGACATTGTATACATTGCAAATCTGGAAAACAGCAAATTAGATACAAAATACAAGGACATTCGTTATGTCATATTAAGAAGCACTTCTGACACTTCTTTTGAACTGGTCAATACAGAAAATGGAACTCTGGTGATAAGGAATGGCAAACACCTCCGACATGCACCTTTCCCATTGGAGTTTAACATTCCCGAACCAGCGACACCGAACATGGACATGAGAGTACCTGAGGATACACCACATCCACAGCATCAGCCTGCTGTAGAAACCCCTCAAGAGACTGTCAATGTGCCAGAACCTAAACCACCAGAAGTAACCACCAGATCAGGGAGGGCTATCAAGAAACCAGCCCGTTTCAGAACATGATTTTTTTTTTTTAAAAAGACAAAGAATGTACTCTTTTGAAAGAAATGTCTTATGTTTAATTTTGTGGAACAGAATACTTTGTTAGAGTTAAGGAACTGTTTGATTTAAAACTTTGAAATTAAGAATATGAGATCTACTTTACTTTAAGAATTGGAGACTAGGTCTACATGTTGAAATGTTATGTTATACCAGGATAGATTTAAAATGTATTTGATAAAGATAGAATAAATCTACAAAGGGTGGAATATGTAGTGTAGTTAAGGAAACGCGAACTACGGAAGCCAGGAGAGGAGACCGCGAAAGTACAGAGATAGGTCACATGTATGTTAGACGAACATAGTTGACAATAAAAGAAGTTAATGACAACCAGTTTCTGTATTGGACAACACAACAATATTCATGTAATTTGCATGCAAAATAGGTCTACCCGAACCAGCGGACAAAAAATTCAACCCGCGGCAACACTTCAAAAGTAGCCCAATTCCGCGGGAAAACCGCGGACCTGGCAACACTGGACCTGACTCTCAAACTTTGGCGTTGACGCAGGTCAGACGCTGCCAGTGGGTGTTGCCTCGTTAAGAAGAAAATTCTAAAATTCTAAACTCGGACAACTCTATTGCTTGCCAATGTATTTGCAAGGATACAGTATCTGAATAACATTAGCTAGCTGGATAGAGGGGTAAAGTGTATTCAATTTGGCTAGGTATCGTAGTTTCAAGTGTCAAATTATTGATGAATAATTGTGGATAAGAAGTGCCATTGAATGGGCTTACAATCCCTATACGTCCGGTCCGGCCATGCCCACATTCATTGATGCGTTGGCCACTGGATCTATGCAAATAATGTATTTCTTGTCCCTCCCATCCAACCCCACCCCTACCACGCCAAAACAGAGAGAGAGTTGACATTAAAAAGTACTGACATCGAAAAAAGACTTAGGCTACAGCATAAAAAAAAATACTTGCACTGAAAAAGGCTGACATGAAGAAACAAAAAAAAGATTGTCATTGAAAAACCACATAAGAAGAAACACACATTAAAAACATCAAAACATCTTTTCAGTGCCCAAAGTTAATTTCAGTATGAGTGTTTCAATGCCAATGTTCTATTCTTCAGTTCAGTTTAGTTTTTTTTTTTTTTTTTAAATCAATGCAGTTTTAGTTTTTAAAGTTTCAGTTTTAGCTCCATACACCCCCCCCCCCCCCCCAAGTTCATAGATGCACATTTCCAAGGCAGCGGCACTAACAACTGGCTAGCTGACCAAATGACAAATGATAGCGGAATCCAGAGCATCTGCTGCATAAGGACCAACACATGGACGGTGGAGATGGTCTACCTTCCAGCTTAATACGGCGGGCATGGAAGTGTCTCTTTTTCATAGTTGAAGCAAAACAAACATTATAATATTCTTCTTGCCATTGCGTGGATATATAGCTCCTCTTGCTCCCACTGCCCCCCCCCCCCCCCTGTGCACAAGCATGAACGCCCCCTGCTGTTGATTGATTGGAATAGTTTTGTGTGGTATGGTCTGCACCACTTGGTTTGTTTCCCACCTACAGAGCCAGGACTGTGTACGAACATCAGATTTTTTTTCAGCCCACACACAGAACAGACCGATAGCGGACCGTGTGGAGATATTTGAGGAATTTGACAAAAAGTGTATTGGATTAGAATATCTTGCTGCACCTTTAAATCCATCTCAAAACACTGACAAACCACCATATTGCATTATTCTAAGAATAGACAAAAGTACTGCAGGTGGCAGGGCCAGTCCTATCAAGTTCCTCTCCTATGGAGAAATCTGCCAGTTTCTGTCAAGGACACTGACAGTTCTTCCGATCTCAAAGGATTACAAGTGAGTGGGAGAGTTGTATATCTGCCAGAATCACCGACTTCCTGCAGGATTTTGCCTTCAGTAAACTGGAGAAGTCTGTGTTTGGTTCTGTGGGTAAAGCCTTGCTCCAATCCTGGTGACTGGTGGGGACCTGAAGTAAATAATTGAAATCTCTCCTCAATAGCTTTGATTCCCAACTTGTAGTTTCATTTTGTCTTGGCTTTCTTATCGTGTTGCAGCCTTCCTCTTCCTATTCCCACTGTTTCCTCATCAACCACTCAGCCTCCCCTGTATCTTCCATTCATTTATCTTAGGACATTTGACAAATCATGATGTCAATCTTCCGGCTTTACAATTCAGTGTTCCTCACCGGTAGACACAATGATTGATGCCATAGTGACCAGTATTCCTGCTGACTGGGGCAGCCTCCTGGTCCACCATGGTCATGGTCATGCTGTTAATGTCGTTCAGTTATTCCCATCATTTCACTGTAATGTTACCTTGAACCACTAGCCCACTTAATTTGGATGTACTGTAAAAACTCAGCAAAGTATCTGTTGGCATTCTGTTGACAATGAGAATTAAACATGGACTTTAATTGGGGTTAGGGTTGGGGCAAGGTTGTGGTTTGGGTTATATGACAGGTAGATGCCAGGTAGTTGAGAGTTAGGCTTAACTGACACATATTGTGTCAAAATACTTTTGAAATATTGACATTTTTTGAATATTTGTTAAATAGGTACAGACAGTTGGCTGAGTGTCAGACATGGACTCTACAGATTAAGTGTTACTGAACAACCTCATTGAACACAGGTCTTGCAAGGCAATATATCTATACTCAAGGTAATAACATGACAATATCTGAAATATCACCTTCAGATTGTTCTCTCAAGACATAAATGGAAAAATAACTAATCCCTCTTTTTCCTTATTCCATCCACTTTTTCCTTTTACTGGATTATTAGCTTTAAGTCATCTCAGACAAAGCAGCATGCAGTGCAATATTGTACTCTACAGTACAAAACCGACAGAGGTCATGTTGCTAAGACAGAGAAATAAGAGAATAAGAAGGACAGGCAGTGTGTCTACGCGTATGTGTGTTTGTGTGTGTGTGTGTGTGTGTGTGTGTGTGTGTGCACGTGCGTGTGTGTGTGTGTAACGTGCGCACTGCAGAGAGAGAAAGGGAGAGAAAGAGTTTTTGTAAGTTAGTGTTTTTCCATTGTGTAGCTGTAGCATTTATACGCACTTTGGTGAAATGCTTTTGGGGCAGATGCAATATTGACCCGGCCAGGAGATGAAGTATTGACACAGTCAGTGATAATTTCCCCACAATTCACTCCGTGAATAAATGCACATATTTTCTGTTGTGGCTTTTTGGTTGGAGCAGCAGAGTCAGCAGGCACCCGAGCACAACATGCAGCCATTATCATGCGACGCAAGGCTCTGCCATTGTGACTAAGGGAAGAGCCTGTATCAGCCATCTCCTCTCACCTTGTTGTTGACATGTCATTTAGATTAACAATGGCCACCATGAAAAGAAAGGCATATTGCGAATCTTCTGATTACTTGTTACGTTTGAGTGTTTTTTTTTTTTATCCTTCTCTACGTCTGAATGCACAAGATCAATGGTTCTCAACCGATGTGCCGTGGCACACTGGTGTGCCGTGAGGCAATGTGAAGTGTGCAGTGGAATGTTGAGGAGCCCAATGCTTTTTTTATACAAGCTCATGAAATGGTATTTTTAAATGCACCAATGGCACTGCTTCTTAATTAATAACCATTGTAGGTAGTCACTTATTTGCAACTTTTACAATTATAATTTTATCTAAATGGCCTTTAGTCCCATTCTCAGTTTGAAAATAAATGTATTATTATTATTTAATTATTATTATTGTAGCGACTGTTATCAGTTCCACATTGTGAGCGCAAAAGCTCATGGGACTGTTAGTGTTTAAGCTTAAATTGTTGTTCATTGCTTTTGCATTTTGAGTTGACAGAAGGGAAAGATATCTTTCACAGCTACCCCAAACCGCAAAAGAACAGGTAGATGGTCCACAGACAGATAAAAAAAAAGAGACCGTAAAACAGATAGTACAATGACAGTTTCCTCGCCTTTGGCCCCCAACCTGAGTGTATCATCTCACTAATGACATTATAGTCTTTCATAATGTGCGTGCATTCTTCATAATCGATAACCTACTTTAAGTTGGTGTTCCTTAACGGTCTGGTTTGATCATTGATATTTTTGAAGTCCCAAAAAGATTGAAAACCTCTGAACTAGATGGTAAGGTCCATTCGGTTTTAAGTTTGTGTCTGAGTATCCTTGTATTATGCATTAGCATATTATGTGAAGCAATACAGAAGCTCCCTCGAGGCAAGCTGTGCTCTTTCCTCCACTGATTGTCAATATTCATTTAAATCATATCATTTATGTTTTTCGAATTCTGTCTATGTGAAAGTGCATGATAAAAGACAATGAAAAAAACTAAACAAAAAATGTGTTTGTCTTCTTTAATGATGTCTGTTACGGAGAGAAATGAGAGTGCCTTTATGAGTCCTGAGTCGGGGAATTACAGGCAATTGAAATCAGTATATTTTCCTCAGGATGTGCTCATAAATTAGAGTGACTGCCAGCTCATAATTGAGATGTAACTGGAACCTTAGATCAAATTGATTTAAAATTAAATAAAATGTGTCCATGGTGATGTCATGCACCATCAAATTTCATTTTTTAATGTGTAAAAAGAGTATGATTCTGTTTTGTTCTTTGCTATAAACAATTGCTATGCCATCAACTCTTGAGAGGTTGTACATGATTGATATATCTAACAGTACTAATGGGCAGTCTTGTTCGCTCAAGCTGCCATTTGCAGTGGATGCTGTTATTAAACATAATGTAGACTCATTTCAATGCCTCTCAGACGGGTAGAAGTGTGCATCTCTCCCTTACAAGACAGTCCGATACATATCTAGATATATGGCTACGATACGATTCAGGGACGTTTTAATATGGAACAATACGGTGCAATTTGATGCCATGTGAAATGATCTGATACAGTTCTTAACATTTCCCCAATGAAGATATTCATTTTCTATTATAAATTAAAATAGGCCAATCCTAAAAAAGTTGCATTGTTTACCTTCAAATAAACATACTTACTGCATGAACAAACTTCTTGACATGAAATCTGTCTCACACACCCAGAGATGGGCAAAAATACATCAAAATGTATTTTGATACAAAATACAAAATACCCCTCAAATAAATGTATCAAAATAAAATACAAAATACTGGTGCCAGAAAATGTAACAAAATACAATACATGTATTTTGAATTTAAAATATAGGAAATACTTTTTCTGGATTTTCCGTTTTCTCACAGTTTGGTATAGCAGAGCATTCAGGTTTGGGCTATATAATGTACACAAAGCTCTGGGGAACCCCACAAATAGGAAAAACAGTCACAGAATATCAGTGTAACTAAGCAAAGCTATTAAAAGACAACAACTTGATTGATTATGTATATATATATATATATTTGCAGGCAGCAGCTGTGTGACTCATGTTTTCACAAAACAGGGATCTCAATGCAATCTCTATGGCTTCCGGGAGGGCTCGTCCAACCATGCTTTTGTCATACGTAATTGTGTATAAGGACGTCATACGGCTTTGATCAAGTCACAGGCCGTGTCTATTACCGCACAGTTGCACACTTCAAACACTGACTTTCAGTGCTTAGGGCGTTCACACTGACAGAACCAGCAGAATTCAGGGCACTGAAAGTACCTGGATGGCGCACTGCAAACTGTCAAAAAATGCAGTGTGAAATAATGGACATTACTCACTCTAAACGGGCGCCATCTCGGCTACGTAGCGGAAGAGGAGGAGCCCTTTCGGAAGCTTTTCAGTTTGGAAAGTTGGCTGACTGACGCTTCGCAAATCACTTCAACCATTATTGCTGGTTACAATAACTGTGTTATCTGATAGTACAGTATCTATTTCTCTGTAACTTTAAAAAAATCTAAGCGAGAAAACGCTAAAAGATGTACATTTGTATACAAAACACGGCTGTCAGCAGAGTTTTGGTCCGCCATCTTTGTTTTTCGCCAAATTTCCAGTTGGCCGGAGCACAGATTTACGGGTAAAGGCTCCCACATTTGTGTCTCTCAGTGTTCCATTTCAGACAACACTAATCAGCGACAGAATAAACTACATATGTAAGTGCACTGTATTGCAGTGCACTGTATTGCAGAGTACTTTGTAAAGTGTGCCGTAATAGCCACAGCCACATTCTGTCAAGATGGCTAAAGTTCGGTGCAACAACTCGATTCTCTCTTTGAAAGAACCTCCTTTAAGTCGGCGTACTAATGAAGATAAATTGACAAGGATCAAGACAGCTATCTAAGTTTTCGAACACAGCCCTGTTTTGTGAAAAAAATTGATTTAACGTGAGAGTCAATGAGAGAGATCTGGGCGATTTCCATTTCGCCCCAAAAAGGGGCGGGGTCATTTGAAGCACCACTTTTGCCTGACTGTTGCCTGATTCGACAATGACATTCAAAGGCAGATCAGATGGTCTAGTGGTAGAATCTGACAGAAAAAAAATCTCCTTCTGCCTTAACAATGGAGAAAGTATTTTGAGTATTTTAAATACAAAATGACTCTACTCTAAAGTATTTTGATACAAATTACGTTAGATTTTTTATCGGCCCTATCAAATACAAATTACAAAATACTCAAAGCAGTTGAAATATGTATTTCAAATACAAGTAATTGAAATACTGCCCATCTCTGCACACACCCATGCTCAGGTGCGTCACTTTGGCAGTTAGTTAGAAGAAATATATAAAAAAAACAAGTCTCAGCCCTTCAGTCCCTGTCAATTCATAGACTTTGCAAAGCCCTTCTAACACTGAAAACAAAATTACTACTAAACTATAGATTAGTGTTTCTACTCTGCGAAAGCTAAAGCAAGTCAAAACAGTCCATTGTTATGCATGTAATCACTTCCCCTGAAGACATTTTGAAGGGTTTGCAGAGTGACAGGATGATACGAATCTATGATTTGCTGTGTGGTGGTTGGTCTGTAGAGGTGTGCGTCATTGCCTACACCTTCCTAAACAAGTAGGCTAGGCTACTAACACATGTTGTGAGATAACTCCATGTGGCTAGAGGGTTTCTGTCACATCCACAATGAGGTGTATGTAATATTAGCCGGTGTCCCCAGTTAACAAGTTAGAACACAGCCAAAGCTATAGCCTCATGTCTGTTGCAGCCTAAGGGCGAAAGTATAGTTATGCAGACACTACTTCACGGAATGCCAACATGGATGTGCACATGGGTGTCTCCAAAGTATACTCGACTTCTGCTGTTGCAGAAGTGTCACACTCAATCACAGTGTTCGAAATACTATCTTTATGTTGTGTGACATAAGCAAAGTAAGTAAAGACTTATTATTCATAGGTCTATAGATTTCTCTGTCCCTTCATAACCATTTACTCCTTTATCTAAACAGTGATAGCTACCTAAAAAAACGTTGCTGACAATCTAATCAGCTATGATTCGCAACTCTCATTTTATCAGTGAGTCTAAAGTAGTTTTATTCCCAAGGAGCAAACATACTAATACAAATGTGCATCTGTACTGTAAGTCGTTTTGGATAGAAGCATCTGCTAAATGAAAAAATGGGGTAAATGTATTTTGTTTTCTCTTGACCCTGAGCCAGTGCTGTACAATTTGCGTACACATGCGCAGTCAACGAGAAAAAGTCTGTACAGACACAACATTTTGGTGCTGTACGGACAGTATGGAGTGTCCTGATGACGAAATTTATATTAGATGATGTAACATTAATCTGTGTCTCTTTACAAGTGTTTGTAACACCACCCCCCCAGCAGGGGCCAGTGTGGTTAGTACGTAATTTCCTGTTTTGTATCTCTGGAAGTAAGGGGCCAGTGTGGTTAGTACGTAATTTCCTGTTTTGTATCTCTGGAAGTAAGGGGCCAGTGTGGTTAGTACGTAATTTCCTGTTTTGTATCTCTGGAATATCTGTGTCTCTTTACAAGTGTTTGTAAACCCCCCCCCCATTTTCCTTCTGTGAGGCGCATTGTGTTACCTCCTGGTATGAAATGCGCCGTACAAAAAAGTTTGATTTGAAGTACAACTATTTCCCCTTAAGAAGCTAACATTAGCTGCTTTCTCTAACATTCCCTGTTGTATGTCTTAGATGGTTATGGCACATAGACTTGTGCTATATACATGTGATTATTATTTATTTCACTGTGCCAGAAGCTGTGTTTATATCAATGTACAGTATATTTGGGTCCTCAGGATCAGTGCTATCACTAAGCAAAAGTGTATTGCTATGCATAGCCTATTCCCAGTAACTTTGAAAGTGCATGTTGGCCGTCTAATAAAGAGAATATAGAGCAGATGAGTTGAAGTGGGAGTCATAGACAGTTCTTTGATGGTATGCTATCTTTGAGTATGGGGGGGAAATTCTCCTTTTGGTTATGCCACATATTACCTTATGAAGCCTAATTATCAATAACTGCTCGGAGAACACTGACTGCTCGAATTAGTTGAACTTTTATGACAATTTAATTGGTCTCATTAAGCAAACCAGATCACACAAAATGCAATTATTGTTCCTGTGAAATCAAATCAAATTGAAACCCAGATCTCTCATTCACATTTTTCATTAAATAATCATTAATTTTTGTGTCAATTATTTTGAATAGTAGAGGCAGCTGTGGCTCCACATTGAAATAAGTTACAGACATCATACAGATCTAGGAGGTTTCATTGGTCACCGTGTCCTAATTGGTACAGCATCACTCTGCTTTTATGTGCATTGCTGTACAACGTAAAATACTGATGAGTACAATGAACAATGATTGTACTGCTTTGTATTCACATATACATCTTCATCCTGTATTGTGTATATCCTAAAGGGAAGAAAGCAGAAGTCCTACAAGACTATATGGAAGTATGTAGAAGCAATATGCTTTTGCTTTGAAACACTGCCTTTTACTATATCACACTCTAATGTTATCATTCAAATGTAACAAAGTACTGTTATGTAAACTGATACAGTTTCATATGGTACAGTTACATGTGTTAAGGCATGTCTGTGCAAATGTATGTATGTGTACTGCCCTGATACCTTTCAGCAAGTCACCATAATATGCTGCTTTATTCAGTTGCATCCCAGTTGTTAAGTTCATTCCAGTGATTTATAGGTAGCTCTCGTGATATGTGCACCTTGAATGAAATTTAGCACTCCAGAAGGAAGCAAAGATAATTGTCACTAATAACATTATGAGCACATGATAAATGTTGTCGGCATTATGAAAGGGGCCATGTAATGTTATTTAATCTGAGTAATTCATGGCCATCATAGTAATACTGCAGCCCTGATCTAGTCCTGGATTCAGAAATAGGAGAGAAAGATTTTTTAGAAATGCTGCACCTTTCCAGTGTGTGTGCCATTCATTTGAAGTTATGTCAGAGCTACCAGTTCCATGTCATTGCACTCAGGTCAATTCACTGCTGTTGCACCATACACGGCTTCTATAGAGCCATGATAAGAAGGTCAATGGAATACTTCATGCTACCTGAAGGACAAAGACAATGAGCATGCTGTTCTTGGCACACAGGCGCAGTCCCCAGGTCAGTCCAAGCGATTGACATCTACTGTAGAAGTCCTTTTGATGCGTGAATACTTGGCCATCACATCTCTTTTTTTTTTTACAGAGCAGAATCAGCAGAATCGACCTGGTGGGCATGCTGATTCAACTAAATACAAAAGTCACTTCATAGGTAGCTACCTTGAACACTGCCTGACTGGAGCAATGATATGGTGGCTCAGTGTGTCAACACGTATTGGAACATTCTGCAATGTTTTTGTAAAAGCCCCAGCCTTGAAAACACATCCAGTTTTATGTGTTATGTTTCAATTCCGTGGCAAAAAGCTTAGCATCTCTTCAGGGGCACGGGGGTCCATTTAAAAGCATTTCCTCCAGAAGCCACGGCTGGGGGCTGGCCACAGGGAAGGAGGGAGGGCTGCATAATAACAGCCGACAGTAGGGGAGACACGACCCTCTGCTTCTCTTGCTGTTTTCAACCAAACTTGCCCATTAAGCCACCTCTGCTGGAATGCCTTGTTTTGAAGAAACTTCATCTTCCTGCAGTGTATAATTGTCCTTATGTAGAAAAAAGGGCGATAATGGGGCCAGTAGGCCTACTTCAAAAGCACCAATTTCGTGATTACAGTTAACCCCGAAAAATAGGTTGCATTCAGTTTTTAAATGCTTCTGTTGTTCCGCTCTACACTTGTACGCCTGTTTGGACAAAAGCATGTAAGAAATGAATGAATATGAAAATGAATTAAAGTAAAATAATTAATTCAATAACCACTTGTGAGGGCATTGCCACTAGCCAGTCTTAGATTTCTGAGTAGTTTGGCACATGATGACAAGTATTTGAACTAACTGTGTGAAAATGCAAATATATCAACAAAACGAACTGGTTGAAATCAGAAGATGCTGTACAATCACATCTAGCTGGATCAGTACTTTGACATTATTCGATACATTTTCAATGAAAGTACATGATTTTCAGGTTTTGTTTTCATCCAATAAGAACATAGCAATATGCTGCTGTTACACCTGCTTATGTTTTTAGTTATTACTAATGGCAAAACAGAAATAGGCAATCCCAAGATTACTTCAAAAGGACTATAAGACTTTGCTTGGAATATAATGTATAGTGTAAGCCTATATTTGGAATATACTGCTTAGTGTTGCTATAGTTCTGCATTTCTGCAATAACTTTACAACTACATTCCTTGTGAAAAGTGTGGAGGTCAGAAATGTCTTAAAGTGAGTGGCTGTCCCTCAAGGGTTGTCTTGATGTGGACACAGGATACTTGACAATAACATCAAAGCAGAGCATTTAAGATACTGTTGAAACATGTCGTTGTCGACTTTGTCGCTGTTTTGGAATGTGCACTCTGCTTTTCCCCCCGGCAACAGACCCACAACTACTGGGGCTAGAGGGCAAGGAAATAACAAAAACAAAAATGGATAGAAGCCCCGTCCTTCAGTCAAGCCAAAGCGCTGCAATATTGCTCTGAAAGACACAAAACCCTTTCTCACCAATTACAGGAGTGCAAGGATGCTACAAAAGCACCAGGGCTGGGCTTTCCAGACTGTGGCTTTCAGACAAAATGGTTTCTCTTTAGGAGTGAGGATGCATTTGGGCAATAACTAACCACATACACCCATCCAAACCACAAAGCCAATAACATGCTTTGATATTTATTGCTTTAAGCAACTGAGTTATTAACTGCATTAACTAAAATTTCATTGCTTTATGGGAAATACAAAAATATGCAAATAAGAGATAACGTATTGATCTACTGTTTGACGCCACTGGCAGATGTTAATGGACTACTTCTCTGTTGGTGGACATTATTCATGGATGTATAGTGCGGAAGAGAATTACATCCCATTTTGGAAAATGGCATATATCCACATATTAGTAATGGAATAGAATATGAACGCTGACCTAAAATATGTTGTAGTCTAGCTCTATTAGTGGGCCCGTGTAAATCATTTCTCCTGTAGCATGTGCTCCTGTGTCTGCTCTTCTCCGCCATTCCTCTCCCTGTCCCTCTCTCTCGCCACTGTGGGTAGTGTCAGTGATTTATCTGGTATGTTCAAGCATGCTAATTAAAATCCATACTCTTAATGAGTTTTAGCCCCTTTTATTTGTTAACATGATTGCCAAAGATAATGGCAGTAAATTGGAATTCTTTTAATTAAGTCCAGGATTTACACTACCGCTTTTACTCTACTTAATGGTCACTATCTTAAGTTAGTCACTTAGGAAAGCCAGGGGTCTCTATCTATCTTCCTAAAAAGCATTCAGATCTACAGTTCCAAGGATTCTGTTTCAGAAGTTTTGGGCCCTTTGCTAACATAGTTTATGAATATATTACATCTTCATTATTCAATGTCCTCTCTCGAATAATTTCACTATTTATAATGCTTTCCTTGAAAATACACTACATTGAGTGAAACCTGTATGTCCGGCGATGCCCTGGATCTACTGAAAGCTTTGGTTGTGTCATATTGCTATCATAGTGTAGTTGAGATGATCAGGGTTCAGATATAGACTATGCCAAATTGACATTTCAATAATCAACAAAATGTTGTGGTTAATACACATTATTCCTAGCTGATGGCAAATCAAGACAGGTTCAGCAAACATGCTTCACCCCAAAAAAGGAGACAATGAAATAATCCAATGAAAATCCCTCTCATTCATGGCATCACTTTCCTGGCCTGTAGTCTCATTGCAGTTCCATGGGCTACAGCAGTCTTCAACCCAGACTTGCCCTGCAACCCCATCCCCCAAACCCCCTCTATCCACAATGGTGGGTAATTGCCTGTCTCAGAGGAGTTATTCATACAGTGGGATTGAATCGTTTGACCTTGGGAGTGGAGAAGGCCCATTTGCAGCATGACCAGGCAGAGCATGGCTTCTGGTGGTTCAAATGGTGTGGCACTAAGCTAATTGTTACACTGACGTTTAGTGCCCACTAGGCACCCGATATATCCATTGTGTATTGTGCTTTGGAGAAAAAAAAAGTCTGCAATGTTTTGTGTAATGCATTTAAATGGTCCCTCTGAGAAACTACTTTTTTATTCATTTTGCATGCCTGGAACTGTTCTGTTTTGTAGCGATTTGAGCATCTGAAGGGTCTCAAAGAGGCTGTTCTGATTTCAATTTCCTGTGAGCGTGTTTCTCAATAGTCATCTAGACAGCTGGAAGTCATACTTGCTTTCTAACTGTGTTTTGACCAGCCCCTTTATTGAACATACAAAAGGGGCTTTTAATACATTTCTTTTCATGTTACATTTTCCTCTCTCTCCTTAATTGATATGGCAGGCGAGACCAAATTGTATCAAAATGCTATAATGGGTATGTCAAAACGAGATCTTATCTTGTAATAAAAAATATAATTTGTTTTCATTTTAACAGCCTAAATCCATTACGTCTAACATAAGCATTTCCCCCATTCTCCTGTCATAATGGCATGCAAAACAATAAATATGTTGATCGGAGATGGTGGCCTGAGACAGCCATTGATGTACATTACAATGATAGTCCTCGAGTTAAAGAAAGTAAAAACACCCACTTTAAAAAGCATTTCCTCTGTAATATCCCGCACAGCCTCATAACTGTTGTGTTGATCACCAACACAATATCCTCAACGCTCCTCTTTTTTACGGTTGTAAATAACACCTCTCCATCGCAACAACACAACTTTATTTCCCCTTGCAAGCTTTCAGTGTGACTGACTGAATGAGCCAGGGGCGATGACCATCTTGGACCAAGCATAGGACACCCACATATGTGGTTCTGGGTGCCAATAACTCAGGTTTTGGAGAAGCAAGTGGAGTGGAGCTAGGCTAATCTGAGCGAATGCTTCAGTCGCCCTCAGAGCAGAATTCCCCACAGGCATGCAAGCGGTGACAGTAGGAGCCATGGCCATGAGTTTGATTGTCACCCAGGGTGAGGTCCGTGGCGCCATCAACCTTGACAGACCTTAATGGCGTTTGTCTGCCCGATAGCCTGTGCTGGCTTGATGGTGCAATGCACCACTCTATACATCATAGAACTATGGCATTTTCCCAGTTTTGTATAGTTACTCTGTCAAGTGGGAGTTGTGCTGCTGCTGCACACTCAACCCGTGTAGCATGGCTACCTCCTATTGTCTACATCGCCTAATCTCCTTGACTTTTTATATGCATAACCTTCAGTGTGTTACTGGGCATGTGAATAGAAATCTTAAATATCCCTCTTTGATGGCAAAGGGTTTTATTACACTAATAAAATACACCGTGATTTGATATTGACTTTGTCTCCTTCAAGTACGGACAGCAATTGACAATAAACACACATATATTAAAAAGCCCTGAGCTACAGATGCTTAATCTGTTTTTAGGGTGTGTTTATTTAATGAGGAAAGCGCTCAGACTGAAAGAGCAAATGCACATGCAAGTATTCTCGCTCTCTCTCTCTCTGTCTCATATGTACAGTGAAGTTAAAGCCATATTAATTCAAAGCAGCCTCAAATTACCTTTGAACACTCTTCTGGAGTGATGTCTCTGGAGTTCTTCAAGCCCAATTAGAACACATGGGCCTTCAGCATTCCACAAGAATACTACTGGAGGCCATTCTGAATAGAGAAAGATGGAATCATTTCTTCATATTGAGTAGTCTAATCATGAACCCAGATATCTTCCAGCAGAGATGCCAGGGCCACTCTAAATAAGCTTCAATGTTTTAAGGTCCAATCTGCAAAAAAATTACAATAAAAAAAAACCTGTGAGGCAAACTGCAAACTTGCATTTGGAAATGTATTGGGGTGAAAAAATACACGTGTTCCAGATGAGGTACATCTAAGCTGTGTGGCTCAAAATATTTTTTTCTCCTGGTAAGCTTGTAGTCATTCTTACTTTCCAAGACTAAGACACTTATGGGCATTGCTTGTACTGTTTGAACCACTTAGGTGCTTGTCAACTCTTAAACTGTTTTTGTGGTAGTTTCTAGAAAAGCCTGCCATCCAGCGCTGACGCTGCAGATGTTTACGCAAGGACACCACAGCACATGCCAGAGCCATCTCTTCACTCCCCATGAACACTCACTGAGAGGAGAGCTGTCAGCATTGTCCACACTGTGCACAGCAGCACTGTGAGAAAACCAAGGATCCTTCTATCCTTCCAACTTTTCTTCCTTTCTACAGCATGTTTGTTTACAACACTTTGAGTTTATCACAAGTCCTCAAATGGGTGTGTGCATCTGGTTGGCTGGCCTATTCTCTGAGGAAATCTCTTTCAATGTCGCAACATACAGAACAAAATCCTCTTGACTCATTTTCACAGTGTTGACATGTCACAGTGTAGCTGTCCATATACAACCGATTCAATAAACCCCAAAGCTCGGTTCTAATGCCATTAGCATCAACTGCGCTGCCTTGATTCAAACCTCTGATTCATCAGCTGACTGTTGCTGATTGTATCAGTAATGCCAATAAATCCTCTGCAGTCTGCCGCAGCAGTGGCGTACAGCTGAAACAGTGGCAAGATGGATCGTTCATTGTTGCCCATATCTTCTTCAATTCATCACCCTTGCATTTGATAGAGACTGCATGCTTTTATAGGTCAACATCCCACAGTGTGCCGCAAAGGCATCGTTGCAGCCAGGTGTGTTTGCTTCTGCTACGACAGTCGTACCTATATTTACAATGCTTCAGCTTTCAAAGTATGGAACATGTTTTCAGGGAAGCTGTCTGTTGAATCACTGTTGTCTAAACAAATGAAGAAACTAGAGATGCAGTTCCACAAGCAAGTGCTCAACAGCAGCAGAAGATCTCCAGTACATGCTCAGCAAAAGAGAGATTATCCAGCCCTAACATTACCTGTAGTTGGGTAGTATTCACCCAATATGCTGGGCTAATACACAGAGTAAACTGTATGCTGATTTCCAACATTGGTTAGCATTATGCTAGTAGCTTGCCAGCTATGACACTTGCTGTGTGACTATGTATGGGCTGTCAGTTGATTACCAATCAAAATGATAATGGCAGACATGTTTAAATTAAAATTTAAAAAATAATTTTTAATCAAAATTTTAAATAATTCACCTGTAGTGTGTTAAAGGCAATGCATGAGCAGATATGTGGACACATAACAAAAATGAGTGCCCTATCGTGATTTGTTATTGGCTGGGTTAGCTAACATTAGCTGTTGGCTGGCACTGAGTACTGGCTATGCTGACGAGTACTGACGAGTGGTTTGTTATCGCAGACATTACTTTGTCACTTTGAATTTAATGGTACACAAGTAAAACATGACCTTGAATGTAGGCTGTTAAAACTCAAATGTTTTTTTCATGTATTTAAAAAAAAATACACCAGATGAGTATCCATGAAGTGAGTTAAAATGTTCAAATGCACAATTTAAGTTGTAAACATTAATATTAATGTCCTATGCACTATGCATGTCTTTTTTTGTGACAGTGCCAACTGGACTCTTGATGGTGTTTGCAATATTATTGCTTTTTTTTTTAAGGTAGGTACTGTAACTTGCTTGTTTTAGACCCAAACTCCATAAATCTGCTTTAAGTGGAGTTTAAATAGAAACGTTTCTTGCAAATTTCTAGAAGTCACCACCAAAAAATATGGAATCCTGCAGGGACTGTCTATGTTGTTATTGGTCAAGTTATGTTACCCCATTAGCTGTTGGCTAGAGCTTGTTGATGTTTGGGGTTTACTAGGATATTTATATGCTTCAATGTTCCTAAAACACATATTTTCCTCATACTGTACTCTATTTCTCTCACTCTATCTATATCCACCCTCTGTCTGAAACGCTCTATTAGAGCTCCTGTGTCTATGAGACCCCCTTCCCAATGAGCCCTGTGTAATCTGATAAACCAGCTAGGTGGGCAATAAGCATTATGTTACGAAATTGCGTCATCTTGTAATTTTTCCATTGGAGATAGCTACTCTCACTGGCATGTTCTTTGGCTTTTGTAACTGTTTACACAAAAGGCTATACAACACACTAAAGGAAAGGGGGAAACCGGAATAGTATAATAGGTCCGCTTTCAGTTACCTTGTCACTTTGAATTAACACGAGCAGAACATCAACTGAAATATATACTGTTATAATCTGCATTGGAGGTGGTATCTTCATTAATTTGAAAATTACAGCCGATGAGCAGTAATATGTTTGGATGGCTTTGTCTCTTCTTCTTCTTCTTTGTTACATGGTGGTTCGCACCTTCTGAAAAAAAGGAGTGTGGGCCTGGGTGACTTACTGTACCTTTACTACAGTTATTTAAATCATTTTTAATTAAACCTGTTGCCATTAGAAAGTCAAAAATGCTTTTAAAACACAATTTACTTTAAGTTCAATCTTTTCTTCAAGTTGTAAGCCTTTGTCTTGGTGATACTTTGAACAGTGTCATATTATATACTTTCTTGATTTCTACAGTAACCACATCTACCATCAGCATGTTTACCCCCCCCCCCCCCCCCCCCCAATTAAAAACAGTGTACTATTTAAATCTGTCTGTCCATAACTCATTCTTGAAATACTGTCTTCTTCTTGCTTGCTTCAATTGATGCTCTTGCTCTGACCCACTTTTCTTTGAATACTATAAAACTTCGTCTTCCAGTCTGTTCATTATCCCATAGATATTGGAATTTCACCTTTATTTTAGCTTTGATCAAACTTTTAAATTCATCTTTCCTATACATAACATCAAAGCCCATATTAGGCTGCGCTGCTGTGGGTTGCAATCTTCTCTTATTACCTCAATATTTCTGCAAGAAATGCAAAGTCATGGAATTTCTGCATTATCTGTGATTGATCACTGCAATTTTAACCACCATTTTTGAGAATTCCCACAGCAAATTCAGTTACTTTTGGCTGCAACTATCACAACCAACCCCTGTGAGATCCTGCTAGGATGACAATGTTTAAGAATTCCTATCTGCTAACTCTTTTCCTTTTACACCTACATGAGCTGGAACCCACACAAACCTAATTCAGATTCCTGATTTATGCAGATTTTTTACCATGGCACTATATCTGATACCTGGATCTTGCCTGGATGTTCTTCAGGCTTAGTAGAGCAGAGCTGGAGTCTGATCCATTTACAGTACTTTTATGTCTGTATTTCTCTACCTACAAAAAAGCCAACCGTGTAGCAATTAATTCTGCTGTATAAACAGCTCAATCATCACTAATTCGTTTAGCTGTCACTAATTTTAGCTCTGGGATGGTATGTGCAACTCCCACTCTCATATCAATTGTTTATGACGCATGGTACACATGAATACTGTCTCCATATTTTTTTCTTCATGAACAGCTCCACCATATTCTGAATACACTACAGTATATGGACTTATATTCAATTTAATTGCATTCTTCTTTATGATCCACCCAAAACTTAAAGTCGGCTTATTCCCTCTCTCTTGAAATCAAGACCATCTGGCTTGGGTGATCCTCTTTACGACCCTTTAGATTTGCCTGGTACACTAGAGCCAACTGTTCTCACTCATCTCAGCTTGAGTTGTGGCCACTGGGGTGGTCTTATTGGCCCCACAGCATAGTCTCGGGGCTTGATATTGTATTACATCCAGTTTACTTAGTCCTAGCAGGAGACCCATACACAAGACATCCATAATCAAACACTGATCTTATTAACCCTGTATAAATTGCTTTCCCCGTTCCACACCTCACCTAAAAACAGCTCTTTACATTTACTTACACTTTTCATAATGTGCACGGTAATTCTAGATATGTAAAAAATCTATTTCCATATATTTTAAGTTTTAAATCCTGATAAATTTTATTTATATTGAAAGATTGCGCTGTAGCCAGGTATGGCCATATAGATGCTAATGCCTTTTGGTCTCAACCAACTTGTGGTGGTTGTAGACAAAAGCCAACTATCAGAGTCTAATAGCTGTGGCTCCAAGACACACAAAAGTCAGGAACCATGTCTGATGGCTCATCAACATAGACAAAAGGCCAGGGGCCACTCGATGGCACTAGTCTGGTGCTATGCAAACTAATTTGCAGGGGGTTTGTTGAGATGTAGTTATGTTATGTGAAGTTATGAAAACGCCTAAATCTAACAATCGTAAGAGTGCACATTTCTGTACTGCATCTTGCTACTACAACGTGCTCTATGTTTCTTCATGTTCCCTACTTCCTTGCCATTTCTTCCAGATGGCCTCATCATCTGCAAACAATGCTACGCCAGTAGAGCTTTCTACACTTTTAAACACATAATTTATCATTGAAAATTACAGTGGACTGATACTACTCCCTTGAGGAGTGTCACTCTCTACTTTGTAGCATTCGCTTAATACTCTGTTTATTTTAACTGCTATTTTCCTTTGCGATAAAAACTATTTCACCCATGAAATACTTGTCCCTTTACTCCCATCTGATTCAGTTTCATAAGAAGTCTTTCCTTCCACATAATGTCGTGTGCCTTTCAAATTAAATGTCCTTGTTTTTCTGGCCATTCCTCATGACATCTTCCAGACACACTGTAGGATCCATAGTTCCTCTTCCTCCTCTAAATCCATTCTAATACTTCTGTATTATTCCTCTTTTTTCCAAATAATACACAAGTCTATCATGTATCATTCTTTCCATAGTCTTTCCTGAGAGGTCAAATGAATTGGTCTATAGCTTCCTGCTAATTTAGGGTCTTTTTTTCAGGTTTTCGAATAGAAATGATTACAGACTCTTTCCATGCTCTTGGAATTATCCCATCTTCCTATATCTTATTATATTAATTGAACAATACACCCTTCCCTTTAAGATTCTCCAACATAGAGTAGCAAACATAATACTTCCCTGAAGTTGACTGTCCTAATTTCCTTAATGCATTATTAAATTCAGTTTTTGAAAACAATGTATTCATCTCCATCCTCATCATCATTATTCTGTAAAGCAATCTGGTATCTTGCATTTTTTCCTCTTGATTAAAATGTTCTGTGCTATGCACTTTAACTAATGTCTTTGCTATTATTTCTGCCTTCATTTCAGTCAGGACCACTCTCATGTAGTAACAATTTACAAGTTATTAAAGTATTTAGAATCATACAACAGTTATCTTTAGGGGCTTCAACTCATCATAGTGGTAAGTATATGTGTATCATACAAGATATCGTTTCAAAGAATATCATAATAATATATCAAAACACAAATAATACAACAGTAAATACAAAACTACTTAAGAATAATACAAACATCATCAATACAACAGAAAAGTACACACAATTATAGGGCAAAGTAAAATGCATATTTATAAATGCAGTAAAATATGACAAAAAAATAATTGAATGACAGAAAAGAGGTGGAGTTGGGATGGTGGTGCTCAGCAGGCGAATGGGAATGAGAGGACTGTCTTAAATGGACCGGCTTAATTCAGAGAGCGACGGTGGTTGGTGCTGGTGAATCAGCTGAGCATTAGTTGATAAGCTAGGCAGTAGGCAGACTTCCATGGCCTGCCTGAACTAAGGCTACATGGTAGGGTACACATTGACTGACAGGTGGAGCTTCAGTGATGTCACTAACTAGGTAAAAGCACACCTGTCCTGAAATTTGAAGAGAGCATTGTGTACTGAATTGACTGTAGGCTTAATGCACTTGTCATTTTATAGTCAAAAAGAATTCTACCCCTGGTAAAATATATCCTAGGCCATCAATAGTTAATTATGTCCACATACGTAACAGTGACATAATAGGGAAACTATGATGTGCATGAAGGGACTTTCGTCCAATTCATTCTGTGAGTCAGCAAATTACAGAAGGAATTTTGTCCATAAAAGCAAAGCCTGCTTGAACCTTCGAAGAGGTTACAAAACAAATTAGTGCACATTGTGTCTGCGTTGGCAAAAGGCATTATTGTGTTACATGGTTTCATAATAAATAATAGCACAGAATGAGCTTTGTATACAAAATAAGTTCTATCACACTCATGCCCCATATTTCACAAACGCTTTCGTCCAACATGACTTCTTCTTTTGCCAGGAATCGAACCCAGGTCTACTGCTTGGAAAGCTGCTTCCATCAGTACCGTATTACCATGACACGTCACATATCCAAAAATCTCTGATAAGCAGCTAGATATATAAACGTAATGGCGTGGTTTGAAATGACTGATTATAGATCTATAATCTTTGTTCTCCAGCTCTGGCAGCTACCATTGGTCTACCTACTGTAGCCTACAGCTGGCAGAGCGAGTGACCTCACAATAGGCAAACGTTTCACTTCGACGTGGAAGTAAAAGGATACGAAATGACGATGACAAAAGAACGACAGGGGTCATTGCAACCATTTTTACAAGTGCACGACAGGGGATCAGGGCGGACGTGTCAAGAGTTGGAGCGGTGTCGATATCTCAAAACCACCAGGAATAAGATAAAACTTTAGAAGAGGATTGCTTCTGAATGCTGTGTGATTGAGAAATCACACTAATTCAAATTCAAAACATTCAAAAACCGAGCCCTTTTATCTATGGCCCTTTTATCTATTAAAATTCATGGAGCGTGATTCTCATTGGCACCTTGTGACGTTAGGGAACGTTGTGGAAAATATTCCAGGCAAATATTCTCTTTTTTAAACTAATATGACACATTCAAATTTACATGATAGGCAATACATGGGATATGGCATTTTGCTCCCCAAGTTCTCAGTAAAATTTGTGAAAGTTGTACAGGTCCATTAATATGTAACTGTACAGTGCACCTGTAAAGTAACACTCACACATGCAGTATTTCAGTAAGCCTAACAGTGGGATCAGAATGTCTCACTGTGCTCTGGTATTCTGACCACTGATTTAGTTAATCCTGCTGACTGATAGCAGATGGTTGTAAAGTGCTCTTCATATTTGAATGTATGCATTTCATGCACCAAAATCATTGTTTATTTGATATTTGTGTTGAGGAGCCGTTTCAAAAGCTACATATTATATTAAGTATTACATAATATTACATGCTACAGTTTGACATGTTACCTAAACCTAATCCTAATCCCAACTCCAGTATCCAAGGACACTTAATATGAAATATTTTGCAATGCTTTTAGAAGGAACATTTGATATCTAACCAGCTGGTATCTGTAATGCAGTCGCTATCTGAGTCTGGAGCTAATGCGTAGTCTAATCTGAGCCCTGAGCTCAGAATAAATATTAATGTTTAACACAGAAAATGAAGCTGAAACTCCCTGCGTCACTTCTGAAGGCTCTGTATCAATCTGAGAGGGTTGGCCGGCTGGCCCTTAACTAATTTTAGCTGACAGAAGAGAGGGGAAATAATAAAACTGTCTAGACATTGATTTAACAATGCTCATAACTTAGCCTGTCATATGGGCCAATGTTATAGCCATCTGTAAGAGCTTTCACAGGTTTCTCCAGTCATAACACAACAATATGACACATCTGTTTGTGGATGCCTTTACCATTAAAGCACATATCATGGAAAAGGTATTTTGTCATTTTCAACATCTATAATTGAAAGTACTTGCAGACTCAAATTAGCAAAATAAAAAATGTAAAAAAGAAAGAAAGGTGATGTACTTGGGGAGAATGGTAATAAATGAAAGCCATTAAAGATCTTTTTAGGCCTATGAAGCTACAAAAGGCCTTAATGTTTTTAATGATATAGTTACTGATTCAGAGCAGTACACTCTAGTTTCTACTTTATATGTATCACTTTCACTGAAAAGCACTAAAAATGCATGAAAAGGTCATGACTTTCTCTTTGTAAATGACATAAATTCAACAACATGAGGATTTATGAGACAAAGACATGTCAGCAGACTGACGTCCTCTTCGTTTTGGCGCTTCTCCGTTAGCCAACAAACACATAGGGACATTTTTAGCTTGTACCATAGTCACCTTCCACACCACCTAGGTCTCTTCAGTATGTATGGTGAAGTCCCCAGGGCAGTGTGCCAAGACCCCAATGTGAGTGCTAGACTTTGATTAATCACAAAACATGTCGAGCAAGGGGAGGGCTGCTCCGGGCAAGCTGGATGGATGAAGTTAAGATTCAATTACACCATGCTTGAGAACCGAGACATGCTATTGAGTGCAAGAAACCAGAACAAAACAAATGCCTATCTATGGGAACACAAATATGAGGTTGCCAGGGCAACCACATAGGATTCACTACCCCTTGGGAAGCTGGGAGTTTAACCTTAAGCTATATTTAACATTTACATTCCCATGCCAACACTGACCACATGTATTATTAAGGAAATGCTGACGTGTAAGGTAATGTGAGGCTATTTCAGCTTTGCACACAGCAAATCTGACAGTCCTGTTCCAGATGCTCATTGTCATTTTGGTGTCAAAAATGAGAAGGCTATATAGTTCATGACAATGCTGGTTTTTGAATTCACAAGAACAACTGGTATCAATTTCTGAGCCTAACCAAGTGTGGCTTTTCTGAGCAATTCTTCAGCGGTCCAGATTATTAGATTACGTGGTGGCCCAAGTGACTATATCAGTATGTGTTTGGTTGGTCACGGATTTGGTTGAGTTATGGCTAAAATCACACACAGCAGTGTGTGTGTGAGTGTGAGTGTGTGTGTGTGAATGTGTGAGAGAGAGAACATTATTTGAAGATTAACAAATTCCAGTTACCTGTAACCTATGGTGTGAAACATTGTGTTCCCAGTAAATGCCTTTTTATTTCACTTCATCGCTTTGTGTGTGGCGAGAAAGACCTGCAGAAAGAATAGGGTGGTGAAAAGAAGCATCTCCGAGAGAGGACTTTAATATAGAAAAACAGGTTTTATGTCTCTGCTTGGATAATCCTCATTTTATGGGTCTGGGTGTTCTAATATGTTTGTGTACTTTTGTGTTCCATACAGCATCTCCCCTCAAGTCGATTCAATAAACAGCACAGAGTTCGTCTAGACGGATGTCCAAACTTTAATAGATGTCACTGAATTTGGGTTAATCTTGACTTAAAATGATAAATGTGTAAGGTGTTCTGGTGGGGTTTAAATGCGTTGCACTCTCAATTGCTAACATTAGCGATGGTTGCAGTGTAGATGAGCAGTTGTCATTACACCTAAAATGTTTTCAAGGGACGGCATGAAAAACTGTGCAGCCATTCCACACTTGACACAGCCTGGCATTGCAGGGCTAGAATAGCAATCTGTGATAGAGTGATCATTCACCAGGTACCTTCTCCCCAAAGTGCCCTTGGCCTGGGTTTTTATCAGGTCGTATTTGTTTCATCCACTTGGATGAACATTGACTTTCAGCTAAGAGGGCACCTTCACCCAGCCCAGACTATTGTGCATGTTACTTCAGGACAGTCACATTGAGCAGTTTATTATGAAGACCCTCAGTGATGCTCCAGTTATTACACTACACACCCTGATAGCCGTGGAGTGTGGGGTCAAAGCCAAATGTACAAAGACACACACACACACACTCTCTCTGTCCCTCATACACATCCACGCTCTTTCTCTCTCTGTACTCCCCCCCCCCCCCACACACACACACTCACCTACAGTGGGCCAGACCATCAGCCTCTGGAAATTCTCATGTCCATTTTCTTGAATAGGGATGTACAATTTCTCAGGGCAGCTGGAATAGTCATCAGGCTTTTTTGGTGAAGACGCTTGAGACATTTGGTAAAATCTGTGCCGACAGCTGAAAATCCAGGGTCAAAGATAAGTCTCTTCTGACACGTCCTTGTTAAACAAGAGGAGCACATGCCAAGTAAGAAGCTTACATGCTGAAGCAATTCTGACAGTTGTGGCGATGAGCTAAACAAACTGCACAGCGACGCTATGAATTTTTCATAGGAGGAGAAAATCTGCGTGCATGTGGGAGTACTATTTGATGTTGTCATGATGTGTTCCAAGCCGAATGTTCTACTTTCAAACTGGGTGGCCCAGACTCCCTGAGACTGATGATAAAACTACACTATCTCCCTTCTTAATTTGAAAAGGGCCAAATCACCCAATCGTGCAAACACTGCACAAAATGCCTGGACAAATAAGATAACAGCATGAATATCAGAGATTGTGCCACAGCACTTGGTCCAAGGAAATGAATGGAATCATGACTCTCCATGTGTTAAAAGCGTAATTTTCAAGTATGCTTGTCTTGCTCTAGTCTAGTTCTGTAATCCAGAAAAAATATTTGTGAAAAAAATAATCTATGTATTATACATTAACATTCACTGTTATAGTATTTACCACACCAAATCTATCCTTTAAAAAAAAAAAAAAAACGTTATTACACGTTCTGCATGTATATTTCAGTTGTTTGTCTTTCTAGTTTCTACTGTCCGCAAATGTTACTTTCCTGTGCGGCAAATGTAATTAATTGTTTTTTAGAAAGAAAAGTTAGCAAGTAAGTCATGCATCCTTGAAATACAAGCTTACAAATCTGTCTTTCTGTACAAGGAAGAGAAAATTATTCATTTGTGTTTTACAGCAAGATGTATGTAGGTTCATAGGATGCTGGCATGCAGCATGTACTGTATATGGTTTGCCAGATGAAAAGACAAGGTAAATATAGACCTAAATGTAGGTTTAACTGGCATGAGTTTAGCACCTCTGAGTTTCTGATGTATATGTTATGAGAACTTGTTCTGCCGTCTGCTTGGATACTAAATTTTCACCTTTTTATCTGCTTGTCGAATTTACCACTTTCATTTCCACGGAGGTTTACATTCAGCTGTCTGCTGACTCGGCAGCAGCTCCAAATAAACGGTGTAATGTCATCAAACAGTATGAAGTCCCTTGGGACTCCAACACCTGTGACATTGGGATATGTCCAACTCAAATGTAATGACCACATTACACAGACTAAGGTAAACCAAGCAGGTTGTGAGAGCATTGTTATCTAGCATATGTTCTCTCATCAGTGAGCTTCCATGCTAAACATAAACATCATGTTTACCAACAACGGTTGACTTTTTTTTTTTGCTGGTTTCTATTTTTTTTCAAACAAGTTACATAATTTAACGTATTTACACAAAACCTAAATGTTACACACAGCCACTCTACTGTAGGTGGCCTTAACCCCCTTACAACAACTATTGTCAATTATAAGATGCATCTAATTGAAGTGGTTCCAGGGAGATTCAAAATGACATGGCATTTTTTATTATCATTTCCTGGACATGGACATCCAGTTCTAACAAAAAAACTGGATGTGCCGATACTGTTGTTTGTGGGATGAAAACACTTTGTGATGTCTATTCCATTCCTCATTCCTGTACAACTAAATCAATCAATCAGTTATCCAGATACAACCAGTCGCCGAACCTGATGTCTGTTTTATTCCTAGTTCCTGCATAAATCAATCAGTCAATCAATTCGCTACCAATGCACAGCCAGCAGCAGAACCAGGGGACACTGACGCCACACAACCATTGGAACCTCTGTTGCGGTCGCTTTGATTTACAACAACAGATTGTGGCCTTTTGAGGACCAGAGATACAGGACAATATATATAATGGGTTTTACTGGCCCAACAAAAACAGTCCATATATTCCCCAGTCAAAGGTCACAATTTAATAAGGTCACCCCTAGTAAAATCAACATCATGAGTGCGCCCTTCAAAATCTCACAGTGAGTCACTGAATACAGAATCCTAGAGCAACCCAGAGAGATAGCTACTGAAGAGAGAAGAAGAAGAAAAAACTAGGGATTAATAATAGAACAAGTCTTATAGAATGGAGGGGTGAGTGTTATGGCTTGGCCTTCAAGTAGCAGGAAGGAGAGGATGGCGGTGAACACCTCAATCTCTGATATTTTATAAATGCCAAGGGGAAGAGTTCCACAGGTTGACACAAATCTCAAGTCCGCTCTTACATTTGCTGAAGGTCAGTTCCCTGTTGTGTAGAAGTATATCGGGTCGCTACATGACAATCACATGGAATACTCCGTCAAGGTTGTTTCCAAGTCAATCCAATGCCTTTTGTGTTCTTTAAGCCAGAAGGAGCTTGGTCTCGAAGCCCTTACAGGGAACATGAATATTAGTATATTTGTACTCTGATTTAACTGTCACCATATTCAATGCCAACTCTGCTATCCGTGTCCATTCTAGTTCTGATACCCCCTCCCATTATGCCAATCACATTTGTGAGATTTTGGTAAACGTTTTAAGTGAAGTTCACTATTTAATGTAATGTAACCTTTCTACCTCCAAATGTGTGAAACACCTCAATCATGTAAGAGTGCTTTTTGGTAGGAGTGTCACTGTGACCTAAATGTGGAATGCATCTCAAGACTAAATATAATTTGCATATGTGTTTGTGTCAGCCGTATGGCTGCCTCCTTAAATTTACGAATGCCCAGGACACAGAAGTACCAACAGTATTTAATTATAAAAAATAGTTTTATTTGTATAAAAGGTTGAAGATATTTATATCTTTAAAAGCAGTCTTTCAATAAATTAAATGTCCACAAGGGAAACCCAGTAGCGAGCTGGCAGACAACTGGGGTCCAATTGCAGTTAAATAAAGGTTGATAAAGGCTGTTTATATGGTCCAGTGTGGATCGCTTGTTGGGCCGTCATGGGTGACGCCCCCCTCAGATGACGGGCTTCTCCGGGGATTTCCAATGACGTCAGTCACGGCCTCTCGAAGCAAGCAGTCCATGCACCACAGTAAAATAAATAGTTAAACTCAGCCAATGCAATAAACAGCGCAATGGGGTTTAGATGGAACAAATACTTCCCTTCACGCTGGGTATCGTGAGCGTTGTAATATTCGCCACGTTGGCTTCTCTTGGTTCCGACTTCTGTCATTGGAATCCTTTCGGTCCCAACCCGGAAATGGCCACCAGCAGACCTCGGATAGTCAGGCAAAGGATCAACGTACCGCAGGCCACGTACACAGTAATAATGACATATAAAAGTAGGAGGCAAAGCTTACGTTCCTTTGCTCGGGAATTGTGAGCATTGATTATTCAAATACAGCTCTCCGTGACGATAGCGTGTTCTGGGCTGCTTCCATCCGTTGCAGCCCAATACCTACCTACCTACCTACCTACCTACCTACCTACCTACCTACCTACCGACCGACCGACCGACCGTCCGTCCGTCCGTTCGTTCGTCACGGTTTCGCTCTCCCCGCCGGGCCTCCAGTAATCCAACAGCTCCCTGTTTATATACCCCACCTCCTTGCCCTCGCTCCCATCGATAGGTAGGTTACTAATGGTCCAGGTATGTGTCCAGGTTCAAGCAATGAAGCAATCAGTGTGCCCCAAGGGGAAGTCTGTGTGGTGAACAGTGTTCTATGCAATTTCACACGGTGCACATTAATGTAAGATCACGCAGTACACACAGTGAATATAAAAGGGTGATACATTTCATAAGCACAGCACTCAAAAAGGCACAACACACAATAATCACAGCAAGCTAGATACACACTAAACCATTCACCTAGTCCCAATAGGCTGACATTTGTGTCATTTCATTTGGGGAAAGTAATACAGAATGCTACTTGTAAAATTTACATTGTTATATCTGGATTCTCACTAATCATTACAGTATTGTTATTAGGTATATAAAACATTTTTACTATGCAACTTCTGTCAGATGAGCTATGCATAGTCATATTTTAATAATAGAATTACATGTATGAGCATTTTATAGGTATAACAGACTGCCAGTGTTTACTAGAGATCCATATTGTATTTTTTCTGGTTATTCAGCCTTGTTTCCCAAAACCTTTCAATGACCTAGGTAGCTTTACTTTGTATCCGACTACTGTGACATTAACCTGTCTGCATGAGTCTTTAACTTGTAATAAGCCTCTTATCAATAAATGAGAATTTTATCATGAATATTAGCTGCCGGGTGATAAACAAGCTAATTAAAGGAGATTTTAAAAGTCTGAGTGAGACTGGTTTTGTTGTTTCAGCACCTTCATTTTGTCTCTGGAGCAATGACTCATCATTTCTAAAAACTCATGTTTCAACACATCAACAGAACTGGCTAATATGGAATATTAATTTATTTCAGAGCCAAAGCTCTCTTTTTGGCTGACTTTCAGCAAAGCCACAAGGAAGATTGAAACATCTCTAATTTAAGCAGCAGCCTTACAATCTCAAGTTAAAGGTGACATATTTAATAACTATGGCATTTGCTCAGGCATTATACTCCCTAAAATGCACATTGGTCTAATTACTTCTAATTCTGAGTTGAAACACACAACACACTTCTATACACTCATCTGATATGGAGTTGAAGGGCCTGGATTCATGTCCCTCGGTGTTGCCTTGATCGAACTGAACAGATGGTACAACTGAGGCAACAAAAGGGTTAAAATATATGGAGCAATGTCTGGTTGAATGGGGCACTGATTCATAGGATGGAGGAGAGCGGTACTGTCTATGCGGGCCTGCGAAGATTTATGGCCCAGGTACTATATAAAGTGAAATAGTTTATCTCGGGCCTAACACCGTGAAACTTGTAAATGTGACTGCCATTTTTCTTTTCAGAAGTCTCAGAGCAATCTCATTTTGCATTCTCTTAGAGAGCAGAGATTATACATTCAGGTGAGGGGATTCAGAGGATACATTTTCACACTCTCCCTCTCACTCTCCACCCCCCCACCCCCCTCTCTCCCACAAACAAACACACGTACACACACACACATTCAGGCACACTCCCCACACATTGTTTTTTTCTGTCCTGTGTGCTTTGTCCTGAGTATTGCGTGTCTATGGGTGTTTTTTTGAAAGCTTGGTATGCTCTCAAGGATATTATGATTTACCGCAAGTAGAATTCTAAATTCATTTAAAAAATCTGTTGACGCTTGGTAAATAAATCCTTCTGTCCCTCGTATTTTTCATGTTTTCTACTTAATTGCATTTTTCTCATTGCAGGCATTTAATTTTTGAAAGTCTTGTGTATACAGCCAATGCCATCGCAGACCCAATCAAAATAATCCTCTACGGCATAAAATGCGCATTTGCAAACACACCTGCATGCATGAACACACATGCACACACACCTCTTACAAGTACCTTTTCCCCAACAAGCCACTTGCATATTATTACAGTGTATTTGTCTGTTTGTATTTGTCATTTGAAAGAAAGTAAATATGACTGATGGAGTGTGATGGAGTGTAGTCATTGAAAATGGGAAACAGGGTTATCTGATTATATAGCTGCATTATAAAAAAAACAACCAAAAAATGAAATGAAAAAAACAACCAAAAAAACCCAACCACATCCTAATATTGCCGCTGGCAGTTCTCCATCAACATGAACCTGAACCTGAACATGAACATGAACGTGTCTAGCAACCTGGGCATCGCCTATTGAATTTTCAGGGAAGTGCTCTCCCTTTGGTCGAGAATGGCCAGGACTGGGAATGAGAAAGCCCCCTTAATTGAATGAACTCTCTCCCAATCCTTTAGACTTCCAAATGTAAATATTTACTGAATTTCACCTTAGGCATTTTTCAGTTGTCAGAGGTCACACTGAATACCATCGCAGTTAGGTAAATAACTGAGCACAAGCATATATTTAGTTGATTAGCTTTGACTCCCACTGGACTCCACAGGATTCATGGTCAATATAGAATGATGATTTTGAAGAAAATGTATTTATTTAAGAGCATTTACTTTATGTTAGTAACACCCAGCCATGACAGCTCCACAGTTTCAAAGTGACTGTTTAAATGGTTCTTTTCACACAATAATACAATTTCTGTCAAATTCTGTGGTGAAATTGATTTTCTTGGTCAATCAATTTCTGTCCCTGTCCCTGTCCCCTTTTCACTTTGTGTGAAAAAAAAACCACATGATCTGTTCTTTTTTCTATTCCGAAAAGTGCAATATCTTGCTCGGTTAATTTTAATGCAGTCACTTCGGCTGGGCTTTGAGGGTGGCCTTGTGTGTGGGAGGAGCAGAACGGAAGCCTCAATCAGGGAGACTGTGGGCATTTCTGTGGCCACTGATTGCCAGGCAAGCACAGTACTGTGATTTATATCTCTGCTGGACTACGGTGGGGTTAGAGGTGAAACATAGCCATCAATCAGTGGCACCATCTCTGACCTGTTATCCACAGCGCTTGCCTAAATGTGCACATACAGCCTGAGCTCTACATATACAGAGTGTTTTATGGAACCCAGTTTACAGTTTGCAGGAGCTGTTATTGCTGTCAGGGCGTGGTGTAAATAGGGCCCAGATGCAGAGTGAGAAAAAGAGTGAGGAGTAAAATAGTTCTTTAATGAACCAGGTAAAAGACAAAGACACGGGGGCAGACTGGTAATCTTCAGGCAGTGCAGTCAAACACCAAGCAAATAGGCAGACAGGGCAAATCCATGAAACAGTAGTCAAAGGGCAGGCAATGGGCATCAACAGGCAGACATGACACATGCAGAGGCACAGAGGAATAGGCAGGTGGTAGAAAAACAGATACTGCCACGGGTCAAAAAACTGCGAAAAGTCTAATAGAGACACCAAAAATAGCACCTTACTCAGCTAAACCAGGGAGGAGTGAAAAAAAAACACCTCAAGACAAGACAGAGTCCAGACAGGAAAAGTCCAGGTTCAAACACAACTTGGCTTGAGTGTGATCAGTATGATAATATAGCATCTATAGCAAGGTGAGATCAGTTTCTAATGATAATTGGGACATATTCAGAGTTTGAATTATACTGAGGCCCGTGATGGCCCAGCCCCTTCTGGCCAGAGCATCCTTAGTTCCATTCTTTCCTCATTTTTGTAACTTCCTATAACTGGTGTGAGCAATTTCATTCATTGGGTGTAATTTTCAGTCACACTGCAAGGAGCACTGTTTCTGCTCAGCAACTACTCTCTGATGGTAGCAGAGCTACTAGCTACAAGCTACTGGCTAACAATAAAAAAAAATCCAATAACAAACTGATGTGAGTCGCCTGCCCCAATACCAAGCTTTAGATGCTCAATTGTTAACAACAGAATAAGGAAGTAAATAAAAACGTCAAAGAATGGACTTAACCATGTTTGGTTTTACCAAACGAGTAAAGCACAACGAAAGAAGTCGAAGTCAAAGCACAGAGGGGGATGCAGGTTAGCAACCAGTTACATTTGAACTGTAATACCACATGCACGTTACAGGCAGATCCCTTCTTCTTCATGTCAACACATTGTTCCTTTTATGTTCACAACTAATAGTGATAATATTTTTCCTATGCATTTGGGTGGATTTTCTTACTCTTTGTGGTCATGGTACGTAGGTCAATAGCTGTGGCTGTTAAATTATATAATCTACTAGTTTATGCAATTATCGTGTTGTCTTAAAAACATTATTTTCCCTTATTTTCACCAGCACCTGCTAGTAAGTACCGTAAAGTAATGTAACTACTACCAGAAGGTGGCTGTAATGCACCTAAAAGCTGTTTGCCAACCAACATTAAACAACAGAAGAAGAAGAATGCGTTACTACCAGGCACCGACAGAACACTTGTGGCACTGTGAGACTAGATGCAGCAGAAACGTGCAAAGCCAAAGTTCTGTGTGGAAATAAACGTAAACGAGGTGCAGTGCAAACTCTGACAGCTAGAGCATGAATCGGTGTGTGTGTGTTTGACGGGGGTGTAGGAATTCTGAATAGTAGTCTAATAGTTCCAAGTGATTATTTAAAGCATTTTTGCTTGAAATGCCCGTCTCTAGCAGCTTTAACGTTTAAATTACTTAAACTATGTGGAGGAATTGTGTGAATGCTGTGACTAACTTCAAATAAGTCAAACTGGTTTTGATCTTAGGATGAAAATAAAGGAAAATAAAATCCTGCACATGATGAAATGACGGTGTATTTCTATACTGCATCGGTGCAAGGAAGTGCAAATGGACAGTTTTTTTCTCCTCAAGGCTAATGAGACTAAATGTTCTTCTTTTTTGGGGTAATTGTTTTGATAGTTTCCGTGATGCTGTCTCATTAAGGGAAGAATGAGCACGAGAACGGATGAATTAAGCCCTAATTGGTTTATTTTATTTTAACTTTTTTTTGTCAGCTTGGCTTTCCAGAGATAAGTAGCCTATAACTTAAAGCAAAGCTTGGGGAGAAAGCATGACAAATGAACAGAGAGCACACAGGTTAATTGTACATGTGGAGAAAAAAAGCTGTTTATTCAGGCCCACAGCATAGAGCAGAAACACTAGAATGTGAATTTGTGTCCGTTGCTTTTACAGCCAGGGTGGCAGATTATTCACAATTGTTTTTAAAAGAAATCATGCAAATATCAGACATTGGCCTTTGAGCCCCGCAAATGACAGTAGAAATATATATAAATATAGATTTTCGTTATACACCTGTGTATTGATGGCATGAAATGTTGGATAGATATCAAAGTCTATCAGATACTGAATGTGTTATATCACATATGTCTGTTTTCTGTTAGGAAGTGCTATGATGCACCTCCTTCCAATCAGAATCATACACTTCCCAGAAGCACAGGGCACAGGTGCCGCTGAATTACGTGGAGGTGGCTGTGAAACGACAGACAGTCACATGGAAATGATTGCTTGATTTATGCGACGAATGTGTTTGGTGTGACATTTGGGGAGAAAGGAATTGAAATAAGAAGCTCAACCCCCATCGCGACCTTTGCTTGATTGTTCATTTCACATCGGCTCGTAAAACCAGCTGTGCACGCATCGGGTGTCCGCCCATGATGGACAGCCGTTTTTTGGGTTGGAGTTTAAAAAGAGATCGGAATCAATCTGTGCCTGTTGAAAACACACCTGGCGGCTTTCATGGCGGCTCAAACACACTCTCACCTCAACGGCGTCAACTTTATTTTTATTTATTTTTTGTGCCTTACAATTCACAGCTCCATCGATGTTGAGCCTGGTGGAATTACTCCTGTCAGAGTGAGATGATGTTATTAATTTTTTTTTCGAGTCAGAAGAAACACATCTGATGTGACACTAATCATATTACATCATAATCGTTTGGGGAATGCAATGTCACAGATACATTTTCATATTGATGACTGTTCCTCCTTGCAGGCACATAAACTCATTATTACTTGAGAGTCTGCATCAGTGATCATTTATGTATCAACTGCATGTGTGGCGGATTTGGATGGCACATAATCCTGTCACGGTCACCAACACGCAGCACCACGCCAGCGGTACTATGTATGCTCTTGTCCTTTTTGTTTTTATAGGTTTGTCCTACATCGCTCAAACATTATGACATTGTGTACAAACTCCATGCATGACTAAACAATGAAAGTAATCTTCTTCTTTTTTTTACATTTACACATGAGACAGATTCACAAATACACTGCTTCAATCAACCCTGGAAAAGAAGACAGTTGTACAAATTTAATGACAAGATATTGGGCACGCATACAGCGATAAGACATCTGGCTTTTAATTGAAGTATACTCCCAGAGGCAAAATGATCTCCCCACAACAAGAGTAGCTCAGACAAGGCGCAATAAGCCAGCACAGCACCATGACACATACAGCTCATCTTACTCACCTAATTTACACCCACCACTGTTTTTCATGCTCCTCTCACTTTAAAAGGTATTCAGATAGACTATTCATCTCAGCAAAATGGTGAGAGGTTTGAATTACATAAGTGAAAAAGAAGCATAACACAATTGCAAAGGTATCCGTAACTGGACTTGGTCTTAGAGGGCTTGTTTTTTAATAACAGGTGATGTATCAGTCCCACTACTGAAAATTCTAGAATTTTCTCTTGTTCCGTATGTTCATCGTCAATGTTGAGTTCTGGAGAAGTTAGCACTCCACACCATAATTCCTTTAATTTGTCCTAAATCAGAGTAACTTGTGACAGCAAATAACATATGGACTTAATATGTAGAAATAGTAATACTAACAGTAATTCTGGTCAACATTTTAGGCCGATTAAGGCTGACATTTAATCTACTTGCTCAACATGAACAGTTCCCCAGTCAGATTTCAAGTGCTTCTCTCAGATGGGTTTACAGCCCAGTGTCATTAGAAAGTGTTTGTGAGCCATACTGTTGGGTGTGGGTGGGAGAACGCTTCCTGGAGTCCTATGGAGTCGCAAAGCATCTGTGTGCGCATTAACAACCACCCGATGAGCATTACAAGTGGGCTCCACTGTTCCTCAGCAACACAGGCAGTTTCATTGTGTGTGCATGTGTGTGTGTGTGTGTGTGTGTGTGTGTGTGTGTGTGTGTGTGTGTGTGTGTGTGTGTGTGTGTGTGTGTGTGTGCATGTGTTGGAGGGAGGGGACTTGTGGGGACGGGGTGGTGGGGAGGGAGGAGGGCAAATCTCACTGAGAAATTACTCAGCCTTTAGAAAAGCAATTAAAACAAGACATTCTCCTGGAATTTCACAGGGTTTCTTCCTGTCATATGTTACACAAGATAAGAGGCTCAAAAGTCCACTGCCTTTTACAACATTCAGGGATTCAATATAGAGTCTCTGCTTGCATTTGAGCAACCGTCATTTTTACACAGAAGAGGCATATTGGCGGATGATCAAAACTGGCTTGTTGGCTTGCGCTTGTGGCACATCTAAAAGCTTTTGCATGCGTCACATCCAATATCGGAAAACACGACGACGGCCTTCTAAGGCTAAAAAGCAAAGACAAGGCATCCTCAAAAGCAAGCATGCACAGGCACCATACCGAGAGCCACTCTGACTAAACATCCATAGATCAAGCCTACTTGTTGCTGACAGAACGTCACACACCCACCATATGTGTCTTCTGAATTTGAGGGATTTCAGGGAGGTGAGATTTCAGCTTGCGCATAAGGAGGTGCTGTTGATGATAAACATGTCATTGTCACATGTTTTCCTCTAACTAGAGGTGATGACGGAAGCGGTGGATTTCTTTCTTTTTGTTTTCCATGTGTACCAAACATTTTTTAAGGTACATGAATGTAATTACACAAGCTGTGACCTTGTTGAGCAACAGCAGGCCAGCATGCTCTCCCGGAGGAATAATGTTGCGGTTTTGCTGTTGTAGTTACCATACAAATGCACGAGCGCCTAACATAATGTGGGTCCTTGAAATGTTTACCATTGTGTGACAGACTACTCATTCATTGTCTCCCCGCTATTCAGATCTGTGACCCTCAGCGATTTCTGCAGTGACCCCCACACCCCCCCATCCTAATGCAACAGCCACATTGCCATGACCTTGGTTTCGAAATTCATTTAAAATGACTTAAACCATGTAATACACAATGCACAGGCAGACAGCACATATTTGCCTAGGATTAATATCTGAACAACAAATCGTAATAGCTGCTGGCAAAAATTATGTGTAATGAGAACGCCACCATGTCCCTGGAGCAGTTTGATTGGCAATTGTGATAAATTCATTTAATTACTCCGAGCCCGGGGGAGGGTTTAAATCTGGTCTTTGGCACAAACATGATGACTTTTTGTGTATTTAAGAAGAAAAATTGCATTGCGGGGCTGTGTCCTGTGGAGGCCATTACCATAGGTAGCACAGCTGGTTGAAGCCACTGAGAAATGACTGCGGGACTCGGCCATCCATCACAATCTGGTCTATTCCATCATGAGAGAACCTACCAGGCGAAAGGGTTTAAACTGCAGTGACTCCCTCGCACAGGTAATCTGGCCTGGCCCAGGAAAGGATCCGAGGGAGGACAAAGAGGTCGCCCTCCCGAGATCAGACCCCAACATGTAGAACACGCAGCTGATATCCATATCAGATGTATATAACTGGCGCACCACAAAAGCTTTTCTTGGTTCTTTTCAATTGTGCTGATAGTCTGTTCGTTCTCCATTTTGTGTTTTGTCAGTCTCAGGAGAGTATTCTGTTTTTATTCGGCTTTTTTACACATCCTTTGGTGACTTGCACAGAACATTAACCTGGCTTTTCATCAAGTCAAAGGAAACTACACTTGTCTGTGTTCTCTCTATAACAGTTAATCTTAGAGACTAAAATTGTGTAATGTTACAATGTCCGCATTTTATTTAACATTTGTCTTAAGGGATGATAATTCACTCTGAGGCTATTTTGAATCCCTATGATTTCACAAGCCTGAAATGGCTAAGATAGGTAGAAAATGACACACCTATGCTACTTTTACATAAAAACTCCTCAAACTATCAGGAAGGGAAACAAAGTTTAAATATACGCCAACCATTGTTACTCCTAGATAAACTGTTGGGTATGTCTTTTTTAGTGCACACTCCTAGTTACCTTGTAACTATATTATTAACTACTGTGTAATCTATGAAGCAATGATGCTTTGTACTAACAAATGAGTTGTAAAACTGATATTAAAAATCTTTTCCAAAAAAGTGGCGGAGGCTCAGACTCAAGACGACGCTGGAAAAGTTGCAAAATCTCAGCTGTCTCTTGAGATGCACTACAGTAAAAGGCAACCTCAGCCCTGCCACAGACAGTGGCTGTTAATCTCTCCGATGGATGAATGGATGGATGGATAGATGGATGGCTGGGTGACATGGATAAAATGGCAGCTCCATGAAGGATTTTCACCTAAATCAGGGGAGACAGTGCCCCGGAGGATGTCATGTCATATTCAGGGCCACAGTACGACTAGGCATGAACACTGGAGCACCTTGGCAGTGACATGATAATCTCTACACACTTTTTCCTAGATGACGCCTCACTGTCCCCAGTAGATGGAGACCTGAAAAGAACCAGTGAGTGGAACTATGCCCTCATCACAAAGGTGAATATGCAGACAGCAGTCTAGTTCCGTGCAGCTGGTGGGATTATGCTGGCCCTTGCCGAAGTTCGTGGTGTTCACCTCAGTGGGATTGAATAATTGAGCTGTGTGTTAATTCATGGCCTTTAATGAGATGCAGGGGTAAGACATGATTTAATTTAATGGAAAGAGTGAACATTGTGATGTGTGTTGACTAATCAACGAGCCTCTTCAAATCCTCTGTCAGCTAGATTGGAAAAGAGAAAACCCCATGGGATCTGCGTTACACCTGTCCACATGCAGTTTATTTGTACAACAGTAATAGGAAAACACATTTTGAAAAACGGAGAGAGTAGTACACATATTTTACTAGTTTCACAAAGGCACTATGCACTTAAATCACCAAGTATATGTAGCTTTAATTTTTTGTCTTGACGTGGTTTTGCATTTTTCTTTCTTGCTGCCTCGGTTCTATTTCATGTCAGTCAGGTTTTCACATGACAAGCAAATGAGAGAAAAACTCCAAATACTCTGATATGAGAATCATTCTGTGGTGCGGGGAATGTCACTGTTATCTCATCAATATGAGAGGCTTTCTTCTGTGTGAATCATATTTCCTCTTATTTTCATCTGTCAGGTCTCAGTTACTCGCTCATCTTGAGAGTGCGTCTTGAATATATACTTTGTAAAAGCACCAGAGAAAATAAAAATGCAACACAAAGTGTCCAAACAGTATGGGAGGATGGTTGTGGATTCTGAGGACACACCAGAATCAGGAAAGTCACCCGAGGTCGACACACTGCTGTGTGAAATTATAAGTAAATGAATTGAATGATGGAAAAAGAAAATGCATAGTTTGTGCATTATTCGTCACAACATGCCCATATTCCTTCACTGACAAAGAGCAGCATAGAGCAGCATAAGGGTGCTGTCCGTGGTACTGAAAACAAATCTGTGCCACCCAATACAGACCATCTTTACAACGTACACGAGAAGACACTGTTCTTGATTATCTGTTTAAGTTCTTTATAGAGTAAAAGAGGGGGTGATCAACTGGCTTGGTAATTTAGTGTGATTGCGTAGTGGAATAACATTGCATGCCCAGACTCTGTCCATGCAACTGAAAAACAAAAGATTTTATTGAGATACATACAGTGAATATGTTAAAGCAGTGACATTGTTGAGCCAAACGAGAGAGAGTGCTCAACTGGCCTGGCAATCTATTATGACTACTTAGTAGTTTCCAGAATATCATTGTATGCCCAGAGTCTGTCTATACAAGTGAAAATCTCTACTTTATTGGCATGCACAGAATGAATGGCCTGAAGCTGTGTCTATAGATAAAGATAGTCAGGACTGGTGACTTGACTGTGTTTTGGGATGTGCTCATTTGCCTCCCCTGACTCCATATCAGGTCCAGCGCAGCTTTGTCAAAAAGAACATCCCTCTGCAAAATTGCCTCCAATGTTTTTCCTCTGTTGCTCCCCCCCATCTCTCTCTCTCTCTCTCTCTCTCTCTCTCTCTCGCTCTCTCTCTGTCTCTCTGTCTCATATTCAAAACAGGTTGAATTTTAGCTTATAAGTGGGAATGCAGTATGTCTGGGTGGAGAATTTCACATAGGTTAGATGAAATCTGGACCTGAATGTGAATACTGCATCTACCAAATCTTCAGTTCACTGGCGCCCTTCCACCATTCCGAATGCATTTTCTTGTTGACACAATTTTGCACCGAGCGATTACAAACAGCTCCCAGCACTGTTTTGTTGGCACAGTTAGAAAATCAGTGGTCAGTGCAGCACAGCCTTGCAGGTGTGAGGAAGTACAGATGCTATATGTTAGAATTTCTGTTTAAAATATTCAAAAATGAACTAGAAATAGCAACAGCATGTGAAGAAATAACCATTTTGACATAATGTCAAAAATGCCTATGGTCTGTGTTGCCCAGATATCCACCAAAGTTAGCTTGTTAACCAACTAGCCCTGGCCCCTTCTCCCTCATAATAAGACTTTGTACCTCGACAGGCGCTAGGGAGTCTATGTAGCAAAAACAGCAAGTTAAAGCAAGGATGGCGTCACTAGCATAAACGTCTCGGTTACTTACGTAACCTCGGTTCCTTAAGCAGGAACCAGATATAACAGTATGGTACATGACACTAGTCATGAGCCTAAATCGAAGCATTTATCCATTCACGCCTGAAAGGCCGCGAGATCTGTCAGCGCGCACTCCTGAGCCCGCCCCCTCAGGAGTCTATATCTTGAATTGCGCACCGGATCTCTGTCTTGGAATGAAAACTGAGCAAGAATATCAAACCAAGGAAACACTGTACACGCCAACTTTGTCATATCTGGTTCCTGCTTAAGGTACGTAAGTAACCGAGACGTTCCTTATCGCAGTTCACTGCGATATAACAGTATGGGGCCCTATACATTCCCGCGTGATAATACAGTGGCAGCCAATCACACACACCAGCTTTAATAAGCCTTTGCCCTCATAGAGGTTCATACGGCCGCTGGCGGTGAACATAATAACAGGGCAACCTTTATCATAGGCGGCATGGATCCGTGATCCTGCGCCTGTAGGAAACACCCTGGAATGTTTCATGTGCAACATAACATGTAGACACCAATGAACACACTTATCATATATACCGTTCTCAGGCCAGGGGATTCAGAGATCGCTTGCCTGCAGAACACCATGAAGAAAACTTGGTTCAGCCACATCTAACAAATAGAATCTAATGAAAGTGTGGCGAGAACTCCAGCTTGCAGCTTTGCAAATGTCTTCCACTGAAACGCCCTTTAGAAAGGCCCAGGAAGACGAGACCCCCCGCGTAGAGTGCACATGCAACTTCTCTGGGGGATCTAAAGACAAGCTCTTATAAGACAACACGATAGCCTCTACTATCCAACAGGAAAGGCTCGGTTTTGATAGAGGTCTGCCTTTTGCACGTGCACCAAAGCACACAACTGACTGACGACGAGACTGACTGTCCCAGTCGGAACTGGCGCACGCATGTTTTGATGGCATTTATTCGTTTTTGAGACAGCCTGACCTCCATGGAGGTGGAGTCTAGAACCATGCCTAAGAAATGCGTAATTTGCTTTGGGCATAGAACGCTTTTTTCCCTGTTTATCACAAAGCTCAGTCGATACAGGTGAGCCACCACTAGATGGCCGTCCTGCACCACCGCAGCCTCTGAATGAGCAGCTATTAACCAGTCGTCCAAATAATTGTATACGCGTAAGCCGCGTAGACGTAATGGGGCGATGGCTGCTTCTACGCACTTTGTGAATACCCTCGGCGCCAGAGCTAGGCCGAATGGGAGTGCGTTGAATTGGTACGCTATTCCTCCGAATGCAAACCTCAGATATCTCCGATGTCTGTAGTGGATCGGAACGTGGAAATATGCGTCTTTTAAGTCTATCGTGATAAACCAATCGTTTGGCCTTATAAACTGCACAAGCCGGCGTGGGGTCAGCATTCTGAACCGCAGCGGCATGAGTGCTTTGTTTAACACACGTAGATCTAATATCGGCCGATAATTCCCATCCTTTTTGGGGACCAGGAAATAACGGCTGTAGAAGCCTGAAGCTTCCTCCTCGGGAGGAACTATGCTTATCGCTTCTTTTCTGAGCAGGGAGATCTCTTCCCGTAGGAAGTGCGACTGTTCTCGCTGCACCACAGATTGGAACACTCCGCTGAATGGCGAAGGGGGACGGGCGAATTGCAGCACGTAACCCTTTGTGATCGTTCTTAGCACCCATGGTGAGACTGCGCATGCGCGCCAACTCGCCGCACAACCAGCCAGGTTGTGCTTTGAGTTGAATTTGTCGGGAACTAACCCGCTCATGGTCAATGAGTCTAAACCTAGATCTGCACCCACTCCGCCTAGGGAGGGGGACGAGATCTGGGGTTGCCCCCTCATGGTTTTGAAAAAAATTGGGGGGTGCGATTGCACTGTGTGCATTGCGGGGGGAGTCGCACAAGCATGTCTGGGCACTGCGCCATCTGGGACAGGAGTTAGGACATATGAATGTGGTGCTTGTGAGAACCTGCTTACCGTGCTGGACATGATTTTCACATGTGAGCGACGGGCTGATTTCTGTTGAGGCGGTGTGGGCTCCACCGCTCCCCCCTGTGTGGTCACTGGCTAACTCAGTCAAGAGCTTCGCCTGGTATCTCTGCAGCAGCGCAGCCGTGTTGGTTGTGCAGGCAGCCTGCCCTGCAGCCAAGTAGGCTTTCTCTGCCAGCTGAGCCTGGTGCCTGGCCACCCGCGTAGGCAGGAGAGGCTTCTGGTCAAGGCGCAACGTGGGGGAGGCGGGCGAGAGGTAGCCCGCTACTGCATCCTCCACCTGAGGGAAGGAGAGGTAGCCCCTCTCACTAGCCCTGTGGAGCTGCATGTAGGGAGCGAACCCCGGCACCGGGGCTCGGCCCGAGTAGGGGGTCGCCCATGTTGCCTGCAGTTCCTCGTGCACCCCCTCAAAGAAGGGGATGCAGCTGGGAACTGGAGCGGCGGGGCCAGCATAAAACTCCCCGTCCAGCAGCGAGGACCGCACACTGGGAGGGGGAGGGAGAGGGAGCCCGAGGCAGCTGGCTGCTCTCAGCGCAACCTCGTGGAGTTGCTGGCCCAGGATCCGTGACGAGGTCGGGGGTGTCTCCACCCGCGGCATGACGTCCTGGCTAGTCTGCATTGCCTCTGCGAGTGAGCTGTGCTCATCGGAGTAGTCCAGCAGACTATCATCATCTAGGCCGATGTCCAGTTCCAGTTCGGGCAGGACACCGCCCAGTGGTAGCTCCTCCGCCTCGCTGTCTGCTGCCCTTGGGCTAGCAGGTGGCGGTGACGGGGAGAGGCCAAGGAATGGAGCTGCGGCTGCAAAGCGGCTGCTTCCACTCACAGAGCCCACGGCTGGAGGCGCACTCGGTCCTACAGGGGCGTTAGCCCCAGATGGAACCGGTGCAGCCCCCTCGGCGTCCTTGCTGGTTCCTGCCGAGGCAGGTCACGCACCGAAGGTGGCGGTCACCGCAGTCGGGGTAATGTCTGGACATCTTATTAATCTGAAAGTAGAGAAGAGTATTAATACACAAGCACACTATCAGCAACGAACACGTTGTTAGCAAGCTAGCAGGCTAGTCAGAAACTTAGCCAGCTAGGCAGCTAGGATAGCAGCTACTACTTCCAAAATTAAGTTGAGCCAACGAATTTTGCAGCGCCCTGAGCTAGTGAGGGTTAAGGAACCCGAATAACTCACCAACCCGTAGAGAGCAAAAGCACACAAAACTCTTTGACTTCTGGTAGCGTAGAGGATATTACTCGGAGCTGGCACTTCGTTCTTGCGAAGTTTTCAAAGAGACAGAGATCCGGTGCGCGATTCAAGATATAGACTCCTGAGGGGGCGGGCTCAGGAGTGCGCGCTGACAGATCTCGCGGCCTTTCAGGCGTGAATGGATAAATGCTTCGATTTAGGCTCATGACTAGTGTCATGTACCATACTGTTAAATCGCAGTGAACTGCGATAAGGAACCCACATTATCAGGAATGGTGCTTTTTAAAGGTGTATTGTGTATGATTTAGTGGCATCTAACGGCAAGGGTTCAGATTGCAAACAACTGAATACCCCTCTGTCACCTCTCCTTTTCCAAGTGTGAAGGATAACTACGGTGGCCGTCAGTTGCCGTAAAAACATCAAAGGCCCCCTTTGGGGCTAGTGTTATGGTTTGTCTGCTCTGGGCTACTGAAGAAACATGGCAGTGGACCTCACAAAGAGGACCTGCTCCTTATATAGATATGAAGGGCTCATCCTAAGCTAATGAAAACACGAAGTGAGAATACACTAATGAAAACATAATTATGAATACTATATTACATTTCTGCTAATAGATCCCCTAAATTCTACACATTGTACCTTTAAACGCTAAAATCAAATTTCAGAGGCTAAAATAACGACAGGTAATGGACAGTCAAGTTTGTTAATTCGTTGAGAAATTGAATCCTGACCCAAGTAAGCATGGCTATCCTGTAGTTAGTATCAACAAGTAGCTCAGTAGCAGGCTAATCATGTTAAGGTTAGACTCAACCTTGAGTGCTTAAATGAAGACCTTCAGGCTCAGGGTCTCAACCAAAGGCCTTCAGCCTCTGCAGCCTCTGCACCTTGGACAAACCTTTTGTTTACTTTCCTGCGAACGGAAAGGAGATGTGTGCAAACATTGTTATAGACTGCCCCCAATCTGCTTGGGGTGGAGAGTATGAAATAATTTCGCTCACTAGCCGACAGCTTGTCAGGCTTACATATACAGTAGTTCCCATAATAATGTAGGTGCTCACTGATTGGCTGCCTTATCTGGTGTCTGGTGTCTTCCAGTGCATGCTGAAAGGTTGTAAGGTCAACCAGAAAAAAGAGGAGACAAAACAATAGTATAGTCTAAAAATAAGCAAAGACCTCAAACTCGAAATTCAAATCCAGTATTTGCTGTTTTCACTGTGGTATTCATCAGCTACTTCCTAGTCTTTCTAGCAGCTTCACAGATTGTGGAAAACCTATGTGTGACTCTGCTAAATGGAGCCTTATGTGGCCCTATGTTGACAAGATGGCTTTAAAAAAAAGTGTTGTGGTGTGAGATTCTCCTGTACAACGGCAGACCTTATACTCTGTAAATTAGTGTCTGTGTGACAATTATTTAATTAAAAATGTTTTACTACTACTAAAAAATCTTTAAATCATGCCCTGCAAATGCACAGTATGACTGATATCCACACCAGTCTCAGTCCATTTACTCTCAGTCGTCATCCCAATCACTGCAGGCCACCACTGTTTCCACCAACACTATGAATTATGCCATAAACACAAACAGTGCAAAACCCTGCAGAGGTTTCTAATGCAGTGGCTCCCAAACTGTGGGGCTCAGAGTTACAGCAAGCAGGCCGTCGGTTGAGAATGGAAAAACAACCAACTACTGGTCAAATTAAGTATGGCAGTGCTCTTACAGCATAGTAGCCTATAACTTTGATGATGAGTGTATAGCCTGCTTTGTACTGTAATATAACTGTAATCTTATTAATACAATGGACATGCGCCTAACATAGTATGGACTGGTCACCCAGTGAGAAGTTAAAAATGTTGAAATGTTATAAACAAGAACTCTGATCAAATAAAGGAAAATTGGTAAATCATTTTTCATTATCAAAGGGGGCCTGCTATAAAAACGTTTGGGAACCACTGTTCGCGGCAAGGCTAGCCCAGAACAGACAAACCATAACACTAGCATCTAGAGAGGGCCTTTCACGTTTTTATGGCAACTGATTGCCACCGTAGGTATCCTTCACTATTGGAAAGGGAAGGGTGACAGAGGGCTATTCAGTTGGTTGCAATCTGTTCTGCCCCCTTGCCACTAGATGCCACTAAATCCTACACATTGCACCTTTAAAAACATTCCATCTACATTCCATCTAATTAAGTGACTCATTTTGGTAGATAAATACAGGTTTTTGCACTTGAATCAGGAAAACAAATGTCCCCACACAGCTGTAGATTCAACAAAAGCAATTCCCCTCACATTAGAGAGCAGCCACCACCACGCCCCTGCCTTTAGTTTACCTCCCAGCTGGACCCAACTCTCCCGTCTCAACAGAATGCCTGGCAAAAGAGGCAGAGAGAAATATTGCTCTGGTCTGGCCAATCCATCATCAAAATCGCCTCCACTTTGAAATACAGGCCAGGTTTCTCCAACAATGAGTCCTATCTGGTATGTTAGCCCTCTTGCTTGTGTATTTATCACCTAACTGGCTGCACAATGCATGATTCATTGAGCAGTCGTCCTGATGAAACATGCTGACTGCATTCCTAGGCAGCGTGCCGAGACGCCTTCCCCTCGCCCTCTCTCTCTCTCTCGCCGTGGTGGCTTTCCTCTGCCTGTGTCCAGGAAAACATATGATAGGATACTGTATGGTCACCCCCCTTTCTGCCTCGGATACTGCATACCCGGTAGTGCCATAGAGGAATTACATTCACAGGCTTCATCTCTTGTTGGTCACTGAATGGGACAATCAGGTTGGACCTGTCAGTGAATTGTGAGCTACTGTGTGTATGAGGTCTGTTCAGCAGATAAAAAGCCCATTTCCCCCGTCGCATGTGCGCTCAGTTTATGGTTTATTCTGACTATAACTGACTTTGCCAACATCTCGTCAACAGTTCATTATGCAAAGGATCATCTCTGGTGATCAGCAGTCTGTGTGGATGTCAGCTTTTGCAATCTGTGCCTGAATCATTATTAAGTGACTGTAAAGCATTGCAGTATAGACAGTCTCCCTACAGATCATATGCCATGCTGTTCTTACCTACTACAAATTCAAGACCTTTTCATGGGACCACAGGTGAACGTTGTTGTGAATGTGTACGTTAAATCTCACAAAACCATCTTTTAGTATGCTTTCCAGATTTTGAGGGATTCAGGCACAAAGGAATCCTCAATGCATCAGCATGTGTGTGGGAGTGGGGGGATTGGTACTGCATCACAGTGATTGGTAGGTCTGGGGAGTAATCTTATAGTTAATGGTAAACGTCTGTGTCTGTGTGTGTGTGTGTGTGTGTGTGTGTGTGTGTGTGTGTGTGTGTGCGTGCATCAAAGCCTTTAGTTAGAGTTGCAGGTTGCTGTAAGCCTGAGACACGGTCAGTCTGTATGCGGCATGCACGCCTGAAAAGCCACTGGCCCGTGTTTCCATTACGAAACTGTCCTTTTGAGAGTGAAAGGAGAGAGGCTAGTGCGAAGGCTGACTCTGAAAGGCTGACTCTTTATATTGGTGGACTACATAGACTCCCTTACAGTTCATGCTCCCTGTTGTTTGCACAATACGGATTTCCACAATAAAAGTCCTGTTTATTTGTTTATAGACACCCCGTGTCCAAGGGTGTTGTGCCTGAGGGGGAAAAAAAGCTTTTACATTCCCCACTGGCTCTAACTTACTTTAGTGAAGGTCTGTCATAAAATATCAGAACACAGGTTTGCATTGCTTTCAATGGTAGGTGCTAGAAATCGGATGGCTGTTTAGTAATAGAGCACATCTGCAGCATTAATAGTGAAACAAAAACATTTTCCATCGTCAGTGCAGAGTGTTTGAGTTATTGAAAGCTGTGCTCATAAATTCTGCCACAGAATGTCAAATATTCAGAAGAACTATGGGGCTTTTATGATTGTAGATGCCAGCATTTACTCCTGTAGATGAAATAGCATAGCTGTTTCTCTACCCAAACAGCCTCATTATGCGTCACTTCAACACCAACAAAGGGGCACATTTGCACTGATACATAAAAGTGTGTACCAAGTATGGCTATTCCTTTTACCTGTTTTTACCCAAGCCTCAAGGACAATCCAACATTCATCCACTTCATCTCTGCCTCTGCCTAGCGCTTGCTTGTATGTGTTGCCCACCGTGTTCCAGTAAACAGAGCCTGCCTTCGCACCACTGGAGCTGCACTGGCACTCTTATTGATCTTGCAATAAATGTGTGTGGAGAAACATCTGCACCGAAGAGTCATTTATTATTGCACAGAAAAGACCATGGAGCTGCGTGTCCACCAACACAAAACTGCACTCCTTTGGCTGTTGCCTACATAAAGAACACAGCAATCATTGTAGTGCTGGGGAAAGGTCCTTCGGTGCTCTCGACAAAATAATGGTGATGAAAAAAACACTCATTCACAAACGAGGTTAGTGTTTATTTTATTGACGCTGTTTCATGGTGAGTAGTGCAAAGATGTACTTCCACCTCCAGGTAAATAAAAAACACCGTCCGCAGCTTGGGAAAGAATTTTGCACAAACTACCAGGCCTACCTGTTGTATTTTGGGCTTGTATCAATTAAATACGAGTTTGACACTGACTAGTGCAGGATATGGCAAAAACAATGTTTTTATTTATCTATTTCTTGGTACAGCTGTTTAGATCATGATGGCAAACTCGTGGGAAACAAGTTTCCCCTGTCTAGCCAACACAAAGTTTCATGAACCTTGGTGTAGTGCAATATCATGTAATCCATGTGGAATTATATATCTCACTAACCTTATAAGAGTATATCTCTCCGTACCTAAGATCGAAGTTCACAAGCTTCATACTATTGAGCGGACAACCTGTCAGTCGGCAACAATATCAAGTTAGTGTTTGTATGTGTGTGTGTGTGTACCTGTGTGAGTGTGTGTTTGTGTTTATAAGCAATGCTTCTAGACATCAGACTATAGCTTTGAGTATGTCAGTGTGTGTGTCTGTGTGTGTGTGTGCGCATGCATGGGTGTTTGTATGTGCCTTTTTTACATTACACCTTTTAACATCAAATTTCCCAACCAATATCGCAAACATAACTGTTCTAATGTTTAATTTTCCTCACAAACCAATTGAACCAGTTCAGATGGACAGCAAAATAAAAATGTTTCTCAAAATAAAGGACACCACAGAGCCTGAGGTAATCCTCGTCTGCCAAATGTAGCAGCCAGCGGGACACAAATGGACCAAAAACGTCCTTTAAACACCAGTTTCAAACATTGCCTACCTGCCTGCTTCAAGTACTGACTCCAGGATACAGCAACAAAGAGCTGCACACAGTCCTGTGACCACCCCACCCCCCCCCCCACCCTCACCACCACACAAACACTCACCTCTCCCCCCTCCAGAACCACAGAATCAGAATTCTTCTGCATGAGCTGCACCAGAGTCTGCACATCAAGGCCTGGCCTTCTGTTCAGTCACCAGCACACATGCCTGAACTTAAAAGGATCCGAAGCCATCCCTTGATCTTCACAAGCAAAAGAATATGTCACCTTCATGTGCCTGTGTGATCACGCCACCAAGACTGCCTAGGAGTCATTCGTGAAGGGACCTTATATGTATCATGACATTATGAAAAGGTAAACATGTATTGACAGCCACCTCCCTCGTCTGAAATTTGATTAATCTCATAAACTCACCGTCCATAGTTTCTGTTGCTGAGCGGTAACGCCAGGTGGATCCGGCAAATGTGGTCAGCATCGACCTGTCACAACAGGTCCACATTGTGTCTGTACGGTCCAGTTGAGGTATCCTTGGCCACAGGCAACATCACAACAGAACAGTTAATAGCAGGGAGATTAAAGTTGGATTGAAGTCAAGTCTACAGATTTGCCCATAGGCATTACTCCAATTTGTGTAGCTCAGTGGCCCAGACTTCTTTAATCACTGCTCCCCTTGGTTTAGGGAGTACTGGAGGTGGTGTAGGGAACTTGGGGAACAGACCTCAAGAGAACCAACAGAACTTTTTTCATAGCAGTCTCAGAATGCCTCACTCACCCATCACCTCAAGTCATATTCATTGTTGGGTAAGCTTCCAATCATTTCACATTTACTCATTTCCAACATTATTCATGTTCACAACAGAATAAATGACACACTTCTCTGCGAACCCAAACAAATGGGTGTCTTCCTGTGCCAAGGAATTGATATTCAAGTTGGACCTGTGAATTTGCACCTGGATTTGCTCTTAAATGCACCTCAACTTTGGAATGGATAGATTAACTTGACTATTTGTAGAATAATCTGACAGTTATGGTTGGAAGATTAGTGCACTAATACGTGGTTGTATTCAGACTTGACATGAACACTGCTGACATCCCTACACCACCCACAAACACCCACTGCAGGCCCACAGACTTATAAAATGTGAGCATCTTACCAGTAATTGGACATGGCGATACTGCTGCTGTGTATCTAGAGGAAACAGCCTGCCAGGGCGTTACTGGCCATGACTGCCATATTACCCCTGCCCTGTGAGTGCACGGTAAGCTCAATTACCGACAGTCCACGAGATATTATATGAGTTAGTCCGGGAGAGTATATTTTTGTCATTTGTGAGGAACAATGCTAGAATGACCCCATGCAAGTTTATGTATGGTGAAATGTACAACTCTTATTTGCTGCAATGAGACCATGAGCCGTACCTGAGCAGTCGCAGGTCAGAAAGAGAGGGCAACACAGGGTCGAGATGGATCATAACTTTATTCTGCAGACTGAAAACAAAAACACAAGCAGGTGCTGCTCACAGAACGTCTGACCCCCTCACCACTACCCCTACCCTGCGGCATTTATCCAGAGCCAGACACACACTAATAGAAGGAAATGTCTGACCAAAGTCATGACCAGGCCTTGACCAAAGAATCTGGTGGAATAGTCGCAGTATTACTGAACAGCCTTAGGCTGTGGAGGCAATGGAACACCAATGATTACACATGTCTGTATGCGGTGTGTTTTTCCAGACTTTTTTCACTATACGAGAGGCGTGACCGAAATGCTGCCTCTTTACCACTCTTGGCTGATGACAAGCATAATGCCTCACAGAAAATGTTGCATAATGAGCTTGCCCGTTGGAATGCTCAGCCATTACGTGGGGGATTAATTCTTTGATGTGGCCCTCTCGCTTTATCAATGGCCTCTGCTGCCTCCATACATCTGCCTCTGATAGTAACCCGTAAGAGACATATTCATCAAAGGCCACCATGGTAGGGGGAGGCAGAACCAGTGTATTTGGTGCCCATGTGATAAATGAAAGCACCAGGCCTGGGCTATCTTTTGCGATAAGGTTATTCTCAGCTCCCATCCATCATTTATGCGCTGGCCTCTTGTTACAGACTCATCTGAATGAAAGGATGGTGTAGCTACCATTTTGTAGCATTGTAGGGACTGATAATATATTTTACCAATTTGGCTTTGGCAGGTAACCAATTTCTTTATAGGCAAATGGGGATGTCAAGCATGTCCTTAAAATCCACAACATACACTGCCATGAGCTGTGTAACCAGCCTGGTACACATGAGAGAACATGGGCTGTGCCTACCTTAAACAAATGGTAAACTGCTAACCATTTTTCAAATCAGTCATTTGAAGCACAGATCCACAAAGAGAGCAAATACGTAATGAATCTAACGCCACAGAGGGATTACATCCAAATATATTCTTTTTGGTAAAAAGCTTTAAAGCTTCCATTTGGAATATAACATTCATTCTATTGCTTTGCATCTTTTTGCCATCTAGACAGGCTACATTCATTACAATTTTTAGCATTGTTTTAGTGGTTCTCTTGTTTGAATTTGCACCGCCTCTCATCTACCAATCTGATTTTAAGAAATAAAGAACACATTCAAACAGATATAAATGAGGACTAATAGCTTAATGTAACCTTGCCATGATAATGCCATAACCTCCATCATGAAAAAATCAGTCCTTGAAATGAAAACAAAGTGAAAATATAAAGATTCAATTTTGATGGTCGTGGAGTGACAGACGTAGGCCATTTACCAATAATCGACTGCTTACAGTGCTTTCTTTAAAAAAGAAGGGGGGGGGGGGGAGTCTGCTTTTGTAAATCTAAGAAGCTTATTATTTATTGCATTCAGCAGAGCACCTGCCTACCTTTGAAATTCTCTCTCTCTCTCTCTCTCTCTCTCTCTCTCTTTTATGGCTAGGTATTCTGTGAACACCTGAGGAGCTCCCCTAATCCTGTGATTCTCTGCACCTGTCTGTTTTGTGAATGGCTAGAGCGTTCAGTCGAATGTGAGTGTCATATCTGCGACGTACCTCCGGCTTACTGAAAAAAGAGAGATTGTGCGACACATGCTGTTTCTCCCCAGCTCCAGAGAGAATGGAACTCTAGATTTGCCTCAACACGAGAAAGCCAAAGTCAATTAGCGGAAGGAACTGTCTGAACCGTTTGAGGGATGCTTGGCTGTCATGCAACTGGTGGAAAGTAATTGAAGATATTCTTAAAGCTTTCATGTGAAATTTGTCTTCACCATGGTGGTGTTGGATGTAGCCACACATGCAAGGAGCTTGTAATTGTCTTTAATGAGTTTGCAACATGTGTATGTTCTGAAACTACAAAGGCTTCAAATGCATGCTAATTTATGAACAGCATGGGGAAGAATTTACAAGATGTCTTGAAATAAGCTCCACTAAAACATGCTGTGTGTGAACAGACTCATGTGAACAAGTCATGACACTACCGCGAGCGAAACAATGAATATTGTGAGCATTCAACCAGGGGCAACCCAACCCAGAAGTACATCCCATCAGCGACGCGAGCACATCCACAGCTGGAGGCTTTAGATCTGGTAGATGAGCCAGCTTTGGACTGGTCATACAGGCAGCACTTCACAGTGTGAACTCCCCATCAATACAGCCTGTGTTCCTTTCAAGTGACCCTTAAAGTGAGAAGCCAACGGAGGCACAACTGGGAGGGCAGCTGATGACAGAGGAGCCCTTGAGGTCTTGACTGAAAGCCACTACGAGCATACCAAAATCACCTCTGATAAAGGCAGGCTGGAATTTCCATCCAATTTTTAAAAAAAGCGCCAATCTTTTTTAATCATAGTCCATTCGGCACAGACCATTTGACTGTTTGAATCTGAAAAACAACCTGCCCCTCCTGCAACACTTTATATTACAGCCTGGCCGTATGAGTTGTGCAGTTACCATCAACTCATTACCATATGCCTATATTATTTCCAATGAAAGAACCCAGCGGCAGCTGGTCAGAAAGTTTGACTACATGTTTGTAAATTTCAGTCTACATGTTTGTATCTATTTGCCTTCTTCATTCAAATTCATTATTCTGAATAGCATAGGAATCACTGAAGGAAGCAAAAGAAAATGGGAGGGCTATTGCCTGCTACTAATTAGCACGTTTTAAACCATCAGTGTTGATTTACTGTGACGGTGATCCACCATCAAATCTATTTTGTCATCAGAGTAGACACAAATACTCAAGTATTAATTTGTAGCGGCCAAAATTACCCTGGGCCATACAATTGTATAACATTATTCTGTTTACACTGTCCTGAGCAAACCAGTCATAAACTCTATACTGAATGAGGACGTACAATAAATAAACAAAGAAAGGTTTTCAGAGCCTTTTTAAAATGGCATCCATCATGGCTGCACTGTACATTAACGCTGGTGTTGCATAGCATCACAGCCCCACCACACACTCTCCAGACGAGTGCTTCAGGTAGCCACAAAGAGTTATGGCTCTCCAGATATAAATTTGTCTAAATCAAGGGCAAGGCTTTCCATGGGGTTATGGGCTTTCACTTATCCTATCCACCAATCAAGGTCTCTCTCCACAACACTGAATCAATCAATGAATCCATGCGCTTCAATAGAGCCACCGCTGCAGATGTGCTGGATTGTTCTTCAGCCTTTATATAACGGTGGTTGCCTTCCATCCAGTGGGTTCATATCTACTTCATATCTATTTCTTTTTTTTGTTGTTTCCACAGAGCAAATTAACACTATTTTTAAAGTAAATGATGTATTGTGCTCGGTTTTGCATTCCAACAAAATGCTTCAGGCTGATGTACAGCGGTCTTGTATTGTATGCATAATTCCTCTGTTACCCGTGTCATTGTGCACCCTTCTCCCACACACATCATCTTATATGCCATTATGCAGTGCCAGTGTCCACTGACTGCACCCGATATAATATTCCCTCTATTGCCGTTCAAAGTATGTGTGCCTTATATAGAAATACAGCACATACACACTCAGTCACAAGCATGCACATTTTTTGCTGTAATTTCAGGGATCTTTCTTCCCACCTTCCCTTTTTCCCATTATTACAGGTTGGCATGACAGAGATGCTTTCACATATCCACCTATTCCTCCACCTACTTTGTACAGCTGGTGCATTAAGGGGCATTAGATTCACTGGCTGAGTGCCAATTAACTCTAATCCTTGTCGTCCAGTGGTTGCACTCTACAGCTGCAATATTTGGCATCAGAAAGATGTCTTTCAACTAGAAGGGCAATTAATGTTGGATCCCTGACCCTCTCTGAGACTATACCTGTAATGACTTCTCCATCTAAGACAAAGGGTCAGAGCCTGATTATGGAATTCTGTCTGTGCCTGTAAAATTGGAGAAACTGCTGTAACACAGGCGCCGGTGTGTCTCAGCTTAGATATGTGGGCTTTTAGTCAGCTTTCCCAAGTTTTCTTTTACAAAGTTTCTCATTTAATGAATGGACTTGCTCTGAGTCATAGGTCAGCGAGATTGGTCCATTTTTGGGAAAATGTCTGCTACCATAAATGATTTTGTTGTACCCTTTTTGACCCTATGCTATGCATTTCTGCTTGTGCTACTCGAGAAGCATGTTGTCAGACATTTTGTGGGATTGTGGTCTGTGGAAATGTTCTGGTATTGCCTAATTAAGGGGTTACTGTCAACGACGGACACATACAATTAAGTTAGGAGGAGACAGGACATATACTGTACAAAAGCGTATATTAAAGTATATCAAAGCCATAGATTTTGAAGCAAAAATTTTGAACAATTTAGTCAAGCGACTGGTAAGGAGATCCTCACTGTGCATTGCAAGCTACCCTCAGTGAGACACCTTACATAATTAACTACCGCCTCTTATGTTCACAGCAGACATTCTCAGAATCCGCCCACTGTTAAACACATAGATGTATAAGATGAAGACCCAGACCAGGACATGGCAATACAAAAGGGCCTACTTCAGATGCAAAGGTAAAAATGATATATTTACTGTTCACATATCAACATACGGCTCCTGTTTCTTTGATGACGCAACAGGAGACATCTGCTTTGAAGACAGAGAGGAGAAAACAGTCTGTCAGTCTGATTTAAAAAATGATAATGATATTAGAATAATAATGTTAGAAATTGATAGACATTTTTTTTTTTCAAATGAAAGCAACTGGTGTCTTTTACTTGTCCAGTTCTATGTAAATGTGATCCAACAATAAACTGAAAGAGAAAAGCATATCTAGCAAAAGGAAAGCAATTTTTAATGGGGGTGGGGGGTGGGGGGTATTTCGCATATACCGTACATCTGGAAACACTAATACTGGACATCCATAGCTGCCAGATGGAATGTAATTTAGGGTGTAGTGAGCAAAAGACACACTTGAACACTATTTCTGTGATTCAAGTGGTGTAGTAGTGTACACGCAGCCGCCCTTTAAAAGAATGGGCAACGAATTGTACACTGTACACTGTAGTGTACTCACATCAGTCAGTCACCAATCAGCTCCTGTGTCATGAATATAAGGTATTGCAAAGCACATTTTGGCCCACAAGGATCTTCCAAGATATAAAAATAAGTGGTGTCAAATAAGCGGGAAGTCTGCTTATATCTGTAGTAAACTGAGTTTACAACTGTGTCATCAAGCAACAGTGTATTTTAGTATTTGGACAGGACTTTATGGTGTTTGCACAAATCCTGTGATTTGAATGGTCAATAGCATTTTGCGCTTTTGCACCAAAGTGACTTGTGTTGAGTGTAGAAACCTGTACTTTTCCACTTGACTGAAGGTGCAGTGGGCACACTCTGGGATAAGTAATTGACTAAGGGTATAATGAAGTCCCAATGGAACTGTAGCTGGGTAAACAAATATTATACCACCTTTTCATTCCATCACGCCTCCTTATACCACTGATGAAATCTGTCAGTGTTCATTATTGAAGATTGTCATGAACTGCTGTGTGAAAAAGGTAAGATAGGAACTTTCTATTTACTCAGGCAGATAGGATGTAATGATAAATTCACTCTCAATAGCGCCGTTATTACCTATTTCCTTATATCATTTTTTGTGCTTTGCCTGAGAGTAGATTTCATCAAAGCAGTGCAATATGATCTGGCTGACTGGTTTGTCAGCTCTGAAGTTCATAGTGAGTGTTCTGGCATGTCTGTGCTGAATTCTGCTTTGAACAGAATGAAATTACCTGCATTGCTTTGGCGCTTCTCATTCTAGAATTGACAGTTTGATAACACCCTTTATGGAAGGAAGAAAAAACCTGAAAAGTGCACTAAAGAAGGAAGCCTCAAAACCGTAGCTAGGAAAGAAACAGAATGGCAGACATACGTCTGGTTGTACTGTTTAGTGATTCCTTTCTTGAAGCTTCTTGCATGGCATCTCAGTAATGGCCAAGGATGCCAAGAGGTTTCCTCATTTTGGATTCCAGGTGGTTTAGCAATGGCCAGAAATCTTCATAGCTAAAGACAGTTTAAGAGCTGCTTCTCTGTTCTCTAATTGTCCTTTTCAATAACATTTACAATAGAGCTGTAAGATAAAGTAGCACTCAGAATATTTATAACAGCAGCCAGAATGTGAAATAAGACAGCTCACACAATTAGCTAATGTCGTCTGGTTAGTTTCAACCTAAGATTTCAAGAGGCTGCTATGCCTGTGGCACTGATTACTTAACCAGGCCAATGACCTTGAAAGTGGGAGTTAATTGCTGGCTAGCACTGCTATGACTTAGGGACGCTGGATTTACAAACATAGGACATCATTAAATTCACAGGGCCGATGTCAATGCTAAGGCCTAAGCAAACACAATTACAAAAAGATGGGTGTGCGCTCTGACAGTTGCTATTTAACAAACCTCTATGTACACTGCAGTGGACCACAAAACCAAGCAACCAATAGTTCATTTGATGGGAAAATATATTCAATCTGCCCTACTGTTTTGATGATGTGCTACAGCTGTGCACCACATAACACTTCATTAACTTAATTACTATTTTACTTTGGTGTAATGCTTGTTTATTTCGGTTTAGAGCACGCCTGCACAAAATTATGCTTTGTGTGAAATTTTTTGCGGTGGGCCTATTTATTGTCCTGTTAATTGTGTTTTGTTAATTCACGCATTTGGATTTATTTTCATGTTGTCAGCTCTCTCCCTCTAGGTCTTCTGCCAGTGCTCACAATCAATCATTTTTCAGTCAGGCAAATTAACGCTCATTAAAATATTTGTCACCCCTTTAAAACGCCACTAAACACCCTTTAAGACTACACAAATGAAATCACTGTTTCTTAGAATCTAATTTTACCCTTGGACCCTTTCCTGTTCTTTCCCCCCGAACTACTGTGCTCCCCTTCCTCCACAGTAAGATATAAGAGCCATTAAGTTTCCTCAGGGGGTAGGCTTGGAAATGTTACCCTGCCTGCTGGAGACTGCCCACAGTTGAATGTGGTATTTGGAACCTGCAGTGCACCATACATCTGGCCTCACTCAGCTGTGGCTTGAATGTGTAGGCTGCTGCTTGTGATATCACTGGCTGAGACTCTGTGAATAGCACTGTGGGCTCTGGAGTTAACAGCCCAATGCCTTTGGCTTAGTAGGTGAGTGCACTGTTCTTGAGACGCAACACAACGTGTGACATGATTGTCCAGCATTACTGCCAGAACGTGTCATACAGCCTGGAAGTGCATCATATATGATCCAGTCTTTTTTTCAAAAGGGAACGGGGGCAGTAGCTTGGATTGGATGAAAGTTCTTGGGAATTTATGAGTAAAATTAAACCTCCCTGTGAAAAATGACTTGTTCCTTCCAGCTTTTTATTGAATTTTTTTTTCACATTAAAGACATAAATGTGAGAGATTTCCTGCAGGACTTTTCAAATATATGTGATTATATCACAAAGGAAAGGTATGGAGGACGTGATTTGATAAAAAGAATTCCCATGCAGTTGGGGGAGATTATCTTTTAATCAGGCATTTATCAGAGATAGTTCCCTCTAAATGGGCAATCTAATCACCCTTCCAGTCTTTCAAGCAGTTGTTGGTGAGAACAAATTGCTTTGGGTTTGTGGTTCAACTAAGCCGTAGAGATGGAGATTTATTGACACTGAATAGGACTTTGTGAAAGATGATATCCATCTCAGTGACATGGGCACATCATCATGGTATAATTCTCGCTGATATGCAATCGTTAGTAACCCTCATGATTTATACGCTTGATAGCATTCAGGGGCATTAGTCTTATAAAGCCTTCACAAAATTCAGCCTGGGTCCAACTTTGCTGTTTGCCACCCTCCCCCTCATTTTCCCATGTTTCAGAAAATCCTTATATGAAGTATAATATTAATAAATTACCATATTAGCAGAGACATAGATAAATTGGCAGCACTGACATGAATGATTAAAAGTTATGTGCAATTATGCAGCAGTCTTCTAATTATATTCTCCCTTCAATACACTCTTAATGAAATACTCTATTATACTCATGTTAATGTAAATGCATAGGGGATAAAATGTATTGGCAAGCCTGACAATGCTTCATTAAACCACAAAATAATGGATCAGTGGCAGATAACACTCTGCTGAGATGGCACTAGTTGGCATTAGTCGGACCCCCTGTCAGTAGTCTTTTCAGGCCGATTGAGTATGTTGAATCAGCGGCGAAGCCTATTGGTGAGAGAGATCACTCTGATTAGCTGTTCAGTGAAATAAAAAAAATCAGAGGTTTCATTATCTCCAGCTTTTGACACAGGTTCGGGAAAGCCCCTTGAGCCTGTCACTGTAGTCGGCCTATCCATGATTGCACCCATTTAGTTTCTCTCTGCCTCTTACTTACCACAACAGAAAGACCAAGGGCTGACAACATCCGTTCCATTTGCACCTTCTTATCAAGCATACTCTCAAATAGAAGTGGCAATATGACGAAACAGTGTGTGGTGACTGAGAGTGCTAGCGTTAGTGAGATCAAGAGTGTTAGTGTGATCAAGAGTGTTAGTGCGGGATTTGTTTTAGCCTTTCCATTGATATGTGGGTGTTGCCCCATTAAAACTAAGTTCTAAACTTAGGCTTCTCTATTGCTTGCCAACTGTATTTGCAAGGAAATCTGAATCTGAATTATCATCTGATGTGAATTATGCATCGCCAGATTAAACAGGACAGTGTCTGTCTATGGAATTCCCAAACCACACATATGTAGGCACTATAGCGCAATGTTAAGAATATATAATAAAATGTATTCCTTGAATGTATATCACCAAATGTCTTGTGAAATCAAGCAGGGGAGATGCTGTTGCAGCTAATCAGGCACCATATCTGAAACCCCCCAGTAAACAAGCCCAGACTCTAAAAAGCTAAAGCTAAAAATCAGTCTACTATCATAAAATTAGCCAGCTGGACAGAGGGGGTACTAAGGATGAAATTATGGCATTTTTTCACCAAGGATACACAATGTATGGACTATAATTCATCCCGAAAGTATCCAATTTGTCTAGGTATCATAGTTTCTCATCAAGTGTTAATTTATCGATGAAATTCTTCTTTGTGGATTAGAAGTGCCATTGAAAGGGTTTATTTGGGATTTTCTCTTTGTCTTCATACAATCCCCATACGTCAGGCCACTCTCACGGCCACGTTCAGAGATGCGTTGCTCACTGGATCTATGCAAATAATATATTTCTTGTCCCTCCTATCAAAGTCCTCCCCTTCCATGCCAAAACAGAGACCGTAAGTTGACGCTGAAAAGCACTGACATTAAACAAAGACTTGCAGCGTAAAAAAAAACCTGCACTGAAAAAGTCTGACATGAAGAAACAAAGATAAAATTGAAATAACACTTCACAATAAGGCTATGTTACATTAAACCTGCAAAGTTTTCTCAGAAACATCTTCAGACTCTCAAGAACCCGGCAAACAACAAGCTGCAATCATGAGCTCAGAACTACTTGTCAAAACAGTCTATTTATGACATGATTTATGATTTGTATAGCACTTTTTTCAAAGTGCCATTATTGTATATTTACTGGATATTTACACCAACTTCATTAATCATGCACTGTGACACATGCCTATAACACACTGACGATACATATAAATGCACACAGATGTTTATCTGTGAAATTCACAGATCTTTTCATTAAAATTCTAACCACGATGCTCTCATCCACAACCCTGAGAGTTACACGGTGTGACAAAGTTATACTCTATAACTGTCCCTCTGCGCAGATTACGGCAATTATATACCGGTTCATTAACGTATGGTCTAAAACGGTTGGACGGTTTCCAAGACATTATGAGAAAGATTATGCTGAGAGTGGCTACGCAACAGAGAGCTTAGGGGCCATAGTGTAGAACTTATAGCCTGCTTAAACTCATGGCCACCATTTGAACCACTGCCCTTGTGCAAATCACTCAGTTCTCCCATCTGTAAATCAGCAATATTGAAAAAAGAATTCTCCCCAAATTCCATTAAGCTGCAAATCATTGATCTGTGATTTCAAAGAAAAGTTTTCAGGACCAAAGCAGTAATTCTTTGGGGACAGATCTGTGATCATCATCATCATTAAGCCATTATTCATTGTGAAAGCCAGCTGAAACAAGAGGAACCTGCAGCTGCCAGCCATTTTACACAAGAGAATTAACTTAAGGCACAAAATAGTCTGTATTACACACAATTAAATAGAAAAGTTAGATGGCAACAGTTGGCAAAGTTGATCAGAATTCTAGTTGATCTTTTCTGTGATACTTTAATGATCATATGAGTCATCATATGAGTCATTATTTGAATGATCATGTGACCTTTCTCTGCTTTGGGTTATACACTGTGCTCGTTCCGTCTATGAAATGGTTTCAGCCAATACAGAAATGGTCAAAATTGTAGTCTTTGCGCCACACTTACTGCATGTTGCCTGGCAACAGGTAATGCATAGCAGGCTAAAAGGGAAGTTCCATTTCCTTTGAAAAGACTGTCAGACATGCAGATTATGAACATGCAAGGCAGTGAAAGCTGTTTTGATTGCAAATGTTTCATTATTCAGATAAAGCGGGCTCATATTCGAGGCTGGCTTATCACAATTCATAGGCAGATGTTCACACTCAATTTCTGCAAGGTGGGATGACCATTATTGTGTTTGCACAGAAATCTCCAGCAATATAGTGTTACATTTCAGTTTTCAAAAATCTGACTAATAAATTAATAATGACAAAGACATCTGAGCCGCCATGGGTTTGATTTTTTCTACTTTGTTTGAACTAGTGATTAAACACACAGCAAATACAATGAATTTTCAAGCCTGAAAATGATTAAATGTTTTTAATAATTCAGATATAATGCTTTCAGGCAATTTAAAAGGTATAATATTCATTTGTTTCCTATTTATCAGCTGCTGCCTGTAATCATCTGAAAATAAAGTCAATATATGGCATCTCTGAACTAAATATATTATTGATTGTACTCTAATAACAGCATTGCACTACAGCAGACTATAGCGGTACGCTGCTTCATTGAATGATCTAAATATTGGATGAAGCAAGGTTTATTCAAACAGTCAAAATGTTTGTTTTTTCCCACCACTAGGGTTAATTTGATTTTGACCTGGCAATCTGTGCACACCATCTTGAGCTGTAAGAGTGCCTCTTTACTGTGATTGAGCATGTCAGCATCCCTTATGCCAAATCTGTTATGAATGCCACTGTTTGTATTTTGAACGCCGAGATTTGGAGCCCGTCCAACAGAGCAATTCACTGTGGGGATCCATCCCCCTGTACTGCGGCGGCTATGGCCGACGACAGAGACAATCTCTTAGCTAAAATGGAACCTGTCTTGGCTGAGGTAACTGCACTGCCTCACTCCCAACACCTCGTCGACCGGGGGCAAATTCGTCATTTTCCTGCACCGTCAGAGTAAGACGGTACATGTAAAAAGTGTCGACTTAGTCGCTTTCACTCAGCAGCACTCTGTGTGCTCAAACACACGCTCGCGGAGAGACCTTACTGATGTTTTACCTCAGATTTTAAACGAGCATGTAATTGATTTCGAGGAGCTATTCCTCAGAGGCCACGTATAGGAGCAATAGAATTCTTGTAATCTGTGTCTGGGATCAGAGAGGGGTGGGGGGAGAAAAAAAGGGAAAGAGAAAGAGAAATACTCTCTCAAAGTCAGATGATTAAATTGGCTGGGGATGTAGCACTGTCCAGGCAGCCCTAATACTGTTCATCAGACCAATCGGAGGGCTCAGGGCACGCCATTGTTCTTCACTCTGATTGATTCTTCCTCACAGAATACTCCACAAAGACAGTCCTCCAAAATCCAATCTACTATAAGTGGGTCGCAAGAGGTAGGCTTTATACTGCTCTTGCTTTTATTCTCTGAAAATCCAATGAATAATGTAAAGACTGTTCCTGGTGTACTCTGTATGTTTAATTCAGGGGATGTATATTATTCTATTGTTGGGCACATTTTTTCCCCATTTTAGGATATTTTTATCACTCAGAACCTGTTATCTGAGACAGAGTCACTCTTTGCAGCATCAAGACAGGAACCTAGAGGTGAGGCTGATAATCAGTCCCCCAAACCCTCTTTCAATACCACAATAGCCTAGTTGTAGGTACCACTGCATGCGTCCAATTCATGACTAAGAAATGTGGTCAGACCTTTTGTATGGTGCAACTCAAGTGTGTTGAATAGCTTTTTTAACAATTTTATCTGCACACAGCACACATTTTGCATCCAATATCAAACACCTTTCAGATTCCTACTGAGGTTTTCATTAACAAGGCAGCAGTTAAACTTTGACGCTGAGAACAATGTCAAATGTCCATTAGTCATGTGGCCCAGATGCTGAAACAATTGTTAGAGTCTAATAGCCTAGTGGCAAGGTGTTCCCACAACGGGCGCTCCATAAAAAGAGCAAACCCCAGAGAAACCTTTAGACGTCCTGTGCATCGCTGCTGTGTCACATTTCATGATTATCATAATGACTTCACTTGACAGCTGAATGTCATTGTTGAAGGCTTACTGAGACCAAAATACTTGAGGCGCAATCGCGATGACAAAAACAGCCTTGCTTGTTTGCTTCACAGTGGCTGCGCAAGACATGGCAACTGTATGGGGGGGGGGGAGGACATGGCAACAGCAGGCAGAAACAAAGACACATAACTGCAAATACCTTTGATTTAATAGCGGCCGGGGTTGGGGGGACTTCCAAGTGCCAAATCCAAGGTCAGCAGCCTCTGATTAGAGACAGTAGGAGGCAGCAACAAGTGAATGAAGTGCACGGATATTTAGATGGATTTATCTTTTGGAAGATGAGTGACTGGGAGATGTGATGGAAATGCTGGAAAAGTACAATAATATCAGCTAATGGCTTATGCTTAACCTTCATCATTTCTTACATTTCTTCCCCACTATCCTGGAATAAAAAAAATCACATCAGGGTTCCGCATATTCCAGTGTACAGTGTGCGGTGGTCTCACAGCAAGCATGGCCAGGTGTCAACAGCATGGCTCTGCAAGAAACATCAAAACATCCAAAATGGCTCTTTAAAATATTGAACATGCTCCCCACAATACTGCTGGTGACGCTGTGAGCAGTAATGTAATTCTCCTAGCAGGGGCGAATAGGGTACAAACTACACAAGAGGTATAATTTAGCAGATGTGCATAGAATGTTTGTGTTTGCATATATGTATGTGTGTGCAGAAATGTATGTGTGTGTGTGTCTAAGGATAAGGGTTACTATAGGCAAAAATTAAAGGCAAAGGGCAAAACCAAACAACCGGAAAGATGAATATGTTTCAGCACTGACCTATGGGGGAGCAAAGATGGATGATGAGCACTGGGGATTTTCTGGTGCACTCTGGAGGCGCGCAAAAATATACGCGACATGCACCGAGGCTAGAAAATGTGGCACACGCTCAAACACCATCTGTATGTTCACGCTGTGCCGTTTCTCCCTGTTTCTGCAGACGGTTTCATCTGCAGATGGAGCCTTTATGGCTGTAGCGATGCACTTGATTGCCCCCATAGTTTATGGGATGGCTGCCAAGTCATATACCCCGTTAACTCTTTGCATTTCGGATGGCAAATTGGGGGATTTTAATGAGTGTACCCATATGGTGATAAGAAACCTGACAGGTGGAGAGACATGCCCTATGCGCTCCCTGAAATGACCACATTGTTGGCTAGACAGGGCCCTTTTCACCTGAATCATTAGTGGAGGAATGTCGGCCTGTGGTATTGCAGTCCTCCGATGCCATTAGAGACCGATGAGGGTCTGCCCTCTGTCAGTATTCAAAGTCGTTTCAGGTGACAAAATGTTTTTAAGCCCTTTACTCTTTTTGCACTGGTTACATGCCCCATGCTTGGGGGATACAGATGAATATCTGTTGTATTTCCCAGAGATGCATGTTTTACCATGTTGATATACCTTTAACATAAATGCATGATATGACTGTTCTGAGTATTGAGCATTATGAGTATTTTGTCAGTGTCCGCACAAACACAAATGCAACATGATCTCTCCATCTTTCTGAAATTCATCATATTGCTTCAGAAAATAGCTGATAACATCAGGGCTCTAATCTGGTGATGACACTTTCCCCCACAACACCCAATTGGAATGTTTTCATTTTAGACCCAAGCTTTATCTCATGTGAATATTTGCTTAATGAATTAAAATTGAATTAAAACATTGCATTAGCAACTATGACTGGCATTTCTAATTCATATATAAATGTTATGTTCATCTTTCTCTAATTAGAGAACAATGTTAGCAGGGGGCAGCTTCAAGAGGTTGGCAAAATACAATAAAGCCTTGCTGATGAGCCATATTTCTTGTGGTAAGTCCCTGTACTAATTAGAATAGTACACATGCAATGGCAATAGTTTTGAAACATTTTGTGTGTATTACAACAACAGGGTGGACCTATTTCATTGCTGAGGGTTTAGAAATGTGTTTATAATGAGCATCAGATGCCACAGCTAAATTGTTTTGATATCTATGTAAAACATAAAAAGAATTCGAAATCATGAACAAAACCGTCAAAACAAGTTTGGTATCATAAAAATACACACTTGTTAACAAACTTAAAACTACTGTTAGAGCTAAATGTTGTGGTGATGTTGCGATTCCCGAGCCCGGCCCGAGCCATTACAAAATTGTGTCTGAGCCCGACGGAGTCAATGTCTCAAGTGTTCATAGTAATGACACATTTACGTACGTTTTTTATGAATAGCCTGCCTCTATTAAACCAGGCATCGACGAGTGCACTCACGTAGTTCCTGGTAAACTGAACGGACAGAGTTGCAAAAGCCCACCGGTTGCAAAACAGGTTGCAAAAGCCCACCAGTCATCTTGCAGACTCTATCCACATGGCGCTGCAGGGCGGAATTCCTAATATCATATTCCGTATTTTTACGGAGGGATTAGCAACAAAAGGAAGATTAGGGAATTAAAGTGCAGGTTTCTCCTCTGTCCTCTCGAACCAGTCCAGGTGAGATGTTGGTATAGGTTTTTGGTGGTACAACTTCTTAGATTAGAATCACACTTGCTTATTGCTATAATAGTGGTTACTTTAATCAAGATAATGTTTAGTTGCTTAGCATTAAAGCATGCCATAACTGTGTTAGATTAACACTGCTTCCCCCCCAATTGATACTGCTCTTGTTCTTTAAATCCTATGTACTCCGTGGCTGGAAACCTGGAGATCGTCATCACGACCGAGATCCTGAGATAGCTTGGCTATCTGCACCATCTGAACTGTGTTGCCATCTTCTGAATTTTCCCGACCACGAACTGTTACCCTCTCCATCAGCCGTCCCAGGAGAAGACTCTTGAAACGACTGTTCCAAAATGAAATGCCATGTGTTGTATGCCCTGTTGATATGTTATTTGTGTATAAAAGGAAATTGTGACATTGACAGCCATTATGAGGTTCACAGAGATAACACCTTCTTGCAGGCTGCGCACGGTTTGGCGAAGGCCAAAGGAGTGCAAGCTTGTTGGGTTTGTGGGTTAATGCAAACCTCCTCACAGGTACCCCCTTACATTGCTGTCCCCTTCACAATCCCTGAATACACTGCTGCCTATGGAACACCCTCCATAGATGCCCCCTTTTACACGGTGCCCATGGACATAGGTCCCCCCACTCAGATTAGATTGAGCTACGCCCCCGTAGGAATTATTTGTTGGGTTAACTCCGGCAATGGACAGGTAATGGGTAATAGTACATGTACCTACACTACTGACGTAGGTAACCCTGGTATTCAGATCGAGCAAGATGGTGTCACGATTGAAGTCCCCCTCCCTACGAGGGTGGCCGCAGACCATCGTATGAAAGACACTGACACCATGCTTGCATTAAATGGGTCCATGTTTGTGTGTGGGTCCACTGCTTACTCTTACCTCCCTGTCTCCTGGTCGGGTTCCTGCTATATGGCCTACGTGGTCCCTGCTCTAGGAATTGAAGATGAAAAGCATATCAAAGGTGATGCCACTGGTCAGAGCAGATCCAAGCGTGATCTGTTTGGTAATAATTCCCCCATTGCTACCCCAACTCAGAGATTTTTCGCTGCTATCATCCCTGGGTATGGTGCCACTGTGGCCCTCGATGAGATTAGAATCCTAGTTAACACTCTGGACGAAATCGCTAACGATTCCGCCAGTGGACTCAGCGACCTTAGTCATGAATTGTATGGACTCAGGACAATGGTTTTCCAGCATCAATACCTCCTTGACTTTTTAGCAGTCCGCTTGGGAGGGTATTGTTTTTTCATTAAACAACACTTGCACCAACGTTGTTGTACCTATGTCCCTGATCTGTCCGCTAACGTCACCGGCTATGTAAAAGATATTCATACTAACGTTGCGAGGTTGACTGTTGAGACCTTTCCTTGGGAAAGGGATTGAGTGATCTGGGTGGGTCTCTGTTTTCCAAGATCATCCAGATGGCTCTACCCGTACTCATCCCTATCGTCCTGATCTATATCGCCATCAGAGTGTCCCTCTCTGTGCTCCATGCCTGTACTTCCCCCACTCCCAAGTTGGCCGCCCTGAAGGCCATACCGGAGAATGGAACTCCCCATTCCCCGACCCATCTCCCCAGAATTGTTTAGACTAGGATAACCCTGCTTTACGCTTCTTTTTACTTTACCTTCCCTTCCCCTCTCCCCCCAACTTTCAGTAGGGTTTCCCTGAGTGACCCAAGAACCTACACTGGATTTCCAGTGTATGACAAAGTATCCTTGTTTTATTATTTCCTGTCCTTTATTTTCCAATTCCTCACCCCCCTTCCCTGTTTTGTGTTTTCTTTCCATATAATCATACAAAAATGTCAGAGCCATGAAAAATGTTTATTGTTTAGGTTTTCCAGAAATACACTGTTGTTGTTGATGTTTTAAACTATGTTTAAGAATGATCAAAAGGGAGGAATGTTAGATTCCAGTGATATTTCCCATGTCCATATAGCTTGTGTATGCCCCTCCACCCTACCAGGCCCGTAGGCCCAAATTCCAGTAAGGTTAGAGTCCTCCTGGCGCCTGGGTTCTTAGGCTGAAGGACATTGATGGACTGTCATAGTGTATGTGTGTGTGTTAGAGATTGTTATGCATTTCAGTCGGTTTACGTAGTGTATGTGTGTGTGTTAGAGATTGTTATGCATTCCATTCGGTTTGCGTAATGCCACCAGTTAAATTCGCCTGTGCCCGAGGCTCAGGGGATCAGATCGGAGCGACGGGGGTCAGACCAGCTCGCAGAGAGGAAGGACGACCATCTCCTGAAGACCCCAACACGCGGCGACTCTCAGAGCTCTGCTCCACTTAGAAAAGACTTAGACTCAGAAAAGTACTTATTGATAGTTCTTGTCTGCTACAATAAATATCTTGGCTCTGATCCGAACCGCTCCAGCTTCCTTGATTGAGACAAACAACTAAACCACCCTTTAGAATTAAGTATAGTAGCCTAAATATAGAAAAGAATCCAACATATTTCATTACAACTTTACACTTCTTACATTGGACATATCCAACAGCCTCATTAGAATCCGCATTGACTACTAAGCAGAAATATCTACGTGCAGTAGATTTCCCTTTGTTTTGCATTGTTTTAAACTCTCCAGATTCTTTTTAACTTCTTCCATGATGCCAGTTTGCCGCCTGTAATGGCATTGTCAAAGCTAGGACATAAACAAATTCCCGCACACAGGAAGAAGTCTGTTATCCTAAATGTGATTTATTTTATTCTCAAAAACGAACTTCTGCATCATGTGCCCTACTTATTAAGATATTAACATCTGTTAAACTCCTAAAATTTGCAGAAGACACATCAGTCATCGGCCTCATCCGTGATGATGATGAGTCTGCATATAGGCGGGAAGTTGAACAGCTGGTCCTGTGGTGCGGTCGCAACAACCTAGAGCTGAACACGCTTAAAACCGTGGAGATGACAGTGGACTTCAGGAGGAGCCCCCCAGCACTGCCCCCCCTCATCATACACAACAGTACTGTGTTGGCCGTGGAATCCTTCAGGTTTCTGGGATCCACAATCTCCCGGAATCTGAAGTGGGAACCCAACATCAACACCATCATCAAGAAGGCCCAGCAGAGGATGTACTTCCTGCGCCAGCTTAGGAAGTACAACCTGCCTCAGGATCTGCTGATCATGTTCTACACCGCAGTCATAGAGTCTGTTCTGTGCACTTCAATCACTGTCTGGTTTGGATCGGCCACCAAACTGGACAAGAACAGACTCCAACGGACAGTCAGGTCTGCAGAAAAGATCATCGGTGCCAACCTGCCCACCATCCAAGACCTGTACACCTCCAGAGTCAGGAAACGGGCAGGAAAAATCACTGCAGACCCCTCACACCCTGGACACAAATTATTCAAACTCCTCCCCTCTGGTAGACGCTACAGATCACTGTTCGCCAAACCTCCAGACACAAAAACAGTTTCTTCCCCCTCGCCGTCTCACTACTGAATAACCCACTGTAGCATATATATTTATATTTATATATTTATCCCTGCACTTCTCGCACTCTCCTTCTTTGCACTACTGTTGTGCAACATTTCACAGCTACTGTATATAGCCATTGTACATACTTTCTTAAACTCCTTAGTCCATTGCACTGTTGCACTGTTTGTTTGTTTGTATTGTATTGTATTGTATTGTATTGTGTTGTATATTTGGTGTAAGCACACTGAGAGTCACTTTACCAAGTCAAATTCCTTGTTTGTGCAAACTTACTTGGCCAATAAAAAAAAACCTGATTCTGATATTTAAAATATGGAATGTTCAATGCCTTATCGCACTAATGTGTCCGAGCCCGAGTATAATTTCTAAATATTTGGCCGAACCCGGCCCGGCCTGCTGGGTCCTGTCGGACCAGCAGTCGGCAGTCCAGCTCTGGCATTGTTTGATCATGAACTCCCTACAATGGTTTCAACCGACACTGATCATGGCCTTGGTTGTGTGCTCGCTCAGATTCATCTGGACCACATCTAGCACATTGTTGCATTCGCATCTGACCCCTAGTGACCCCTCTGACTGACCCCTTACTTGTTGGTCTGAAGATTTACACTTTGCACAGATCACCAGGCTTTGAGCACCCTCCTGACGAAGGGAAGGATCTGATCGTGCTGGCATGTGTATTGCACACTTGGCAGCATGATTGCTCTGTTTTGATTATGAGGTTGCCCACTTGCCTGGGTAAGAAAATAACACAGCTGACTGTCTTTCCCACCTGACTCTGCCTACTGCTACCGATGAGATGGCGGAAGCTGAACCGGAGATCATTGTGCAGACAGATCACAGATGGTTGCCACCGCTATCAATGCTGTCCTAAACCCATACTTCCGGCCTCGTGATTAACTGATTATGTGTTCCAAGGCTTCTGACTCCAGTTCCAGCCTCACTGCACCACACCTTGGTTAGACTGGCTCATGAAGGCCAACAAGGCATAGTGAGAAGAAAACAACACCATTGTGAAATCTACTGGTGGCCAGGTACGGATGACCTGATGAATGCTCAGGTAAAGAGATGTCACATGTTCCCTCCGCTGTGACACTGCAACCCATGCAGTTTCCATCAGAGCCATGGGAAGAGTTAGGCATTGACGTGGTTGGCCCTTTTCAGACTGCTGCTTGGGATTGCCACTTTGCCCTGATACTGATTATCACAGTAAGTTGCCTGAAGTAGCTTTCACCCTACTACCACTGCGAATGTCATTAGTTTCTTAAAGTCAGATTTTTAGTAGATTTTGGTGATCCACGTACAATAGTGTCAGATAATGGATCTCAATTCTTGTCTGCGGAATTTGCTGCCTTCTTTACCAGTTGGCCAGCGGCAAGAAATGGAACGTATCCCGTTTCACCTGACGCTTTTGTCAGGGGATTTAGCGAGCTATTGCCTTCCAGTTCCTGAGCATGATTTCCCCCAACACTGACCTTGTGAACATTCACCCTGCCCCCCCTGCTCATGTGAGACGACCCCCTAGTTGGCTTGAGGACTATGTGACACAATCACATGATAAGTTACACTAATATTACTTACACGCACACACTGTTCATTTTGTTGCTGGAACATTGTTATTGTGTGAATTGTTATTGATACATAAGAGTGTTAAACATTATGCACTGTTTTTAAGTGTAATTTCCATCTCTAGCTATGCTTTGTTCTGTTACATACATCATCCTTGTTAGTAATATCGCACATAAAGGGGGAATATGTTTTGTCCTAAGCATGTGGCAGTGGGTGTCGATAATGTATTCATGTATGTGAAACTACTAGTGATAGAGGAAACGATTAAGAGAATGCTACAGACATCTGTCACTGCTATGCCCCGTCTTAATCAAATCAGTTAAACCGTATTTACGTCCAGTTATTCTGACCATACATAGCATAACAACATGCAGTTAAACACACCACTGGATAACAATACTTTATTTTGACAACAATAGTACTACAGGGAACAATGTAAGCTCTTGACAGTGGCCATGCTAATTGCCATCTACAGCTAAGTTAGTGGAAAAAAAACACATCTAAAACCCAGTAACAGAATAGTGACAGATAAAATGTAAGATAAGATATCAAACATAAGTACACAGAGCCTATTACAGATTTATTGTTTTGATGATACATTTTCTCAGTGCCAGAAACCAATTCTTACATGTTTGGGTGGTTTTTCATATACTGCAGAGAGAATTACAAAGTGAAATCCCTCTGGGTAACTAGCCAGAACAGTGTCATTCTCAGCCTCTCTGTCTCCCTTGGGCAGGACTCTGTCCCATCAGAATGACTTTGATGATGTTATTTCGTGGGGAAAGAACTACATGTTTTTTTTATTAATGCCTGGTCAGAATGTGTACAGACATTACTGGAATGTTCAATCCTCACCTCACTATTAATTGTACAAGTCTTGTTCATACTTAGTCATACATAGTCTTGTTCATACTTAGTCATGCATAGTCTTGTTCATACTTCTAACACACATTAGTGCTCAATGATGAGGCACCCATGTACTACATTTCTATGTGGGGGAATCAAAGATAAAGTGAAAGCAATTTTCTTTGTATTGAGTCTACATAATGCAGGTATTAATAGTATCCTGTATGGCAAAATATGTAAAGTTTGTTCATTGCATATCATTAATGTCCATAGTAATTGTTCATTTATTTTCTGTTCATTTGTAATGGGGATAACAGAACAAGGACTCTATTAAATATAATATAGAAATGTATAATAGTTCTGCAGTGATTGTGAACAACAAATCCTTGTCAGTGCTTTTGGGGATTTTGAACATTTACATAAAATTGCGCAGGAAATTGCATCCAGAATTCCAACTAAGTAGCACATCTTCATCTGAACACTTTTTTAGTTGCTTCAAGGAAAACAAACACTTGCTTTCTTGTCTTGATTCCAGTTCCACTTTTAAGCTCTCTGCCTTGAAGAGTACAACTTGAAAACCAAGGCCTCAGGCCACCCAGAGGACTGAGACATAACGTTCAAATACAGAATGACCTCATTATTTTAAAATGCCACTTGTCCTTACATATTGTCTAAGAACTTCATTGCATGCATAGAAGTTATCTATGCATCAACTCCATTTATTTCATTTTCCTTTCTTTATTTGTTTCTCAATTCAGTTTGATGACTGCATATTATATTTAATTTTATTAACTGTGTAGGATTGAAAGCATCAAAAATCCCAGACAGTTCCACTTGTGTGTTTTGTTTATTTGACACATTCTGTATGTGTACCTCCTATAGCGCCAAATGTTACCACATGTGGTGGTTATGGTCTGAATGAAAAACACAAACAACATATGGACAGGATGGATGCATTACAGTCTAACACAAACTGACACACATAACACTGGTCACGCTTGCAAATCCATGCAGATCTAGTCATGCCAACATTTCCCCCAGACTAACTAAGCCTATGTTGATTTATTTTTACATGTTTAACTTTTCTGCTGTAATTACATTACCACATGCAATTTGCATAGGAACTACAAGCCAACACTGAAAAGCATAATATGCTGTAGTTCCTTACAATATTTTAGCCAAATGATCTAATCTAAGATATGGTGTTACACTTTTTCCTTGTACAATACATTGAGTTTTAGTTGCTTGGCTGAGCAATTTAAAGACTATATCTTCTCCAGCCTCTAGATAATACATTATACTAAAATATTAAATAGAAAAACATGAGTTCTTTCTGGAGAATTAGTATTTCGTACCCTTGAAGTGGTAGTCATATCGTGTGTTGCTATTTTTTTTTGTTTCCATGCAATAAAAACAAAACAGTGCCTGATGTACCCTTCTTTGCATAATTGGGTTTATGGCAAAACAATTGCTCAGTGTGCCTCTTAACAAGCCTTCTTTAAAATAACGTACTCCGATGAACTGCACCATTTGAATTTCTTTCTCAAACAGGATATTAACCTCAAGGAGAGGTAATATTTCCTCTGCTGAATTCAATTGTGGATTATGAGACTAGCATGCATCCCACAGATCGACGAGGAGGCAGAACCACCTGATGGTCAGTGTAACCCTGGGGAGAATCGCATTACAGACATTTGCATGATTCCCTGTGAATTACTGCCTAACGAGTAATGCCACATCTGTATGCGAGTGATCACCACATCATCTGTTACACCTGGCCTCATGGGGGCTACAGTAATCTGCAGATAGAGCGAGCCTTCAGGCAGCGGGGTCCAAGGCCTGCTCTAGCTGCCTGTCACTTGTCCTCTTTTGGATCTTTCTCTTTTTTTTTTTGAGCTCCTGAGAGAAAACAATTTCAACCAAAAAGGTGGCTCGAGTGAAAATATTTCCAGACAAAAGAGTCTGAAAATGATAGATGATTGTGCGATATAAGATGCACAGGTATGGGGGCATGCTTGTATGTTATAGCATGTTGCACATTAATCTCAGTTATATGGTAAAACCTGTTCCGGCTCGTAACTACTTTTCTAACAAATCTAATAAAAAACATGAATGCAACAGTGACCTCTTCCAGTGCTTACAGCCAGCAGCAGAACAAGGATACTGTTAGTCAGATTCCAATTAATAATCATAATGTCAGCCAATATAAGATGAATTCATGAGTATCTTGCAAGGGCATCAAACATGCCCTATATTTAAGTAATAGACGTCTAAAGAGCACACTTATTTTCCATAATAATGAAATGTGTTTTTTTTCCCCCTACATCTTTAATATATTCTGAACTACGGCATATGACAGACTGAAGATTTATTTATGATAACCTTATAGATTAGTCCTAGCAAGACTGTTAAAGTACTAATCAGGAAAGACATAAACATGTTGAATTGATCCTAATGGATACCGTATAATACATGAGTTAGTCATTCAGAGTATAGTTGTGTAGCAAATCTTTTTCAAAGCTTGTATTTGAAAACACTGTTCCATTAGTCAAGATAGGTACAAGATGTAAGATGCCTGATGGACATCTATCGAACCCTGTACCTACAGCCTACCGTTGTGCTGCTGTGATGAAGTATATGTGTGAGAGAGATGCTGAAAACTGAATCTCCTCTCTCCGCCCACTGCGATGGTTCCTTGTTCCCATTGGCTCCATGTGCTTGTAAATGTATGACATTGCAAAGTGTTCAGGCACTGGAGAAAGACATTCGACTTGGGATGAGATTCTAACCCGTAGTTATGGTGACTCAACTTAGGAGGAACGGAATGCTGCCTGTCTTTGATTCAGCATTAGGTTTTGCCAAGAAAGTCAAAGTCCCTTGTCGTGTTCCTTTGCTGTGTGCACTAAACGCAGAGGAACTTGCTGTAAAGGCGCCGAAAATGTCCTACGACTGAAATACGAGGATTTTGCCTCGTTTCATACGCAAGAAGAGGCAAGAGAAAGAGTCATGGGAATGCTTGAAAGAAGATTGCTCGTCTCTTTGGGCATGCTTATGCTCCCCGTGCTCTGCTTTACGCGTACATCAAGTAAAGGTAAGCTATGTGGAAAAGGCACACTTAATTTTCACATGAATCATGTATCCTATGCAAGAGGTGTATACTTTGTGAAGAGACTGCACGTTGAACATAGGTTACTGGCTCACAGTGATATGTGGCCGGCAGTTTTCATCACTGAGAAGTTTATGTTGCGCCTTTTTTCACTATCAGCGACGTGTGTGCGTGCTGCCATAAGCTTGCTTGCAATGTTTTATTGTATCAGAGGCTACCGTGTAAACTCACAACAGCATCCGTATGAGTTGATGAAGCGGTATATTGGTACATTGCGTTTTATGTTGTCATCCGGTGCCTAAATGACTGGTGGATTCGGCTGCAGTTATCCATATCTAGCGCCTTTTCATAAATTTCAGTTGAAGAATTTTCGAAATTTTCGACACCTTTTTTCTTCATGTTGCAAACACTAAAAGTAACCCAACCCACATTAAAACATCGCCGTATCAGTATTGCCCGTGTGCAACAGGCGCACACACATAATTCAGATTTGTCATCTCTTCGGCTGTTAGCGATACCTCGCTTGTTAATTGTTTTTATTATTTTGGTCTCTTTTTAAAATGTTTTCCCCTACCACTCGCGCACAAACTCGTTCTTCGTTATTGGGAAGCCCGGGTGCTGCAATTGCATCGCAGACAGATGGAGTAGCCTGTCCTAAACAGGTCTTCGGAGCAGCTGAGCCATTTTCCTCCTCACTATAAAAACAAAGATAGGTTCGAGGTGGATTTGGGTTAGAAAAACAGTGCTACAGAAGTAGCGAGAATACTGTGGCACAACCATTTTACTTTGGCCACGAATAGAATGCATTGCAGTTAATTCATATTAGGCGTAAGGAAAGAATCAGATCTTATCAATGACTACACATTAATAACCCTCGACTTATTGAAAGCAATGACTAATGAGGAGCAAGCCATAACTTGGAGATATTGAGCTTGGAACATTATTGCTTTCAGCGTGTGCCTGATGAAGTGAAAAGCTTATTCATTTTGTGTTTTTGAATGACATTGTATCCCTCTGGACTTGTGGGCAACTACGAGCATGATTTTGCATTATCATCAAACTACAGATTGCACCGTTTTTATTGTTGCTAATTATTTGGAAGAAAAATCAATAACAATTTCCTTGTGACATTGCATTCACCTACAATTTGAAAAATTGAACAGCATGAGTGCTGCTAAGAAATTGTCTGGTCAAGTCGACCTGTAGGGGTTTTGGTTTTCTATTCTCTGTGCAGTTATAATCACCAATAGGTGCCCCTCACAACATCAGAATCACACACTGCCACAAACATGTGTATTTATACTCAGTAATATAGTTACGAATATCTGCATTTCATATTGGCCAAAGGCAGCTGTTGTTTAAACACTAGTAAGCCTCTCACTCTGATAGCATATGTCTTTACTCTGCATTGAAGCACGGCTCTAAGATCACTAAGAGTGTGCATGGCCTGTGTACAGAAAGAGAGAGAGAGAGAGAAAAATCACATACGATGTAAGGAACTGAGGTGCAGCCCTGCTCTTAGCAAGCCCATTGGGGCCTCCGTGAAACTTTAAAAGGCTTTTCAGTGTGTTCACAGTGGTGGGTGTTTTTGCAGCTTCAATCTAGCCTTTCCGCAGCACGCAATGGCTGGTGTTCTCTCTTTCTCAGTTGAAGGCTGGGAGAGAAATATGTATGCCATCTTTTATGCATTAAGCTTTCCCCCAGATAAGAACATTGTTATTTAAGCATATAAACTGATTAATGGAGTGTTATGAATACTCAAAGACAGTGATTTTCTATTGTAACACAAAATGTATGTGATTATCATAGAATTCATCTAATCATAGAAACACCATTATCACAGTCTTCAGGTAAGTTTTAAATTGTATGTATTTTGAAAAGAAAATGTATTGAGTGTTTTCGTTATCCAACACTGATATAGATGTATGTGGCACAGTAGAAGTGAGCTAGTATCACAAATCTGCATCCACCTCCAACCTAGTCATAATGATATTTGAATATTTCCTTGTAATTATGTGTCTATGACACCCAAATCAGATTGTTGGTGGGTTTTCTGTGAATGTGTGGGGATGGTAAGTGCCATCATTCAAAATGAGTTTAAACTGTTGGTTAGGGGTGCTTGTTTGCAATTTATTTAGATAGATGATCATTGCTGTTAACTGAATAATCAATAGCTGTCAAGGTTAATGCCTCTAACCACATAGGTCACATAGGTCACATGGCCTGAATGGAAACAGAAATGGTACAATAGGAAATGGAAACAGATTATGAGGTTTGTAAAGAGATTTCCTCATATTTCAACTACAGATTTGTTTAGGTAACTGTTCAATTTAGATGAACATGCAGCAGTTCAGACAGGGTGGGGATTGATGTATATTAGCTGGAGAATTAGCAACCTGCTAGCATAGGCCTGTGAAGGTTTGTCGAAGTAAAAGGTGGAGATGGGGTGACTCCAGAGATGATATTAGAGTCCCCAGGACCATGCAGCAAGTTACTTGTGTATTAGTCACATGACATCAGAGCTTTAGGGGCGAAATATTGCGGGAGCTAATTGTTGTTTAATGTCTATATAATTACACTCTGCACTGCACACTCAGATTCAGACAGGATGCACAGGCTGTTTGCCACTGATTGTGTGTGTGTGTGAGGAACTGGTTCAGCCAAATGCATTAAAGTAGATGAACAGTTTAAATCTTTCCATTTCATTTTCTCATGAATAAAGCAGGTAACATAAAACCCCAAATAAAAACACACCATTTCAATCTTCAAGCTTGACTGACATGAATGTGTTATGAATAGCTGATCATCAATTAATAATTCTAAGCCACTGAAAAATATTGTAGGGCAAAAATGAAATAAAGAAATGTAAGAATATTTAAAAGTCTTAGCAGAAGAATAGTCTTTTATGAGCTTGTCTTATTTGCTGTATTTCACAGAGGTTGTATTCTAATTTATGCACCCCTTGAATATATTTTTGTCATGCGATCTTGTCATGTACAAGAAACATTCACTTCATTTGGATAGTTACTCTTCTTCTCAAGTGAGGAGAGCCACTTTGGTGCTGTCCATGAACCACCTGCAACATGCCGTGTATGTTCATAGGCCTTAATGGAGATAACTGTGACAATTCTTGCCACCATCTTTTAGCAGCACTCTCTAAAATTTGAAGTTGTCATGAACAGTCACTGCCTTTGTGGCCTGGGCACCTGGATTTAGTGAGTTGCCTGCATGGGTAATTGTGTTAGGTGGGTTGACATGAGCGTTTGTAGTGGTAAGGTGATTAACATGATTCATCTTATCAAATGCAAGGTCTATTAAAGTTGACAAGCATGACATTTTCTACATGAACAGGTGTAACCGTTCTATGAACAAATACACGCACGTAGAGTAATGTGATGTGGGGAACAGGAAGACTGATTTCAGTGTGTGGAAATTGGAAGTTTGGAAATCGCAGAGTAAATGCATCCCTGGTAATAGCCTTCAGTGTCCTGAAATCCATTAAATATGAGTCATCAATAGATAAATCATACTCTCCATGTACCCTTGCTAATTGAGCACATGGGGAGGAGGTTGCATTAAAAGTGAACAAACATCCAAATATGAGGGGAGAACAATTATGTACCATCCAGAATTTTTAGAACTTCTGCTGACATTTAGACTAATGTAAATATCTTTGTGTTTCTCATATGACAGATTATCAATATGCCCATCCATCTATTAATCCCCCTTTTATATATACTAAAATAGATGCACTCCAACACTTGATACCACATCTTTAACAATCTAGCAAAAGCCGGTTTGGACCAGGGAAGGTACTCTGCTACCGATTCTACAATATACATTGTCCTAATGGTATTCATCAAGTTATTTTAAAGTTGGATCAGCGCATATGGTGCTCTCAAAAAAGATCACAATCAAGTCTGTCTCTGTCAATATAAGATGTCGTCTTTAGAGCACTTATTTGTTTTGAAATGGTGCCAAGAGCAAGCCAAGCTTTACAGAGAAAAACATGCCAGTTTCAGGCCCACTAAGCATCTGATGTCTGTCAGGTGTTCAACCAGGAGACCTCATAATTACAATTATGCGGTGCATAATGTGTAAAAAAGTGTCAAAGGCATTGTATTTGTTAATTTATATACTAGTAAGGAAACCAAGTCTTCACATAGCACTAGATTTCAGGCCAGCCTTTGTTATAATTAAACATGCAACTAATTAGCTGCCAGTTTAAGAGTGTGAAAAACAAGTGATAATTTCTTTCACCAGAAACTTTACAATGTTGGAACACAAAAACAATCAATCAAACTAACTAGAAAACTAATTTAAGAAATACTTAACACTCTGAGGAAAGGTAACAGTTACCTCCAGTTGTTTGAGTAACTGTGCCCTTTTAGGAAACAGTTATCCGAGTTGAGTATCCACAACCATGGCGGCTGACATGGCTGCAGAAACCTGCAGTAGATAAGAGAAGATACTGGAGCGTGGCCTGCAATTCCCCTCCAAAGCTGTTCATAAAGGATGTGCTTGAAGAAGCTGCCTCCCAGATGCTACTCACTCACAGAACTGGGTTTGGTGCATTTCCATTTATATGAGAAAGCATGTAAATGCACCCTATATAAATGCTCCAGCAGCTGCTTTTGAGCTCTTTAAATATTTTTAGCAGTATGAGGGTATACATTATACTGCAAAATGAATCCTAATTGGGTTTGTCACAGGACATTGTATGTATGGTAGCCATGGATATTACTTTATCATTCTGGGAAAAAAGTGGATTTCATTTTTTTTTTTTAAACAGAGGGGAAAAACAACTTGCCGATCCAAGCCAAGTCCATGGGCTCAGGACCAAAATCCCACCGCCATTCAGAGTTGCTCCCTCAGCAATGTTTAGAATTGAGGCAGAAAATAGAACACTGTGTAGGGCAAGAGGATCACTTCTCCCGTCTCGCTAGATGAGAACCGTTGGCTTGGTAATACAAACCACATTTTGATAAATATCTCTCAGTAATTTATAGCGAAGGTCATCTTGGAATTAATCATATCACTTTCACAAAAAGATATGCAGCTATTCCTGCTCATTACCTTACCTAACCTACAGCACCTTGAAAATATCTAATGTGCAGTAGACTCTCTCTCTCTATGTCCTTTCACATTTAAGATTGAAAATAGACCAGTGGGCTTTGGATATGAGTGTTTTGGCCAATCTTGAGTTATTTATAGCTCATTTTGTTTGTGGACAGTTCTCTTGTGCCTCATAACACACTTCCTGTGATAGCTTATCGGCGGCGAGTGAAGAGAAGGCTAAGACTTGGACCCGCTGCATAAAGCCAATCATTAAATAAACAGAGTAGGGCAGCAGTCATGGTGTTCCTACTGATGCATGTTCTGAGGCGTGGTATGAACGAGATTGTGGCGCAATGTGTTTTTCGTGCTATGTTTAAGTGTCTATCACGCTAACATGCAAAGCTTCCCGGGCACAATCGGCATTGTTACACCGGAAGGTCACTCCGGTTATTTTCAGCCGAGAGAAGAGATGGGGCTCTATGATTTTCTCCATCATTACCGAATGAATCATCAGATTTAGTCTGCCGGGGGTGTCAATGTACTGCAGTTCAGTGGCCAGATTTACATTTAAATGAAATCAAATGACTGAACATTCAGAAATGAAATATAGTAATGATAGTGGCAATAAAGCCGCAGCCCCCTTGTTCTGAGGAAAGACATTCCACCTGGAATTGCTGTCATCTAGGCTGCTACGGGGCCTTTTTGCAGGTAATTTATGAATTATGTGTTCCACTACATTATAAAAGACCTCCATACTGGATAGGCAATGCGCACATTTCACATTCATGAAATGGTTTTTGACATGCACAAAATGTTTTGACCTGCACAAGTGTGCCGACGAGCACCTGGCTTGTAACGGTAATGACGGCAATGAATAAGCATCCTCGTTGGTGTTTCCTTGTTGTGTCCTGAGGTGAAATGCCAATAATATAAAGGCTTCTTGTGCTTGAGATCTCTCTGGTGGCAAGTGGTTGAAGACTGAGGAGGCTGCAGTGTTGTCTAGTTTGCAAGGACAAACAAGAAAACAACAGTGATTTTAAGACGTTGGTTTCCTTTGTTTGTATTTTTTCATCAGTATCGGCATTGCCTCAAGGAAGACAAAACATTATTTTGAATTTCATTACACAAGGCCAAAGACAAGATAGGCTAATCCATCTACGGTAGACAACTCTGGGTTTCATTAACTTTTTTCCTCCTAAGAGTGGAACAATCAGGGCATGGTGAAGTGGCCTTTCCCAGTCTCTGTGCTAAATCATGTACAGTGCATTGAATGAGAGTTCATCCATCTCCGACTGCAGTGTCAATTTGAGGTGTTCGCATAAAAGCATGCCTTTATTCCAGAGGTTTATGTATGGAAAAAACACAGATGCCCTTTATGAATCACAGAAGAAAAGGCTAAAATGTTCCTGTTAGTCAAGGATGAAATGAAGATCATAGAACTGTGCCTGATCTGTAATCATTGAAACACAGTGCAAGTGTATAAGTTTAGCGGTTCACCATAATTTGACATTCAGAAAAAACACATTGCCATTAGTCATCAATTGATGGCTTGTGTTGCAAATGGTTTCAGCTCAACCATGTATACTTGCACTTTCATGCATGTATACTTCTCCATTATCAAGACCCTGAGGAGCTTTCCTCCAAAGGTAAACCAGTTATTCTCCACGGAAAAAATTTATATTTCTAGCTGCAGTGCTAAAAATCACATTTGGTGGTACTCTGCTGAATGTATTGCATTAAAAATAGCACACTTCATTGCAAGTTAAGCAAAGCTGATTCCCTTAAATCTCCAACATTTCAAGAAATGTGTACCCAAGGAGCACTTCAATTAAGCTGTAATTGTTAAAGTTAATATATGTGCCTATTAACTGTAATTAGTGCCTCTTAGCAACAACCTGGCAGGCTTCCTGCTAAAGATGCTTGGGAATTCGATTGTGCGAAAATAGGTTAAAATGGCTGCACCATATGAAAAGGGCATGCAAGCCGTTAAAAAATGCTATGCTACAATCGGCTAATTTCGTGGTTTTAAGCAGCGACACCTTCAACACGCAGATGTGCCAAGAATGCAGTCATCCACCTACGCAGGGATAAGCAAACGGTGATATTCCCATCAAATGTGATTTCGCTCTGGCTCATGCTGTCAACACACAGGAAGCTGTGTAGCTTAAAGGTTGGTACAAGGCTGCACTTACATTTATTTGTATGAAAGTACTGCCTCTGCCCATGGTGTACCTTTGTTCCTTCCTGCTCCTGACTTGAGTAACGTTGATAAGCTGGAATTATATGGAGAGCATGGAAATGCATAACAGTGGCTGAAGGAGAGCTGGTTAATTGACGTTTATGTTGCCTGTTCCTGAATAATGCCCTTCACCCCTTTTGTGAGGGCCAAAGTAATTGGCATCCTAATGAGCATGTTGAGAGATATGATGGACATAAATTCAATGTTTCAGGCTGTGTTAAATGGACTTGCTAAAACACGTGCCCTTGTTACGAGCAATCACACTGTCAAGTGTTAAATAATATCACTGAATACTAAAGAGTGGCCCAGACCTCAGGAAGCCAAGCTCACCTTGTGAATCTTCGTTCAACCTCTTCTTCACAAACGCGTGACAGGAATAAAGTGTATGGGTGTGTGTGAGTGAGAATGTGAGTGTGTGTGAATGAGAGTGTATGCTTGATTGTATGTATGTGTGTGTGTGTGTGTGTGTGTGTGTGTGTGTGTGTGTGTGTGTGTGTGTGTGTGTGTGTGTGTGTGTGTGTGTGTGTGTGTGTGTGTGTGTGTGTGTGTGTGTGTGTGTGTGTGTCTGTGTGTGTGTGTTTAACAGCTTTAGAGTTAAGCCATGACTGAGGTGAAAAGGTCACTCACACGGTTTGTTCAGTGCAGGCCCAGGGAGCGAGATAATGAAATATGTGGAGTACATTCACAGCCAGAAAGTCATTGCAGTATTCACCTGGGTAGCCAAAAAGAAAATGGCGGTGACCTTCACTTGTCAAACAGCAGTTTGGGGAATTATCTTCATTCATGTAATAGAACGTGTGTCTGTGTGGAAAAGGTTAGCATGTGGGAAACCAAATGGAAACACCTCATATGGTATATCGTAACCCCCCCCAAACATGTGCTTGCTTTTACAACGATATGGCTGCGTTAATATAAATCAAACCTACCAAAGGTTTGGCTTAATTTCCTATTATTTGTTTACAGATGGCTCACAGCAGATGAGCTTTTTATAGAGCTGCTTTATTGCAACCCCCTCAAACACTTCAAGAGTGTTTACATGACTATCAACCTCATGTTGATTTACGTAACCATCGTGACTACCAGCAAACGCCTTTGTTTACACGTTTACGGTTTTATTAACTGTGAAAATCCAGGGTGATCTTAGGTTTACCACTGTGTAAACAAGGCCTGCCCAGTCTCCTCTTTGACTTGGGCTTAATTTGTGAAAAGTTGGAAGACATTTCATTGTGTTCAAATTCTGCCCTGCCAGGATGAGTACATTCATCCTAATCTTTTGAATTCACTGGCATTATTACTGAAAATCCTTAGTGTCATGTTGATTTATGGCGCAAGTCTAAAATCTATAGATGACAATCTCAAACAAATGGGCTTTTGACTGAGTGGGTCTACATACTAAATCACATTGGGAGAGTATGCATTATGAGCTCACATTTAGGTTTATTTTCATTTCATTTTCCCTGTTTATAGAATCACATTAAAATGATTCTTGAATTAAATATTGTTTTGTAGACGGTTGCAAAAACTGTTTGGAGCAGTCAGGCTGACCATCTCATAGCATTTCATAATGAATGAATATATGTTGCTGTTAGCTTTCCAATAGAATGTAAAATCCCAAGAAAACGTTCCCAAAATGGAATGAAATATGGTTCATATTCTGTTCATGTGAGGAAACATTGGAATTATTATGTAATCGACCCTGCTGCGTCCTGATGGAACAAGCAAAGAATGTCTGCAGTTCATGTCCACAACCAGCGCATCCAATGCAGTATTACATGAACAGCACCCCATGCAATACCCTGCGCAGTAACGATGTGCAATGATTACAGGGCAGAAAAAAGATCGCAAGGTGAACTCCCTTCCTCTTACCTCTCGCAGACACAAATTCTCTGTGAGACCTAATAACCAGTGTCTCCAAATCACTTCTTTGTTTTTTTAACCAGGCCTGAGCACCTAATGCATTTGTGCTCTCCGGTCCTTGTCACGGTCAGCGGAGCCGATAGTCAATCGTGACTTTTAGTCTTTTTTTTTCTCCCTGTGGCCCTGGGGTCGTAAGCCGTACACACAGGTCTTCCGTAGGACCACATCACAACTCCGCTGGGATAGAACAGCGCTGAAGGACACGGCATGATGAATGGGGCTGCGGAGTCGCGGGCTGGCCGGCAAGTTTTACTCGTGTTAAAATAATGAAAGCAAGCAGGCAATACTACCTCAATTTACAGTGTCGTGCAGGTCTCGCTAAGAAAAGGGGAGGGAGACCCACTAGAAGAGGAGAGAGAGAGAGAGAGAGAGAGAGAGAGAAAGAAAGAGAGAGAGAGAGGCAGAGAGAGAGAGAGAGAGAGAGAGAGAATGTGTGTGAGAGAGCGAGGGGTGGATATGTTGGGGGGGAAGGTGGTGGGGGCCTCAAAGAGAATCAGTTCCAGTTCCCATGTAAAATGGAAACAGTTTGGAATTCCTGAGATATTGAGCAAATGAGAGTACTTAACTAGAAAGAGTAATGAATAATTTGACTCCATTTCATGCATAAATAAGCTGTTATGCAATCATGGGCTATGTGTGTATATCAGTGCATGGGTGTGTGTGTGTGTGTGTGTGTGTGTATATGTGTGAATGTTCACTGTGTGTTTATGCATTCATTCATCCAATGCATTTTCATTCGGACTTCAAGAGGTCTTTTGTGGCTTTACTTGGAACACTCCAGCCAAGGAAGTGGATATTAGATGGTTTGCCACACTGAATATGTTTGTTTTAGCCTAAATGTTGTTTTTTTTCCATCCCTTACGATTGTTCCAGCATCTCAATTCACCTAAAACGCACTTCTGTTCTGCTGTTTAAGCATTTCTGAGGTATTTTTGCCTGTAATATATAGGGTTGAGGGTAAAGGTTTCAGGACACTGTGGTTTCCAATGCACCAGCTCTGGAGTCAGGCATGAAACTAGCACAAGCAGATACGATAGTGGTGTTTGTCTTTAAAAACACAACAGACTTTTTAACTGATGGGGGTCGGGGCAGACCAGAGGGTCAATGCATTCCCAAGCACCATTAAGCATATTACTTAATGTGAGGAAGTATCAAGTCCCTTCAGGGCCAGCACAGTGACACACATGATTAACAGTTGTGTGCACTCGATTGTGCAATCACAATGGCTGACTCGCAAGGACAAAATCTACATTAGGAAGATCATTACTGTCCAGAGCCATCTTAACAGCATATGGCCTCAAAGGAGTTCCGAGTAGGACTAGGATAACCTCTTCGAGGGTGCTTGAACAGTCTATAAACTCTGTTGAGGAATTCTGTAAATGCTACACACCCACCCCTGTGATGGACCTGCACAGCAAGATGGGCATGCTAGCATTAATGAGAGCTCATGCTTTATTGCAGACATTGATTTTCAATGGTAGTCAGTCACATGTACGCAGATGTAAACTGATTTAAGTTGTGGATGGGTATACATGGAGCATAAATATGGCCAATGCATTGGTCAAGCCAGTACGAAAATGGCAAATGCGTGGTTGAATTTGTGCTCACAGTAGGACATTGTGTTTGATTAATAGTTTCCCCAGTAATTATTTCAGCCTGTGGTACATTGCATGAGTTAACTACAGAAGTGCGTTGCTTGGAAAGGAAGTAGAGTTCATGTCTTCTGTCTGATAATAATGTTTGGGTACATTCACACATTAATAAAGAGATATGGAAGTTCATGCTCTTTTGCATCGACACAGAGGTTGCAACATCACAAGGTCTGCAGTTCTCACAGGTCTAAAAAGAGATTTCCTTATTATCGCCTTAGTTTCTCCAAGACACAGATGAAATTAAATAGAACTAAAAGTGGGATTTAGTTTTAAATCTCCTGCTTCTCAGATTGCTATACGGACCAAATTAATTATGTGGAGTTAAAGAAAAGATCTCAACAGGGTCACAAATCATACTCAGTTTTTACTAAATGTCTAAACATCTCAATATTACCTCCCCTGTTTATCAAGACAACTTTGGTATTTGGGAATGGGGCACAGATTTTCATATATCAAGAAGACTGTTCAAACATGTTGTGGAAAGGAATAGCCAACATACTGGACAGACTTTTACAAGTGCCTCCTCTCATTTTTGTCTTAAACTGTTTCTCCTTTGTTTAGGAGAAATATCTGTGATTAAATTGATATATAAACGAAACAATAATGATGAGTCTCATCATCTAGGTCCCCTGATCTGTCATATACATATTTCCTTTTTAAAGATGAAATAGACTGAAAGATTTGTGTGGAAAGTGGTATATCGAAATAGGTCTGTCTTCCACAAAAAGGGGAATATTCTCAATTTACAACACCAGTTGAGTTTTTTATTGTTGCCGTATGTGTGACACTTTATAGCCCTAAGAAGTTTGTTGCAGAGAGTCCTAATCATCCGTTTTGAGTTTGGAACGACCTGTAGTTTGGACTGCAGGGGTGGATAACAGAGGTGGTAGCTATGCGGAGAGATGCGAAACTTTTCATGCCTTGTGTTGTTGTTCATTGATTTTTTTCCTGACTCATGTAGTCTCACGAGTGGCCCCTTTGACCTTACCTTGCATTTATAAAATGCTGCACAAAAAAAAAGAACTGTATTCTGTGTGGTGGGGTGATATAATAACTGTTTTGGCTCTGTGTGTATCCTATGGGGATGTCCTGAGGATAGACTTCAGTTGCTTTCTTCTCGGTCCAAGTTTTGGTGCGAAGTACCCTTTGCTGTTGAACCGGTGTCAGGGATCGCGTGTCAACTCCGCTGTGGGCTCTCTTAGCCCCGCACCGAAATCATGCCGTTTTCATCTCTGCCTCCAGGGTACCAGAGTGCATCTTTGTTGATTTACCCAACACCTACTGTACAGGTCAAGCCAATATCTTTTGTTTGAGACTTTATTCTAGAAGTCAGAGATTGAAGTGAGTAACAAAAGAGAACGAAATGAGAAGTTGCACAATCTCTCCGGCTTATTATGAGCAATCTGATTAATTCGTGTGGCTCTCCTTCTGACGTTTTCATTGGTCATGGATGTATAATGAAAACTAATGAGGCGTGTATATACACATGCCTAAGGACGATGGGCATAAGCTCTTAAACCAACAACAAACATTTGGATGCAAATTTGATTTGGGATGCTGTTCTTGATGCACAAATCATCAAGTGTGTCATCTATCAAAAGTGCACTCCATATTAAGGTAAAGTAATCAATACAGATACTGATCATTTCATAATTTAAATCATAAGTGCACTTCATATTAAGGTAAAGTAATCAATACAGATACAGATCATTTTATATTTTAAATCATAAGTGCACTCCATATTAAGGTAAAATAATCAATACAGATACAGATCATTTAATATTTTGGTTAATGCTGGTCATTGAAAAAATACATTTGCAGTATAGCTGTATATTCTGACAGCCATGTCAAGCACACATCTTTCATCTGGCTATTACAGAGGCTCACTATGGGATCACCTGCTGAAAGACACACTCAGGGACAGGCCTGCTTTCATTTTATGGTGGTCTTCCTGTCTTACGGCTCCTCTCTGGCACATTTGACATCCAGGACATCTCTGTCATTAAGTCACTCGTCTTGGAGGAGGCTCGGATGTCAGCTCATAACAGAGTATAAAAAACATTTTATCATCATCCCTTTCCTGTAGAAGTGTAGTCTGTCATGCAGGTAGCATAGCAGTGGCTGTAAATCTGTATCCATATCAAGCATAAATAGCAACACCAATGACAGAGCTAGTTTATCTGGGGAACATGAAACCTGCGGCATCAATAATTCAGGTGTGCCTCTTACCCAGTGTAATTTATCGTATAAATATATCAATACATTGGCATGCACATATTAATTTTGAATAGAGTATAATTAATGCAAACACATTGATTGTGCATTCACAGTTCAAATAATTAATGTAGCGCTTTGAAATATTTACACTGCTGAGATTAACAGGTCTGTTCAAAGCAGCCATTCTGAAATGTTAGCTTGAGCCTCTCATTAAATATTGAAAAAAAAAATTGTAATCACAGTTAACATGTATATTACGTGAAATGGTGGTGTGATTACAGTAGCACAACGATACTTACTTGTTTGGTTGTTGAATAGTTGAATAGTTGAATGCCCTAAATTTCCCTCGGGATTAATAAAGTATCCATCTATCTATCTATCTATCTAGTATGCTTCAAGCACTTTCTTTGATTCAGTTAGTGGGAATTACATGAAGTTATAACACAGTTTCCAGTGGTGGAATGCCGCTGTAATTCAGATGTTATTATATATAATGTTTGTCACATTCTGGGTACTTTTGTGGCCAGTCACTGTAAAGTCAAAAGGATACATTACATTAAATCAACCAATGCTCCAGTCAGGATGTCATTAAGGGCTGTATTTCACATTTCACACATTTCAGTTACGCGTATTCTCCCCCACACTCTAAGATCACGCCCACTGTGCTTAACCTCAGAACAAAGGCGGACTCACAAAAGAGTGTGATTTATTTCAAATAGAAGAAAACCGGTTTATGTGGAAATGTCATTTAAAATCCATGGAAAACATAAACACATTTTGGAAAAGAAAAGGAAGAACTGCATTACAAATAGCCTCATATGAAAACATTTATGTATCACAGATATCACATCACATTTGTGTTAATGAAATCATGTATTACATACTGTACACTCTGCAATAAATCAAATGAACAAAACAACACATGTGCTAGATCTATTTATAAAGACATGTTGGAGGTGTGGAGATTTGTGATTTAAAAAGCATGCACTGTTGAGGAAAAGGTACTTCAAAATGCATGTTCCAATGTCCCAGCTTAAGCTCATGTTATATAGCCTATTATTAAATGCTCAACATTAATCAAGTAATCACACACCTTGATGACTGGGATATGTGCATCACACCAGCCATCCCCTGAAACGATTTTGATGAGGACTGGCAGAGATTGTAAATGATCACTGTGGCTTGAAAGTTTTTTTCTTCTGTTTAATAATGTTGCCTAGTATAACATAACGTAATATGACTTACATTACATTGTAGAGGAAAAAAATGTAATGTTATTTCAGTAGTTTCAAACATCGTGTGACGATGTGACGTCACTACACATGAGTATGTGCTCTGACTGCCATGCCATCAAGCCTCTTTTGGCTCTTTGGCGTTGCGGTCAGAGTGCATGTTTGACACCTTATAGACCCGGGTTCGAGTCCGGGTGGGGTGATTACGCTCTCTCTTCGCTACACATTGACACTCAAACACTGTTATTTTGTAAGGTACATGTAAAATAATGTTAGAAATATGCCTACTGTCGACTTTAAACGCAATATGGTGTTTCCCCTTGCAGTGGCGCTTGACTTACTATAGCGCTCAGAGACGCATAGCTGAAAAGCCCATAAGTCAAGGAGAGAATATGCATAAATGGTGTTTACATAAGAAATGGCCAGATTTTGGGCTTGTTCCGCCCGAAGCGCATAACTGCCTTCATGGTGCACAAATCATACAATTAAGTGAAGGGGAGAATACGCGTAGGCTGAAAAGCCTGTAGCTGCGCACTTGTTTCTTACTTACGTGCAGGGGTAAATTGCACCCTTAATGATTATCATTGTCAAAAGGCTCTATGGCATATCTTTTGAAGGAACTCGCCATAGTCCCAACCTTTAATGACTGGAATTTTCTTCAAATTTCTTCTTTAATGACTGGAAGTTTACTAGTTAACTCTGTTGGCCATATATTATCCCTTTTATTCCAGGCACACTGCAGGGCTGTGTGGGCTGAGCCATTAGAAGAAAACAACCATTTGAATAAAGTCAGATTCCTTTTTCCTTTTATTATATTTCCTGCAGTGTTGTTCTCCCGGGAAGATGACAACATATCTCTCATCTAGCACACAGTGCAGCTGCATGGAGACTTAGCACAGAGACTGCGTTTATTTCCCGAAAATGTCTGATGAACGTGGTAATTGAAAATACAACGACATGAGTATGTGCCCATCTGTCAGGCAGGCTTCATTTATCATTCATCATCTTTGTGTGGGAAAATATGTTGAAGTAGAAGAAGGAAAGGAAAGGGAACGACTCAGAGGAAACAGTTAACTTAATTCACTGCTGACAATGCGTTCTAAATGTGACCAATTGTACAGTTTCTCTTTGTTTTCCCGCACTGATTAAATGCAGGCCGCTATAGGCAATGGGGTGGTAATGGATGGAAAACAATATGGTGACATACAGTGAGTTGGAGTGGACAAATGCACCTTTAACAACAATGTCCCTGTTAAACGCACAAGATGAACTAGGTCACTGGAAGTAGCTTAAGAACCCAGTAAGGGAATAGATTTGGGTCTCAAATTAAGTAAGTGGCAGCAACACGATTACTTTTTGATGAGAGTGGTTTGTTGGTCTTGGCACAGTATGGCAGGATTACCATAAACAAGATGGGCTCAAGTTGTATTGAAATACAACTATTGTGCTTGTGGTAACATCACGATTTTCTTTTTTTTTGGGGGGGGGGGGGGGGGGGGCTTGGTGCCTTCCATTTTTTTGGCTGCTGCAGCTGCAAATGTTTCCTCTAAGGGCCCGAGTGCATTAAATGGCTGAGGGGAAAATTTTCTCAACCTCATTATAACCAACTAATTTAAGATTTTTATAGCTGTGCTTGCCATGCCCCATCCATCACCATAGCTGGTTGCTGCTTGTGCCGTTGGAATTAAAAGAGTGGCCCGTTTTAAAGCCATTAATTTAGTAGTTAAATGCACTGTATTGTTGTTGTTTGTACATGACTGGAAGCTGGATGACTTCTTTGCTGTACTTGTTTTTTTATATCATTGGGGCATATTAATGGAAAGGATTTCTTACTCATTGGTGTTACTTGTTAAATTCAGTCCTTTCTGGCTACTCTATGCTTCTCAAATTCATCATGTTCTTTATTATTTGTCTTGGCATCATTAACAGATTTGTTCTTGTTTTTCTTCTTAGTGGTTATATGCAGGGACTAAAATAGTTCCTAGTCCCAACAGGGTAACATAAACTGAAATGCTTTTGTGAACCCGTCAACCTAGTCTGTTGTCTTGGGGATTATGCACATGAACTCCTAAATGAACACAATAGTATTTTTACCTTCTGTGCATCCATGACTGGCCCCCTCATACAGGACACTAAGAAGGCGCAGTGGCACCACCCCAAACACTAAACTCTGTTGGATGATTGCTATGGGTGCTGCACTCACCAGAACGCAGAATGGTGCTTCTGCCTTCTTCAAAGGATATAAATAAATTGTCGTTTTCTTCTTATATGTGAGTCAATGCACACAACTCGAGATTGCTGTGAGTCATCAAAAGGTAATTCCCTATAAGCCTATTAATGTAGGGGCTTAAGATATACAGGAGGTGTTATATTGGAGTCAAGCCATGATGTGGCACTTCCCTATTAAAGGTATCTGTCTGGAGAAATACTATGCATTACTACCCATTTTTAGCTACTGAGTCCCAAACACCTCAGTATGAGCCACTGGGGAATGCTGTACTATGTGTCGACTGTTACAACAGAATAAAATAAATGCATTTACCGATCTGATGCATTAAAAACTGTATCATTATACAAGCCTTATGATTCAGGTTACTGGAGAGCTCCAAGGCCTAATATATGGAAATTACTAAGCGCGTTAATGTGCTCAAGTTAACAGTGAAGGTACAAAGTTTGATGAATTGTAGCTTTACCACCAAAGTGTGCAGTTGTGGTTTAATTTGATGAATGACATTTCACATTGCTTCTGCACCCCTGCTATTGGACTTTGATAAATGTTACTTTCCTTGGGTTGCCTTCAGTCAAAGGCCTCCCTTAAAGGCCAGCTTTGTCATCATCTGTGCTTCCTTTTTGATGAGACTAAACCTGCTGTAGTTATTGAATAAAACAGGGGAGGAGGAGGGAAAAAAAGCAAGTATAAATGTCAGCGCTGATCTTATGTGTTCTGTACGGCCTTATAAAGAGAGGCCTGCGTGTCTTTTTTTAGGTAGAATTCGACTTTAACCACTAATTGCTTCTTTGCATGAGAGGCGCGCCGAGCCCAAAGCAAATGTAAATGCAATCAAATGAGATTCTGATCTCAGTCAGAAGCTGTGGGGTTGAAAAGTAATAAGGGAAAAAAAAAGTGGTATCACAGGGGAGAACAAAGTGTGGTGATTACATTTATTTCAAGTGACCTATTACTGAAGCGCTGGGGGAACGTATTTGCTGTGCTTTCGGTTTTAGCGGGAGGCCACTGCATGTTATTCCGGGCACGTCGGAGAAACAGCCCTCTTCATGGACATCCTCCGAGACATCTGCTGTGATTTTCTTTCCATTCACATTTCTTTTTCCAATGTGGTGTGTGGTGTCTGATGTGATGGGAGGTGATGCGATGTGTTGTGCGGTGCTGTTGAATAAAACAGAAGTTATGATGAAGTCTGATGGAGACATTACATCACCCAGATGTGCAGCTTTGAAAGTAATCAAACGGGTCTGAGATGTTTGAGGGCTGTCATCAACATAATGGAAATCTATTCTGTCTAGGTTGCCTAATAAGTGCTCAATAAAATGTGGGTAGATTCTATTTTGCAATGCAAATTGAGCAAAGGTTGCATACTGATAACTTTACAGTATTCTTACTCTCTCTACTCCTCCTTCTTTCCCTCTCTTTCTCTTTTCTCCCTCCCTGTCACTTTCTGTTGTCTTCATTTCCTTCCCTCTTTCTTTCTCGGTTGTTTGTTTAGTATACTGTATATGGAAGCTAAAAGTCAGGGCCATGTACTTCAGGGTTGGCTGGTCTCTCTCTTTCTCTCCCAGAAATGCAATATAACATTCTGAAATTGAGCCTGTGAGCCTCGTGGATCTGCTGTAGGCTCGTGAAGAGGGCAGGGGGGAATATGCATCTTGGCTGTCATCACTCTCTAGAGAAACACAGCACAGTTTACAACACGCCGTATCCATCATGCCGGGTGATTACGACCTCTTGGTGTTGGAGGTACACCTTAATCTCGCCGAGAGGCTGATGTAGCCGAACAAAAGGAAAGTCGTGGCACCTGCCAATTTCAATACTTTCGCACGGAAATTGTTGCAGCTTTAGAGCAGAGACGGAGGTCCCTCGCACAAAGGGATTGCAAATGTCCTAGAAAGAAGCAAAACATGGGACTTTGTGATTACAGCACGGAGAGGGGAGAATACATCCAGAGACGCTTGCTTACACTAAACAGCCAAAAAAAGTGGTGGTGGTGTGTGTGTGTGTGTGTGTGTGGGGGGGGGGGGGGGGGGGGGGGTGGGGGTTACGTGGCCTTTGGAGATTATATTTTTCCTCTGACTTGATGGTAGAATAACAAGAGAAAAAAGGCAGGAAGAAAGAGAAAATGGCACCTGTACAGAACTGTTATGACAAATCCAGACCACTATGTGCTCTTTCACGTTAACAAAATGGGGTAAAAGCGATGGAGATATACTGGTGGCAATCATCCATATACTTTGATACAAATAGAACTAAGGTTTCATTCGGGTACAAATTTAGAGATGAATATTGACCTAAATATAAATACATATATGGAGACATGTCATAACATTGCTTTTCATCCCATTGAACAGAATAAAATAAATAACTGCTTAAATGCCTCCCTGTTAATCATAATGATAAGAACCATTTACAGTTCTGTGCCAAGAGAACTCAGTTCCTGATAGTTCTTGAACAAATGATGATACATTGTAGAAATCTGACATCAGTGGGGGAACAATTAGCCTGGAAATCAGTGCTGTGAATACAGGACATCTCAGTGGTCCAAGAGCCAGCTGTTAGCTTGCATTATGCCTGTAGTCAATCAAACAATGTAGCCTTTACTGATCACATAATTACTTTAATCGCTAAAAGTGTTATTTAAATGGGAAAGCAGAGGTCATGAGGTTGAACAAGGAACAAAATGTATCTGAACTTTTCCTAATAATTTAGAAACAGGAAGCTGATGAACAAAACGTTATGCACATGTAGGGATACCGCAGTTTTGAGCAACTGTCAGTTACAGGAGAGAATAATAAATTATGATCATTAAAACGGTTGAAAATAAATTCAATAAAAGTGTTCGACGTTAGAAATGTAACCAGTTTAATAAAGGTGATTTCCATCCGCCATCATTAGCTGTCATTGATTATAAAGCATATCACAGAATTCATTAAAGCTTACCTCCCTATGTAGGAAGCAAGTGATTGATGTCAGTAATAAGTCTACGTGTGGTTTGCATAAAGGTTACATGGACGTGTGGGAGAACCTGTTCATCAATTCTCATTACAAAGAGTAACATGTTCCCTCTCAAGTAAAAATAAAAACATACAGTAAGTATTGATCAAATGTGGTAGATGTGTGTTTGTGTGTGTATGTGTGTGTGTGTGTGTGTGGGGGGGTCATTGGGTTAGCGAGGGTGGTTTACATAGCTAGTCCAGAGGGAGGTAGAGAGGCATCCAAAAAGCTGGGAAAAAAAGGCCCAGTCCTCAGGCTGTCAACAGACCTCTCCCACTCTGTGTAATTAAGTTTCTCATAAAGTGGCTTTAAGTGGGCGCCAATGTGTGTGGCAGCTCTTTTGTAGGGCCTGTTTGTTTAAACCGAAAAACCAGTTATTAAGTGTACAGCATGAAACTGATAGCATGTGGGGAACAGCACTGCTGTTGTTCTCGTAATGCTGGCACAGTTATTTGACGGACATGTTTTCGGAACATATTCATTAGCTTTACTCTTTCTCAGCATATAATTTCACATACACCCGTGGCTGATTCTATTGAAGTCGACCTTTCACTGTTGTCTTTATGAATTATCCAGCTGAATGAAGCATCTCAATTTGATTTGCTAATCAATAAAAGTACTGTAGCAAGAAATTAGACTTTAATCAATTAACTAATCAAGGAATACTTCATGTCAAGTCCCCTACAGCCCCAAAAATGTTTTCTGAAACAAAAAAATCCACACAGCAATTACTGACCATGATGTTAAGATGAGTTTCTTTCTTTTTGTAATAAGACATTATTCTTGAATTGCCATCTCGGAAGGAGGACATGAAGGGAATGTTTTTCTCCTTCAATGTAACCATTATGGCTTTTTCCTCATACAGAATGGCAATGATGTGATTAGAGTTTGAAAAACATGCAAATAGTGCCACCCTGTACTCAAATAAATGTTACAATATGACCATAACCATGAGTTAGTGAGGCACATAACATAACCATGAGTTAGTAAAGCACCAAACATACCCTAGAGATGCATTTCCTCAAGTTTGCTGGGTACAATGTGAGTGTGATTGCAGCACAGCAGCAGTCGGCGATTGCATACTGTCACCTATGCAATTAGATGCTAACACTTTGCTCTAGTTTTGACGCTCCTATCCCCTGTTGGATGAGCAGTAATTATCATCTAACAAGGCAGTGATTCTGTAACACCAATGACACACTGACATTCTGGCACACATACGCAGACAACATACACTGTGCTATTAAAATATTAATCAGTCAATGTTCAAAATGAGGAGGTGGTCTCCATTCATTGTGTGCAATGCACCTTATTGAGATCTAGGAAGAACACATTTTCCTCCGTAGAATGTCTCTTGTCTTCTCCACAGTAAGAGATGGCAATCAAGACTATTTTCATTAGTGGCAGCTCGGTGGTGGAATGCCCTACCTAGTGCTATTTGATCAAGTGACAGCTATGGTACATTCAAAGAGTATCACACAGCGTTTAAAGACTCAGCTGATCTGTCATTCTAATTTTATATTACGATTCGGGCTGTCAAAATGAATGTGTTTTAACGATTTATTTGAAATATTTAACGCTTTAACTCTTCTTCCCTCTTTATCCACGTATTAATCTCAATCCCAATTTCAAACTAAGAAATCCCTTCACACTTTACGCACATATAACAAATATGCCTTTCAAGTTGACAGTCAATTTGATGGCCTTGGTTGTTTCATTGGAAATCTGTAGTTCATAGGAGAAAATCTGTAATCAAAGATAAAAAGATGCTATTAAACAATATTATTTGAATTGAACCCCCCTGGGGTTGACAGATGTGATAATAGTATTGACATAAACCTCAAAGCCTTTCCCTTCTGGTTAATTCACTGATAAATAAAGTGATCTCTTTAAAAGGACCTAAAATAAGTTAAAAGTCTAGGTATATAGTGTATATGGATAAGTTTATGGAGATTTCTGTAAAATGGTAGTCTTCTCTCCTAAAGACATTCCCTTGGCTTTGTCTGTTGTCATGGTTTTGTGTTGATGTGTGATGGGGAGGGGTGTTAACAGCACCCCTCTGCATATACAGGATTCAAGGCCATTGACACCTTTTGATGGAATGTCATACATGTTAGAAAGCCATTTATTTGTTCATATGAATAGAGTGGACCTGTTATGCTTATAGCATGCCCAAGGCCAAGACCATAGAGAATCACCTCAAGCAACCAAAACAGTTTGTTTTCTATAAAGTATATACATTAATACATACTTTGGGACTTAAAAAAAAAAAAAATAGCAGAGCATGTCAAAATCATCAGAGTGTCTGAAAATACCCTGTCACGAAAGCGTTAAAAATACTTTTAGTTTGTATTAATTCTAAATATATCCATCATTACAAGTTTCAGTTTTCAAAAATAGATTAATTGTGATTAATCGCACCAAATTGTGCGATCAATTGAATCGATTGATTGAATTAGTTATTGTAGTTATTATTATTGTTAATGTCACTATGACACAAAATTGTTATAAGCATATTGCTGTATTGTGCAGTGCTTTGGTTGTTGTTGATATTGTTTTTTTATTATAGATTTTGTAGGTCACTTTGGACAAAAGTGCCTGCTAAATACGATAACCATTACCATCCTTTGTGTCTCGAGCACAGCTGATATTAGTTAAATAGTACATATATTTTATTGGGGGCTGAGGGATATCTGTTGGAGTATTCTCGGTGACTTTGTGTATGCATGTGTGTATTCTGTAGATAGATGAAAATGACCGCAATATTACAGGGCAACAGTCAGTAAGTTTACATGATGGTATCAATTCGAATCTAGCTTTATTCGGACAATGCTATTTTTGGGGGCAACTGCTATTATCCTAATATATATGGCAGTGAATAAAGCGAATCATTGGCCGAAAGCATGTCATATCCCAGTACGATACGTGGCACTGTTTTCATTATAAGTAGTGGTGATACAGCCATTTCCGCTTGACCTCTTCACCACTACCAACAACAACAACATCAACATTTCGAGAAAGATGGCGAATGGAGAGCAAGGTGAAGCTACGTCCCTCTACATTTCGTGCATGATGACAATAGGAGTACTGCGAATGCAAACGGCGCTATTGGTTGTTTGTTTCTGCCGGGCCGGCTGTCGCTACACGATGGTAGTCCTTTGGGGGATCGTAGTCCCTCACATTGCGCATGCCTTATTTTGCGACACTGTCGACTGCTGTCGACAGCGAAGCCGCGCGCGCATGCGTCACAACGACAGATCCGTTTTCAATCATGGAGAAAAGCGACGAAAGCCAGTTTTTTGAAAACATGACCATTTATTTAAAAACAAAGAAGATGTCACAGTGGACAAAATAGATGAGGTGGAGGATCAAAAAGTCTCTCCCCAGTTTCGTTTCATATGTTGACGTAGAGCCTTATGCTGTTAGCCGTTTACAACATAATTAAATATAACATTAAATATACCCACATTATGCGTTAAGACAAGCCCCATATGTTGACGTTTAAACCGTTTACAACATTATTAAATATTATGTTAAATAAACCTACATTATGCGTTAAGACAAGCCAGATATGTTGATGTTGAGCCTTATGCCGTAAACCGTTTGTGACTGAGCATGCGCAATGTGAGGGACTACGATCCCCCAAAGGACTACCATTGTGTAGCGACACCGGCTCCCGGCAGCGACAACTTATCGTCTCTTTCGACTTCCGGGTCACGACCTGGGAGGGAGGGAGGGGAAGGGGGGCGGGATCTCAAGCATGTGCAAAGACGCAGAGTCCAGGTCATAGCCCAATTCACCCTTTACAAGCATGCGATGTCCGAAGTATCAACCGACTCGGACCGAGTTATCTCGGGGTGTCGATTGGATCGTAGTCGAACCGCAATTATTCGAACAAAGGTGTTTACAAGAAAGGGATAATTCTATTTCAGTCCAAATAAGCCAGTAATTCGAATCCATGTAAACACGGTGAGTCTGTCAGTTGAATAGAATTGAGATGTGAGCTGACTAACATTAATGAACAGCATAGCAAGTTCAAAACTGATTTTGGCTTAAAACCATCTCCCTTTGCTCCCTTGAAGTTCATAATTTTACCTCTATACACTTACACTGCAGTAGACTACGTATCTGTTGTATTTGGGGCTACATAGGTTCCAATAAGCCTACCTATGGTTGTTGTCAATTGAGTTTGTTGTCACTGGAGTTGGAGTTCAGTTATATTTTGTCTCCCTCATCCGTGACTAATTTCATATGAACCACCCGTACTAGTGTTATATGAATGGCTGTTTGTGTGTAATCAAGTGCCATTTTTAAGCTTGCAGCTGGGAGGTAACAACAGTAAAAACAAATGACAATATTCTGAATTTGTTTCTCACTCCTAGCAAGCTAAATGGCATGTGTTAGTAACACACAAAGTAGAGAGCTAGCATAGCAATGGAAAGTTTTGTTTGGCTACAGCTCAGTGTAGACACAAAACACAACGCATAGTTTGCTTGAATAAACTGATTTTTTAAAATGGTGTCATATGCGACTGATTACAAACCAAAGAGAAATTAAATCATAGCTTGCTTGCTGTCATCGATTATGCTAAATATGGGTAGAATGAGCTGTCTGCGAATAACATGAAGCTATGAGTAAGGGTGGCAGAGCTTGTCAAAATAATGTTAGCCTACCTTACTTTATGTTAACACAAGCGAAACATCAGCTGAAACCTCTACTTAATTAATCCTTGGTCATCTTTGTCTGATTATTACAGCTGCAGACATTTCATAACTGACCTGTGCTATAGTGTGAAATAGGTAATGAATGAGCAGATATGTGGACACAAACTAACGTTGCCATGCCTACTAGCTATGCTAGCTACTTAACGAGTGGTTTGTTATCGTAAACATTACCTTTCACTATGAATTTACACAAGCAAAACATCAGCTGGAATGTAGGCTGTAAATAATCCACGATTAATTGATCCGCATTGGAGGTGGTATCTTATTTTATATATACTATACTTATTGATATAGTGGTATCTATTTCCAAATTATAGCAGATGAAAAGGAGAAGAAAATCGAGAAAAACAAAAGAACGACTGGGGGCATTGCAAAAATGGAGCGGTGTCGACATCTCAAAAGCACTGGCAGCAGAAGCGGAAGAAGGAAATAATAACACTCACAAGTTTTATGTGCTTTTATTACTTTGAAAAATAATAGATACCAATGAAATGAAGTGTGTCTCTGACTACCTAAAAGATACTAAATTGGTGAGATGATGGTAAAGATGTATAGGCTGGCAATAGAGACATCATCAAATGTAGCAAATAATAGGCCACACCACTTTTACAGTTTGACACCCCAGGAGCATGTTTAAGAAAGCCTCTCTGATGAAAGGAAACCAATACACCTTTTCTAAATCATCAAAACCACTCAAAACCTAATTAACAGGCTACTCCCGTTCTCAGGCACCGTTCATCATATTTCTTCGCAGTCCATTTTGATGATGTTGTTCATTTTGGTGTTCATTTTATCTGGCATTCCCACAGAGTTATTACACTCTCATCACTTTACTTTTTATTTACTTTTACTGTCCATTATCACTTTGTCATGTGACTAATGGACTCAGAGGGGAGGGGGACACAGATGCTTTGATAGGGACATATTTTGCAAATTATCAGGAAAGGTTTGATGGTTGAGTACTGTTAACAAGCCGATTCATACGTGTCAACACTTCATGTGTTGGAAAGATTATCTGCTAACAGTGATGTGTGAAAAAAATATCGTGATTATATGCATTGATATAAGGCTGTGTGAGTTTGTGTCCACACCTCACGCTCTCTGCCATGACAATGTTCACAGTTCCCCTCTCTAAAAAGCCCTTACGTTCGCCTTGTGTTGCAGATGGCACAGATGGCACACTGCTTTCCTTGAAAAGCTAGGTGAAGCCCTAGTAGTCACTGATAAGTCTGTTTTTTTCAGTAAGTTTCTATCACAGAGGAATGTCATTTATTGGAGAAGACATCCACATTCATAAAAATAATATAATAATAATAATCTAGTAATTATAAAAGGAATAAGGAACAACATTTGGAACATCTATATGAATTTATTGATGTGTGAATCTATTACATATAATGTATACATTTAGAATTTATGTAAACTGCTAGCAAAATATACTCAAGAGTATTACCTTTACTTTATGAGTGGATTGAATGTAGCTAACCACAGTAGTGGTGAATCATATGGGTCACTATTGTTAGATTTATTCCGATCCTCAAGGAAGTAGGCCGCTTAGTATTTACAAATAGGAAGAAGGAAGAAATGGCTTGGACACACAAGTGGTGCATCTGGCAGAGTGGGGTCAAGTGCCTTGCTCTTCCTATACATTCACTTGACAATCAAAGTAGAGTGACTACTACAAAGCTTTTGCCGTTACCATGTGCAAAACCTTGAGTGTACCCTGCCTTCCCCTGGCAACGGAAGTGAGAGTAAAAGGTGAGCGCATGTCAGTGTGTATTGTGTGCCTTTTTGAAATGCCCTTCACTCGAAGCACTCATTGATGGATGGTGCACGCAACATTGTGAGTTTCACTTTCATTGAACTTTTTGCTTTCATGTCTCATTTTTGATGAACTTTTTGCTCTCTTTTTCCAGTCTGTGACTTATTCTTTAGTTTTTCTCTCCTTGGCTTGATGTACTTTGAAACAATTGCTTTCCAGAAGTGAGAGGATTAATACATCTTTTAATTACTGAAGCAGACGTTTAATTTTCCCAAGTAAAATGTTGTTTTTTCCCCTAAGCCTAAGCGCCATTGCTTGGCATACAAGTCCTACATTTTCAATGCCAGCGACAGATTAAAGTAAGACGCTGATAAAGGAACTCGAAATTAACCCTCTGGGCTTAATTAACATTGTTCAGATTAACATAATTTTCTCCACAGGGGTGTCCCCTACACTCTTAGTCCTCTCACATGAAACATCAAAGCTTTTTTTGTGAGCTCTGAGACATCCCCAGTCCTCTAATGCAGCCTGAAAAGAGACCCCCATGGAACACCATGGGAGAAGTTATACGGTGATGTATCATTATGGCTCCACACTACTTGACTTGTATCCATATGATGTGCCACAGCACTTAACCACAGGGTCACCGTGCATCCAAGAACTGGCACATCAGATTTGCGAATTTGTAATGGGGGTAGGTCAGGGTACAATACACTTAGACAGCCCACAGCAAATGAAGGATGGGAAAATCACAGACATTTATCATGTATCTGAACATTTATTTATTTAATAGAATCCAGAGACTGGCAAAAACAGATTGTTTGCGCTGAAGGCTGTGGTAGACAAATAGAGGCTCTAGTGATTGCTTTTTTCGATGTTATATTGCTAATATTTTTGCACTCAAGAGCTGTTAGTTGTATTTCCTTCAGCAAGGGCAGGTGTGTTTAGGACCTGACACTTTTCATCCATGTTTCCGTCCCTCCACACTGTGTGACCCACTTTAAAAGCCTGGCCATTAGGTATGGCCAAATGTTAAGTGACTACAGTGGGTCAACAGTTGCACAGTAACCAAGGTCAGTAGGAGAGAAATTGAATTGGATTGAAGTCAAAATCTGACCACCCACACAAGCCTTACTCAGCTAATCAGATAAAACAGGTGTTTGGAATTTCACTTTTGGCAGTCTGATGGTGACGTGAGGTGCCTCTCATGGCTTCCGTCCACAAGAAGAGAAGAGAAGCATCGTGCTGTGTCAGGTAACAGCTAAGACAAAGTGGTGGCACAGAGCGCTCAGGAAGTATGACTAAGGTTATTTTTAGAAACTGTTGGCCTTGTATGTTTACTGTTCACGGTGTAAATTCAAAGTACGCAATTTTTGTGGACTCTTCTTTGTTTAGTATAAGCAGCGGTTGGAAATGTGATTAATAGTGCTCAGTGCAGTGGTGCTGAAAGGCATAGCTTGGTGCAGGCGATGTGTGCAGCCTCATTAAAAACAATGGACCAATTGAAATGGTTGGACGTTATATGTTGGGTGAGGTGTCTCCATCATGGCCAGAGTGCATTATAAGGCTTTTGGTTAGTATTTTGTCTGACAGTGTAAACCAGAAAGATATGGTTCATAGGCTTCTATCTCCCCAGCAAGCTGACATGGTCAACTAAGATGTACAGTAAGCAAGTCAGGATCAAAAGTAAACTATTAAAGTGAACTACACAAGAGTTTGCCTTTGGAGACCCAACCTCTTCGTTTCTTGTATCTCATGATGAAAAGTTTTGATGGATGGTAGTGTCAAGCGGCTGTCTGATACGCTTTCGTCTCGACACATTGACAGTAGAGGTGCGTGATAAGGCAGAGCATGTCAGCGTGCCAAGAAGCTCCCGAATTTTTGAAGGGGTTTGCCGAACGAGCACCCATTCATCTCAAGGTTGGAGAGACAGACCCCTGCGCTGCCACATCAAGGTCAGTCCTGGCCACGCTGACGGATGGGGGACACGGCTACAAGTGCCATCTGTCCTGCCCCCTCCATTTAGCTGCGAGCAATCAATGGGGTCAGGCACAGTTTTTCGATGAGTGAGCAGCGATGACGTGGCTCTATATCTCAGACCTGACTCGCGCCGCCACAGGCCATACGACCTGCGCTGGCCGAGCTGCCTCCCTCTCTCTCTCTTTCTCTCCTCTGTGCCTCGGCTAGTTGATTGATCTCCATCTACAGCCCAGTCGCAATTCCTTGAGGAACCTTGTCAGAGTCCCATCTAAAAAGGCTCCCTCAGGAAAGTGCTGGTGAGAAAAAAAAGAGAGAAGAAAGATTGCTCTCATGCGTGACTCTGTACATTTTAGTTTGAAGTGGTAGATCTGGTTGCTGTGGTTCCCAGAGCAGTATTATGGCATCAGCCCTGTGTTATTCCAAAACCAGCTGTGTGGTGCTGGTGTATAAAGAGGGGCTGATGGGTAATGTGTGAACAGTAATATTTACACTTAATGCAAGTTCCGTGTTTTCTTTTATACCTGGAGAGTCAAAACCTTTTTCAACGGGGGCCAGATTAGATCTGGTAAAAATACCTGAGGGCCAACTCTTTGTTTTTAATTTTACTTTCTGCATTCTAAAGGCTTTTGAATATCACCCTGCACATCTTCACCACATAGCATAAGGTGGTGCTGTAGGGCTGGCACTGTGCCTGGCCACTCGCAGTATATTTTGGGAGAGGCCACAGGCCGTTTAAGAGCTGCCCCCGGGCCAGACTTTGGACACCCCTGTTTTATGCAGTCTTAGAGCAGTAAATCTTGTCTCTTGACAAGATGTGAACAGAATGCAGTCTCAGCCAATACTTTTGAAAATTAAAATGTCTGGTTGAATGAAAAGCTACTACCTGTTGGATGAGCCGTGTGGTGGTAGTGCATATATGCATATAGCATGCGTGATGGTTAGCTTTATGTTGAGCTTGGACTTTCTCTTTTGCATGGTGCAGCACTTATTTTTGGGCATTTTTAATTCTTAAAATTAGGCTACTTAAAATTTCAAAGTGAAGATATAAGTCACTTTAGTGTATATACAAATCCAGAGGTCACCTTCTTAAAGTGAATACATTAATTCACAATGGATTAAGTAAATATCTAAAATGATTCATGAAATGGCACATTATCCACTGCTGTAAAACTGTATTGACTGTACAATATACACCTTAATACTGTGTTAAATTAAATTTGCCTGCAAATTGCTGTATTTTCTATTTAACATCTGGTGAGTAAATCATGTAAAGACCTGTTGCAATTAGATATGCAAATCTAAGATATTTAAATACACCAAGTATACCCTATCAGGATGGTAGATTATCGGAAGATGGGGACAATTCAAACCGTATTCAAAGGTATGACAGTATAACATTTTAATCTCATAAATATTGTATTTACTAAGAAATTACCTTATTCTCTAGTAGTGTGAATGTTGGTCCTACGTGTGCTTAGCCAAGTACATTACAGAACAGTACCCTGTACAGTATTGTATTGATATAGCCAGGTGCAGGCTCATGGCCTCAAGAGAAACCTTTTGGAGCCCACGTAAGTGGGAGGATATTGAGCGGCTTTACACAGCTCCTATACTTGTGGGATTTTCTGTTTAAGTTTACCTGAAGTCCATTTATTTCTGTATGCGTTTAGCTAGAGTCCATGTGAGTGGAGCTGCCTATTGGATGGGACATGCACTGGCAGAGTACAGAGAACTTTACTTTCGGAGCCTGACTGACAGTCCTCCTATTGGGCAAGCATGTTAGTCTCACGGTGGAAAAATTAATTATATGATAGGAGCGATCAATCTGAAAGGTTACTTTTGATGTCAGCTTTTCAACAGCTGAAGGTGATGAATGTCTTAGCCTTCAGTTTCTTGGAACTTGTTGGAAATTCTCTCTCACTGATGAGTCAAAATGAAGCCTGCCAAAGGTCCACTGCAGATGGGGGGGTGTCTGGGACTAAATGAGAAATAATAATGTCTTTTTCTATGAACGCTGGCACATTTTGTTGTTTGCCATTTTTTTCTTTAGATTGCACACTGCCAGCCTAATTTATCATTCTTAACATCTATTGTCAAATGTGTTGGTTTAAACAGCGTTGCAACCAATACTGAACAGAGTTAGAAAAAAAAAGAATTCAGCGCTTTGGTCACTTTCCACAGAAAGAATCATTATTACTTTTTAGTACTTATTTCCTTCACTGTTATCTGGTTACAAGAGAGAATTTGGATACTTCTGGCTTTGACTAAAAGTTTGCCTTAATTTCAGAGGACATTTCATTTCGAGTGAGAGAGCACAAACCTGTTTGACTCAGGATGTTCCATTGACTATGAACATGATTAGTCATGATTGACTGAGGAATGCTCTATGGCCGCTGGGGCAACTTAAGTCACTGTTTGATAGGGAGCGTAGACTGCATTGTACTGGAAGCCAACAACACACAGAAAAAAGAAAAGAAAAAAAAAACAACCAACTCATACTAATGGACCAGCACAAATTACCTGATGAACATTCCGCTTTTTACCTCTGCCTTACCTCCTGAGCCGATTGCCCATAACTAAGTACCCCATGGCTAATGAACAAGTAAATTAGGGAAATAGAATATGGATGCATGCATGTTCCAGTCGGTGCCTACTTATGTGGACAAACAGCATTAAGCAGACAAATGAAAATGAGCCACTTCAACAGGGTCCAACAGACGAACAACTCAAACCAGCATTCCGTGAAGCCTCGTGCGGATTGAAATAGCGTTCTGCAATCTGGCACATCTTGAATAACAACTTGATCAGAGACACCAACGCCACAGAGCAATCATGGTTTTTTTTGCTGTCTGAAAATTGTGTGTGGTTCTTGCCGTGTCATGACTTAGTCTGCCACCCCTGAAAAGAGCCTCGTGAGCATATTGCAGTTGTGCTCCATGGTTTGCCAGTTGCAAATCCCCAACAGAGGCAGCCATTTATTTGTGATCTCAGCAGCATTTACTGCAACAACGATCCAGGAGTGACCCAATATGGAAGGTCTCCAATAGGCACTAAACTGAGCCCCCCCCCCCCCAGGTAGGGTTCAGTAAAGAGCATGGTTGCCTCCCACTGTTTCTAATGAGTCCCATTGATCTGGCCTGGAAACAGAACGTGATTAGCATTCTAGTATAGTGACATTTTCCACAAAATGATCATGTGCTACACATTTAACATATAGTCTCGGCGATATGATGTCGTTAATGTCAATGACAATAATCCATCATTATTCCTATTCCATTTTTGGACACTTTCTTTTTTTACAATAAGTTGAAATAATACTCATAATAACACGCATGCTCTCGTGTCTAGCCCCTAAATAAAAGCATTGCAGTAGACTGTGCTGCTTTATAACATGTATGGGAGGTAGTGTTAAATGAGAGTAGAGTTTTGTGTTAAAAAATGTTGTAAAATCATCTTGTGATCAATCAAGGCATTCCAAAATCAATATACTTCAATTGTTATTTTCAGAACGATTCATTTGGATTCTGCATGTGTTTTAGACCTTTGCTGCATTTGGATATTAACACTTCACTTGAAGCTTCTGTTATAAGGTTGACATAACCATGTTATAAACACGTTCTGTCATTAGTCATCATGACAGCTGAAGTTCAATAGTGTGCTTGTGACACCCTCCCATTATCAGCAATTGTCATGCTAGTTCTCAGAAAATACTGTGAGGGCTGCCATGACAGTTAGCAGTAATTGAAACATGACACCGGACATTGACGTGTATGATATGGGTCTGTAAGTTCAAGTAAAGTGTTACCAATATCCATGTATTGTCAATATAACAGTGGCAAAAACTATTATTGTATGTGTTTCGTGTATTATGTGTGTATTATTTTTTTGCATTTTAGTAGTTTGTAAAAATTCTTTGTGATCTTGTATTATTAAAGTAATTTATAAACAATCCCAAAGGAGGGAAATAGAGAGAAACTGAAACTGTAATTTGTTTGTTGTTTTTTTTTTTTACCAAGTCATAATTAGTTATGGGCAGTTAGCCCTCCAAATGATTGCCTTTGTAAGTATTGCTCCCATAGACTTAATTGACAAGCTAATATTAGAAACTGTTAACTTTAGGATTTAACTCCTTTTCAAGGTTATCAAACCCGCCGTCCCCCCATCCGATTGCCATTGTGCAACTTTCTTTACCACAAATTACTCACAAGTTCAGCTATTATGATTTTGTTTTTAATTATTGAGATAGGGGCTGGTAATTGCAGCTTGATAATTACTCTTATCTGTATGTGTATGCCTTCTCAGTCTTTGAAAGGCATACAAAATGATATCTTTGGATTTTTATCAAGTTAACGCCTTAAGTACATTTCATGCTATATTTCTCTGTGATAATACTACATTATTTGTACTAAATATACAGTAATTCTCAATTATCACAATCAGGGAGGCTCATTGAAACAGTCGAGTAGCGGCAATGATAGATCATGAATCTGACCGTCTAACAACTGTTCCACTGGGGTTAGCCATACTGTTCCACTGGGGTGAGCCATAGCTTTAGTCATCACTAAGGCCCATATTACAGCCGGCCCACTGGGGTTTGCCATAGCTTTAGTCATCACTGAGGCCCATATGGTATAGCTGGTTTGCTTTGTTCAGGATAGATGAGCTGCATTTTCATGTTTAGCCCCTACATGTTAGAATGTGGTGGTTTTAACATCTCCTGTGTATTCGAAATGGCAATGTGGAGAATAGACAGCCAGTACTTACCTATTTCAAGTGGGGAAATGACTTTGACCTGTGAAATCCTACCATCTGATGAAAAATAAAGTATGTGTACGATCCCAGGGACTGACATGAAATGTCCACAGAGGATTTTCTTCAGTCTGAGTAGTCTGGGGAGAAGAAATCTCCCAGCATTCATCAGACCATCACTCTGCACAAGTCGTTCTGGTTCTCTGCCCTGAACTGTCTCCCCCGTAACACTGACAGCTGGAGCCTGTTTGAATATTGAGGAGATTGGGTATGCAGATACAAAGCATGAGCATATGGAGAATATGCTAGTGACATACAGTAAGAGTGGAAGGTTTCCCAGCGGATGTTGAAGAAAACCTGTCAGATGTCCTCTCCCTTGGGGTTGATGATGAGCTAACATTCGCTCCTCCACCCCCCCAAACTCTATCCTCTCTAAAGCACTTTGCACACGCACACGCAACTGAGATGAGTGCTTTTCTCTCACTCGTGGCATTGAGTGCAGTACAAATAAAAGTTGTAGGATGGAGAGCAGCTGAATGAATTATTGATATTGGCTTGATGGTGACATGCCCCAAAGGGAGAGGGCAAAAAAGTTCACCACTATAAATCTCTGACAGCCTTTTGAAAGGAACATGGCTAACTGGCCCAAGTGTTTTAACTCCTGTCATTCTCCAAAGTGACTCTTATTGGCCAATTAGTAGGCTTTTTACCGCCTGGGCCACATCTAAAATTTTTGACACTGTAATTGGATCTCGGCAATTATATCATACATCCAAGTCTCATTAGGTTTTTGTGTAAAGTTTTGTTCGGTATTGTTCATTTAAAATGCAATTAACTCTCGTCACCTATTCATTTAATTCTGCAAATATTAGCTCTGCTTTTTTTGCTTGCAAATTGTATCGATGATTGAAGCTGTGCACCTGGTCTTTTTTTCGGTCTTCATAAATCAAGGAAAAAAGTGTGGCTGGAAAACTGCCAGAGTTATATTATGGCCTACGAGCCAACAATGAACACTGTTGTAATGAAATGATCAAAGCAGTCAGAAAAAAAGAAACGTTTTGTACCCTGGCCGCTATAGCATATTAACTCCCGCCCTTAACATGACAATCATCTTCAAACTTCGCCTTTACCAAAGTTGTTATGGATGCACCGTTCATTATCTGTGTGTTGTGTTCCTCTCAAGTGAATCACAGACGATACGTCTTTCATCTGTGTTTCAGGTAATTGTCTCAACTCGTTGTGTTTCCAGTCTCTCGGATTACTGACTATTTCTCGGCGACCTTAATTAGCTTTGAGCGTGCTTTTGTTTGGCATGTCTTCTGTGATAAAGCATGCCGAGTGATAAGACTGAATTAACAATGCCTCCAGCAGTAAGCACCGTGATTGAGAGACTGCAAAGCATATTCATAACCTTAATGACGGTGCTTAGACAACTGAAGTTGTTCCATGTAATGCAAGTCATTAGTAAAACCCCAGGACTCAATATGTTGCGTAACAAATGAGTCACAGTCACAGTACATATATTTTATTGGACATTCTCAGCTGTGCCTGCTTTATTCCCCCAGTAATATAGTGCTTATTGTGTTTACATCTCTGCACCCGGTGTCCATGTTGGTTCGCTTTATGGGCATATTTTACCTTCGATAATTAAACTCACATAATTTCCACTATATGGCTTTTCCAATATCCCCGGTTCCATTGCTCTCTCTGGCATTTGTCAAATTGCGTGACAGCTGGATATGCTATCATAATCTATACGCAATTATGTCTGAAATGTCAGGAATCTATGTTTAGATTTTGCTTCGCCAAAAAAAGAAATGAATAACATACCTGTCTCTCATTCCTAATCTTGCCAATGTTAGTGGGGTACATTGAGGGGGTAGCCTGGTGGAGGTGCCATGCAATGACACACACACGCACACCCCTATTAACCTGCCCCTGCCTGCGGCACTCCCCCTGGGGGTAGGAGAGCTTGGCGTGCAGGAGGAACCGTCAGGAGAAGGGATGCGTCAACATAATTAAAGTTTCACTCTCGCGAGCCATTCTCACCAGTCACTTCTCACCTCGCCAGAGCTTATTTCAAACTTTTTTTACCCTGTTACTTTTCTTTTGGATTAATGTTTTTTTTTTTTTTTTTAATGTTCTGTTAAAATGTTCTTCAGTGGTCTAACTCTGGGTGTGTGTGGGTTGTGTCCTTGGAAATATTGGTTATATTTCACATTCACTGTTTCTGGCCCACTGTTTCCCTGCTTGTCAGAGAAAGAATAGTACGGCTTGAATGACGGTCAGTCAGCTTTTGCCAAATTCCATCTCAAATTCCAACAACATTTTTGTGGCTAGTTGCCTTCTTCACTTCCTCCTCGATCTTGTCTTTCTTCATTAAATCAATTTCATAGAATGACCACATTGCAAACCCATCAAGCATGATGTAATTTATATGGGCGAAATATAGCGCATACGCCATAGCATACTTTTTTTTTTTCATTTTCTCAGTTTTCCTCTGAGCTGGCAGTAAATAGGGGAGCCATAAGCTCCCTGTGGTTAATCACCAAGAGGCATTGTTAGCCTTCACCATGGTTCAGAGGAATCTGGGTGCAAATCCCTGCTGTGTAACTTGCAGTTTCGGCTATTTGCTTCATTTTCTCAGGTGTTAGACAGCCAGGGCTGTTTTGTTTCTCCCTCCCGCTACTCTGTGGGGATGCCCACTGTCAGTTGGCAGCAGTTAAAGTGTGTAACACTCTCTCCTCTCCTGAGCGCTCCAGTCTTTGTTGGTCCGGATCAGGAGGAAATCTAAGAGTATATGCTTGGGTTGTTCGTGTGGGCAGAAAAGCAAAAGGGGGCCGTGCATGTTATGCCATGGTCTCTTCAAATCACAGAGAAGTTGCTTATGCAAATGTGACTCTACAAATCCTAAATGTGTTCTGTCACAATAACTTTAGGCTTTTCTATTATGGAAGACTCAAGGGATGGGGTAGCTTCAAGGTCTATTCACTGTGTGCTTAAGGTTGTGTTTTTTTTATATTTCAGTACGATCTGAGATATTGTCCTTTGTCATGTTGGCCAAGGGGAGGATTCACATCTGGATGGTGATGTTGATGTTTGGTGACTGGAGAAATATTTACAATCAAGATATTACATAATAGATGTCTAATACTTATCACGCACTGGGTTGGAAGAAAACACTGACTGAAAATGGTGCGCTTGTCTTTGTCCAACTCACTTTCTCAGGCCTCTGGACATAACATGTTCTGACACATTGCAGAGCATTTAGACTATAACCTTGAAATTTAGCCACTGTAATGTTTCAAGAGGCGTGAATCACTTGACATCACTGCACCAGATAGACTTTTCAGCTGATGTGCCATTTCAGTGAGCCAGAGAGTGTGAAACCTTGCTTCTTTAAAATTATGTAGGGTATAGTATCCATTATTTTTTATCTCTATTCAGGTTCTATGTGCTACAAAATCCTGCAAGGCCATTTTTGCACCCTGCTGATTTTAGCATGTTTTAAAGGTAGAGTCAGCGGTGCTAATTTAGAACATGTTTTCTGTGATATTTAGCGAAAATTGCCCTCACTCTTTGTGACTGCCCCATACTCTGTCCTCAGGGATCATAGTGGGGATATACAAAACAATAAAACATATACACAAACACAGAAAGCCTCCTAAGACTAAGCCAGTAAGGACAATGATCTGGCTGTCAGTCATGTGTCTAAGCCAAGACAGCGCTGCAGTGCGTGAGCAGGGAGGGGGGGAGGGGGGGGCCTTGGGGAGAGCACCGAATGGAGAGGATGTATTTGTTTTCTGCTGCTGGTTTTCAAAACGGCTTACTTCTGCTTGTATCGCCTGCCTTCACTTTTAAGACGGTCTCTTAACCACTTACACCACCACTTACAGCAGCCAGTGGGAAAAACACCCAATACCAATACGCACCAACAAACACATCCTTAATGCTTCTATCATATGCTGTTCTGGCACGCAACTATGCACCTTTTAGGAACCGTCTCCTCTCTGCTGGGTTTAATGTAATATCCCAGAACCTATTCCCACTTAAAGTGGGTTTTAGTACCCCAATACATTTTTTGTGGGTTCCTCTTCTCTGTTGTCCAACTGTTCTTGTCTGTATTGGCTCATCTCCATTCAGAGTTGCTGGATGCTTTCTTGCATTCGTCTTTTCTGGTTGTGTCTTCCTGGTGTCTGCTGCTCATCCTTGATGTGCAGTGTGTGGCCTGGTCTCTTGCTAACTCGTTTTGGGACTGCGGGTTGAAATTATACTCAGAGGATTGTTTTGCCCTCTGGAAGTGAAGTGTTTTTTCTTCTTCCTTGTTTTTTTTTTTTTTTTAACTGAGACGTCGAGCTATAGTACTTGCATCTGTGCCACGCTCCCCACATCTTGCTTTTGCACATTTATAAGCACTGTTAAAACTGGGTGTGTTTGGGGGTGGGCGTTTGCCAATCAATTATGCACCAGAATGTGTTGACATTGTCCACACATTAGATTGCCTGACAACGGCTGCTAGTACAATTAAGCACCACCATTAAGATAAACAGATTTAGTGCTCACTGTATGAAAAGACTTCATTTATTTATGGCTTACAGTGACATGCTTTTTTAACAATATGCTGGTTGTACTACAGTACACACTTGATGTATAGCAAGGAGCACTACTAGTAATGCATATCCCATGATAGCTGCTCTGCATGCTTGCTACTACGATGGAAAGCAAAATGGACATATCATCGCTCCAGACAGACATACGCTGTCGCATATGATCTATTCAATAAAAACCTGCCCTGTAGATCTAATAACGAACGAGTTGGGCATGTAGGATTTAGATTAATTAGTGGTGATTGGTGAGCGTGGCATGTCCAACAGGGTTTGAATGAATGCATGACAAGTAAACGTGTTATGGTGTCAAACGGCTGTTTGAAGTAAGGGTCTACACTCAACCATACACTCAAAGGAAACGTTTTTGCATTTAATTTTCCACTATTGACTGATGTCAGATTTTTAGTTTTTCTTCAAATAGCATCTTAAATTGAATATTACCCATCCTCAACACTTATAATCTGCAATCCATTTTCAGTTATTGCTCTGTATCCCAACGTTTTTGAACACAACAACATGATGAGTCATGATTACGTTTCATCTGTCAATGGTAATGAATGTGTTACTTTTAAAAATAGTGATCACCACCTCTGCTGCAAACATCTTTTAAAAGTAAAAATCGGCTTCGGGCTTGAGGGGGTTACTCATATTGCAGTCCAACACAATGCAACCCAGAAACCACCTGTAATGCCTTATACCTCATGTACTCATCCAGACCAGCATCGTACTGGCAGTTATCTGAAATGCACTGAATGGCTATCATTAGGGCTGAACGAAAGTCTCTGTCCAGCTAAAAAACAGGCAGTTTTTCCCTCTAATCTCAACCATTGAGTTGTTGACAATAACACATGGCCACGCCAATTAGTCCTTGTGATTGTAATGACATCTGATGACACATTTAGCACCAAGGCATTTGGTGAGTCACATTTACATTGAACTGACCCAGTGGGGAGGATTTAAAATGGTATTTTTCGTATTTTCAACAGTGCTTTTCATTTGTATTTATATATTGCTGTTCAAATAACCTTCCTAGATTTGCCGTGTATATCAACGTTACTCAACAGATTTACTTCCTTCTTTTATTATTCAGTTACCGAACAATCCCCTTCATTTATTATTCAGCCGATGAAAAATTTGTATCACCGCGTAGGAATACACACAGCCTCATCTGTTCTGTTAACATATCTTTAAACCATTGTGTTGATTCTGAGCTTTGCTGTTGAACACAGCATCTCAAGAGAGAGAGAGAGAGACATTTGTTTATTATCTTGTCTCCATTGTATTTAGAAGAAAGGAGGATGAAAATGTATTAGATGATTAATAGTGAGATATTGGATGTTGAGTTGCATACCAAACAGAGGAGCAGCTAATGAAAAAGGAGGAATGAGAAACACCCAGGGTTCTCTTAATTAACCTTTGACTATATTAAGTACACTTTAGGTTTAATCTCATTAGCTGTGGTAATGTCAGATTCTTTCCCTCACCAATGGCAGTTATCCCATTCAGGACTAGAATCGAACATACATCATGGGGATACACAAAGAAGATAATTCTGGGACTTTCCATCTGCACAGAAAGTTTGTACAGGCGACACATTGTTGTGGTAACTCAAACTCTAAATCTGATGTGTAAGGGATATTTGACAGGTCTCTTGTCTTTGAGAAAGCGAAGAGCCACAGTGTTTTGCAGTAGATATGTAACTGCAACTCAGTCACTATTACACAGTCTTGTCCGTGTTGTCCATGTCTGTCCATTCGAGCCAAATCAAAGACTCCAGCAGGGCTTTTCTCAGTTCCCCTCCACTCTCCTTACAGATCTGTAGCAGGGCCTGAGCCATGCAGGGGTAGGGGGACCAATTATATGCCCAGGGCCGGTTTACTCATTTCCTGCTGAGACTTCACAAGCCAACTCTCCCATTCTGGTGACGTGTGTAAAATATTCCATAAAATGGTGCCAGGCCAGCAGGACTAGCATGCTGACTTTTGTGTGTGGGCAACATTGTTTTTTAGCTCTGTCAAGATGAGGTGAGGAGCTGGGCATTGTTTGTCACAGTCTCGTGACTTGTTGCCAAGAGACAAGGCTCAGTGATAGGACTGAAGGGTTATGGGGCCCTTGTCCTCTACAGTGTGGTAACAAGGGGCATCATTATTTTGACAAACCCGATCAACACAACTCGTTGACTCTCCACCATAAGCCCCCGTTCGTAAGTCTTTTTAAAATGAAAAAGGTATGCAAGGTATGGAATATGACTGTGAAATTTCATTCACACTTAAGTATCATGAGCTTCCAATAACAATAGCAATGTTTTCCCTGTATTGCATGCGTGATGAGGGGGGAAAAGACCAGCTATGTGAGGTGCTTTTGCCACCTTTACTTCACACAATTTCTCCTCTCCCTCTCTTTACCTGTACAGCATATATTTTTTTGTCCATGGGCAGATCTCACTCTACCCTTCATCACTTATAGCTATGAAGAAAACAGTGGTGAATAGGTATCAGGATGAGACTTGGTTGAGTTGTAATTGCCCAGTGGACCGGAGCATCCGTCCGGAGTGCTGATATGAAGCCCTTTGTGTGACCCGCTTGGCTGGGGAGGAAGAAGTCAGCGGTGTGGTCTCTGTGACTCCACTCTTCATCTCTCGCTGCCTCTACCCGAGACTTCACGTATCTCCAGGGCCACATTTGTCGCATCCCCAGGTGTTTTCCTTGAAGAGGACCATTGTGGGCCATTGTTTCTGCAGCGGCGCTTACAATGATGGGCCATGGGAATGAATAATAAATAGTAACACCTCAGATGTTGGAAATTGTAGCCAAGGGACCAACATTACCATTTACCTAATAAAACATATGTCTCACTTTAGTATCTCATTCTGCTCTGGCAATAAAAGTAGACTCTCCCTGCGTGTACTGGAAGTTGAAATGGAAGATCAACATCAAATGCAGGTGAAAGTTGTAGGTCCTAACATGTATGAAGTAGCAAATAAAGTCTAAGGATACTCTAAATGCGAAGAAATAAGTGGATTATCCAAGTAAGTGTCCTTCTTCGATGTCTGAGGTGGTTCTCGCCTGAGTGAGTGCCTTCCATTTTCAGTCAGACGTTCTAGAATTGTTGGAGGGCTGAAGGTCTACCTGTGTTCTGTTGACCTTGAAGAAGTGAAGCTTGAAGAAGCTAATTACTGAGGTCAAAATCCATTAAGGCTGCTTTCAATGTCAGTTTAATTTCAGAAGCCCAGTCTTGGGAGCCCTGCTCTCTCCTCTCAATCTTTGGGGCTATTTTTACCCATCTAACTGACAGATCAAGTGGCACTGATCAGCACACCTGCTCCTAAGCGCTGCAAGGAAAGGGAGCAAAATGGGAACTCATACATCATTGTGCCACCGAACAGATTTGTTGGACAACCCCTTGGGACCGGCCTCATGCCAGTAATGTCATGTCTCCAGCCCTACCTGAGAACTATTTTAAAAACCCATGAACCTGGACACAGATTTGTTTCACTCATTTTTATACACAGTTGATGTGTAGTAACAACATACATGGCCTGGCATTGGGAACTGCTGTACAAAACAATAATGTCTGCTGTGTTTGTGTTATTTAGTTTCTTATTTGTATTGAAACTTTTCTTTTGACATTGTCTTTAAATATAATTGTCTTGTGTCACATGAACACAATGTAGCATTAGTGCTTTGGGAAAGGGGTTTGTTTTCCAGCAAGATTTACTCAGAATTTGAAGGGTGTGCTTTTTGATTTTTTCGTCGAAAAAAAGCACAAAAAAAACATCCCATTTGTCTTTCTTTCCAGAACAATAAGGCATTGTTAAATGGTGTTCCATCTAAATTGCTCCCATACAATTCTGTTTCAAGTGCCACCATGCTTTGACTGAATGGCACAGAGTTTCACCATCACCATCACTGGTACAGTAATGAAAAGAGATCCTACAGACACATTTAGTTTTTTCCATCTGATGTTGACAGAACAGGACAGTCCTTCCCCTTCCTGTCTTTCTGTCACCCCCCCCCCCCCTCATTTTTCCTTTTCTTTTTTCATCTAAATGCTGTCAGTGGAACGTGTGTATTTGAAAATTGTAATGTTTATTGAAACACAAGCCTTTTAGGAGGCTCTAAGAGGTCTTCCCACATGTCATCTGTGGCAGCTGACTTGACAGGCAGACCGTAACTCTGACAGATGGGAGTCTGCCTCCTTCCCCTGGGGAGCAGGTGAAACCGCTTAATTGGGATGCTCCTGCAGCAAAGGCAGAAGCAGCCACAGAGGCGCCCCCCCCCCCATCTTACACCAGTCGCCACAGTGGTGCCAAAGAGCATCTTGTTGTACCTGGACAGGGGACAACCAACAGGAACAACATCCCTTCATGGCAGATGATGAGGCTGGCAGAACCTTGTTGGAGACACTGGGGGTCCTGCTGCCATAATGAAGCCCCCGAACCAGAACTCCCTCCTCATCATTTCACCTTGTAGTGGCATTCTCGGTTAGTCTCCACGGCCATTCCGTATACTGTAATGCACTGCAACAGTTTGTGATGCAATCTTGTCACAATATATCTGTCCACCCACTGTGCACAATGCCCTGAAATCTGGATTCAAAGTCAGCTGGGATCTCAGCATCCAGGGACTGGGCTGTCAAGCTTTGACAATGCTCTCCAGTGCTGACATTGATTGATTATCTGAGAAGTTTAAAATAGTGGTACTGCTGGTATCACAGAATTGTGCATATAAGTACAACAGAGCTGTTTTGATCCTGTTTATACTCTAGCCTTGTTAGTGCTTCCATGTTCACAATTGTATGAATGTGCATGTACTGACTCTACGTTATACTCCACTAACGGTTCCTTTTTCTTTCTTTCATTGACATGGACATGTTTCATTTTGTAGGTGAGTATTACATTTGTATTCATAATAATGTTTACACACACAAGCACACACACACACACACACACACACACACACACACACACACACACACACACACACACACACACACACACACACACACACACACACACACACACACACACACACAGACAGACATATTAGCATTGTCTTCATTGAATGTGTACATGTTCACATTCTGCTGCCAAATCTGTATGAAAAGGCCATATGTGTCACCAGCGACTGGTCAACAATAACCAGGGCATGCTACTACTTCACATAACTCTCAGGCTCAGTCAACTCAGTTGTCCATCTAGCCTTGGTTGGTTGGCAACACATGACTGTGGGGTAGCAGCAATGGGGAGGCTCCTGTGGTAATGTAGAAGATGGACTGGCCTTGTATCCCTAGACAGTGGGGTATTTGAAAGCTACCATGGAGTAAAAGAGCAGGTAACTTTGGTTACCTTATAAACACTTTTCTACATTATAATAATAATAATAATGTAACATTGCCAATAATCATTTAAGCATGTCATCCCTCACTGATGTTGTGGTAGCATCCAAACCAGAGAAGGCATCTTGCTATTTCTGGAACAGATTTTACCTGATTTTCTTACAAGATGATGTTTGCCAATGGCAATCTGTAAGATTGTTGAATGAGGATATTCCCCCAATGTGCTGTATGCTTAGATTCAAATGGCAGGTTGTGATCCGACTGCAGTTTTCTCAACAATTTTGAGCATTGCCACAGGCCAGATACTATAAATGTAATATTACCATTCTGCTGGAAAAACAGCAGTGGTATAATATCAATAGCACCACTGCATCCTCATAGTTTGTTTTCCTTGTACTGATATTGATATCTCACTGTTGAATAGTGTGAGAAAATGCATGATTCACACTTTTCCTGTGAATATGATTCCAGTTGTTAAATGGGCATTGTTAAATTAATCATTAGAAAATTGAATTCTAAATGTATGGCCCTGAATTGAAAGCGTCCTGAATTGAAAGCCTCCAGTGTATAATTGTAAGAAATGTGTAGTGCTATCAATCAATTATGAAAAGTTAACTAAGTTATGGCACAATTTGATTAAACGCTTTTTTTCCTGTTCTGTTTCTGACTTGCAATAATGGATAGTTAAATGTAAAATCACAGAATGAAGGTAGAATCAGCAGAAAGGGAGTATATTTAAATTAAAATACTATTGTTTAATAGCATCTTTAAAATTTTTAACACAGATTCACTCCTATGAACTACAGATTTCCAATAAAACCATCAATTCTATCGAAACTGACTGTCAGCTTGAAAAGCATATTTGTTATATGTGTAGCACATGAAGTGTGAAGGGACTTTTATTTTTAAACAGATTGAAATGACGCAGAGAAGAAGAGAGATCGACCTTTGGTGAGGTAGATACTTTGGAGGGAACTAGTGACTAGGTTGTGATGTGCAGCTGGTTGGGTTAGCTCTAAATTGAAGTGCTCAATAAACTTGCAAGCTTGTGAATTCAACTAAGCTCTGTGTCAGGTGAATGTTAGATGCCCCAGATATGCTGAATGCACTAACACTACATAGGCACTAACACTACATAGGCACTAACAGAAATTATAACGAAACCCAGGCAGCTGCGTTTTTTGAATCACCATCATTGTTTCACTGCAGTCAGGCGGGGTCATTTTAAAAGTCTTGGATGAGATAGCCTCATCTATGCTCCCAATTCCACTGAAATTCTCTTAACCTATACATAAATCAGCCTTGTGCTTAAATGACATTAAATCAATGACTATGAGATGCTATCGCCCTTAAGTACGGTATCAGGGCTTAAGAACCTGGAAAGCTGCACTGCTTTAGTGATCTTCAAAGATAGGGCACTGATGACACCCGGTACAGTCCACAAATTGTCAAAGGGATGTCTGCCCTTTAAAATTAGTTAAATTATGCATGGCAATTCTGTCCATCATTATGAGACCTTATAGGCGCAGAACAAAAAAAAAAAAAGATGAAATATTTTTCTCCACTCTCTTCACTTTTTACATTATTCAATATAGTATTCATTATTGTCCAAATCTTTTCCCCTCACAGTGGCCTCCGGCTTCATTAACTATTTAAATGATTTGGGTCTTTTTTAGCAGCGATATGTGAACATTCTTCACGAACGGCTCTTAAAATCAGTCCTATTCATTTAAGATAAATATTTCTCTCAAGGCATTTGCCATGTACGAAATTGCAACGAAGGACAAAGAAAAAAGGCTGACGAGAGATGCCTGTTGCATACCAATTGTATAACGTGTAATTAAATATGACTTTTAAATGTCCATTCCCTTGGACCTGATATTTACATTCTGCTCGGCCTCCACATCATCAATAATAGCTTAAGGGTGAGAGAGGTGAGCAGAGATTTGCAGAAATGAGCGCTGTCCCAGCTCTTCCCTGGAAACCTCTGGAAAAGGCGAAAGGCCCAGGGCATGTACACGTCTGCTAACCTGCTTTTCACGTTTTTTTTTCTCTCTCTCTCTCACTCTCTTTTTTTGTGTCTCCTTTTTCTGGCGGATAATGAGGCAGATGTCAGGAGGGCTGAAGGAAGCTCTCCTCAGTGCATTGAGTACTGGGAGAGTCTCGGTCTGTCAATATAATTGGCACCAGATGTATCAGGTGACAGAATGCGCTGACATTCATTACATTTAATAATGTACTCTGCTCCGCAGGTCCTCACCACTTCTCGCTAACCAGATGCCTGGGTTTTTTTCAACGCCGTTACGCCGTTACGCCGTTACGTTGTTACGCTGTTTTGGCTTCAAAAGGGCCTGCTATGTCAAACCTCCGTTTTTGACCGTGATCTTCACTGTGTCACTTCAACTGCTGGCTACGCAGACGACTGCAGTGCAATAATGGAATTTCGTCTCTGTCATATGTAAATTTGACAGCGAAATCAGCAACAGGAAACGTAGTTTGGTTTAGGTCGAAAACAGAAAGAAACTGGCGTGGCGAAGACAGTGCCTCACTGTGTGTAGGCCTTTTTCTTCTCACTGTGTGTAGGGCTTTTTCTTCTCCGTGTTGTTGGTTTTGCAGGGATGTTCCCCGAGCACTAATATGCCCTGACTCCTCAATCCTCTTGTCGAGATGCCGGCCTGGTTGTTTGTGAAGAGTGCCCCTCGGCTGCCAATCTGTCCCCCTGCAGACGCGTGTCTCCGGCAGAGAGGGGAGATGTGGCGAAACGCTGCACCCTGAGACAACTATTGACAGCGTCAAGCAGTCTGTCCCTTCCAATCAGCATTGATTTGTGCTCTAAAGTGCAGCATGGGCAAGATCTGTGTCCCAAAGAAGGCTTTCTCTGACGTGTATGTCCTAGCACTGTCCTTGGACAAAGAGCACAAGGTGAGACTGACCCACATTACAAAGCGGGCAATAGTGTGTGCATTTCATCATAATTACCACTACCCGCTGGAAGACATGAATGGATTTTTGAAAAATTGATAACACCATGGATTGATTCATTCAAGCACTGCACCAAATAATGGCTCGTGGTTCAGAATAATATACTCGTGCATTGCTGTGATATTTTTGTGAGATGAAAAAATCTCACTCTTGCCGACTCACTCTTGTGTGTGTGTGTGTGTGTGTGCGCGTGCGTTTTTTTTATTCATTAGTAGTTGTCAGGATGCATTACGGGAAATTCATCTTCATGAATTTCCAGAATATTGTTGTGGGACTTTGACTGCCGACGAAAGTGAACGCCTTTTCACCAGTCTTGAACCCACATATTTGAAGGAGTCAGCATATTCGCCATAAAGTGGAACATCTCAGACAAAAAGGAGATAACAGCATATTGTTTTATTCATTTGTGTAGATGCTGACTGGAGTTTGCTTGTGCTTATTTCATTGTGTTTTGCTATGAGAGAGAGAGAGTGTGTAATTAATTCCCATCAGACAAAGAAGGCCGCTGTGATATATAGAGAGTGAGTGAGCCAAACATGCTGGGCTCAAGCCTTTCTTGTGGGTAGCCTGATGAGACTGCCATTGAAAATCATTAGTTTTCGTCTAAGGGTCCCCCTTAAAGTGTAAATTAACAGTCTACCTTCCTGTGCTTTACCCTTTACTTTTCCACATTACAGACGAATTGACAAAACAAGTTGCTTTTGTTTTTGGTGTGCAAATAGAAGTTGGTGATAGATGAGGAAATTCAGATGTTGTAATTGGAGGAGTTAGCAGACCCAGGGCTGTCTCTTTTTTGAGGGTGAGCTAGGGCTACTGTGTGGCTGAGTTGACCAGTGTTACATCAGGCTAAACTGCTGTGATGTTCCGATCTGTCAGAGCTGTGGTTGGTGGGCTAGTATGTAAGATACTTCGGATAAAGAGAGATACAAGATTTTACGATGCCATGTCTGAAAAGCTGTTGCTTTGAAAAGCAGTCATCACAAATTCAGTGAAAAGCATGAAGGTCAAGGACGAGTTGGATGCATCTCGGTGTCTGACAATCAGAAGGTTTACGCTGAATTTTTTTTACTGATAAGGAGACAGATCTCTTTTTTTTTGTCTCTTTTTGTTTCCTTTCTTTATCTCAAGGCCAGCTTGAACCCCTGTGCTGACTTGAATAGATGTCGTTTCCCGAAACTGTTCACCCTAAGAATCTGTGCTGCTTGTGGACTGTAGCTTTTATTTCAGAGTTCTATATTTTTTTGATGAATAGAAGGCTCTTTTCCTTTTAAGTGTAACTATGTCCAGCTCAATGAGCAGGCGAACTTATGAAATTATCACAACGTGCGTTTTAGCTACTTCACTAAACTCCGAATATAAACTAAACTTTCTACAGTGTGAGTTATTTATCATGGATTTTGAACATCATTATAAAACAATAACTGCTTAATAAGCAGTCCGTTGTCCAGCCTTGAAATGGTCTTGGCATGTCTTACCACCGCGGTGCCCATCTCTCTCTCCCACCCTTAGGGGGGTGCTGACTCCACACTTCCCTCCACAGAACAGAGAGAGAGGGAGGAGTGGCGAGATATAAATGTGAAGAGATCATGAGCCTTGTGAGAAAGAGGCTTTGTGGCTAGCACCTCTCGTCAGCTTTTTCGTCTCTTTCTCTCTTGCTCTCTTCTTTCTCTTTTTCTTTCCAAACTCACCGAGTGTGCGTCTTTTCGGGTGGCAGCAGCTAGCCAGTCAGCCAGCCAGCCAGCCAGCCAGCTCTCTTTTTGAAAGAGCATATTCGATTGCATCTGTAAAGCCGGGGCCAGGGGCAAAGCTGTGGGGAGGGAGCACTTCCGCATGCGTGTGTGTCTCACGTTGCTCTGGGCATTGGTGGATGTGGGGGCAGGGAGGAGGTCGGGTTTAGATGGGGTGGGAGAGGGAGGTTAGAAGACAAGGGAAGGTCAATCGCATGAATGCGCACACTTTCCATCCGGTCCTAATTAGCATTAATCACTTCTCGTTTTGTAAAAGGCTGCTGGCTGCCAATTATCAATGATTATTTGCCATTAGCTGCAGGGAAGGTGATAGGGTTCAAGACAATTCAGTGCCATAATCTGTGATATGATGACAGTCTGCAAAATGTCTATAGTTGTTGAAACAGTGTACATATACTCTTAAGTGCAAGGTTCTAAAGCTTTACCATATAATGCACCAAGCGTTTAGATTGGAATTTATATTTCAGGACTAATACTAAAATAACACATTTATTAATGTATTAATTAATTGAAACAGTCCACAATATGGCAGGGTGTAGATCACAAGTCATTGCTCATTTTCATTTTTGATTAGTTGGTTATTTCCACTTGACAGTAGTGTTGTCATAGCAGAAAACATTCAAGGTGTAAGTCACAAATAGCACATATGTCAAATGTCTAATTACCATTATGTAGGTCATGAGGTTATATAGACGTAAACCATGTAGACCATGTCAACCTAAAGGTTTCACAGCTATTTGTATGTCATCTCACAATATGTGTTGAGCCGTCTTCCTTCACAATTATGGAACATGTACCATTTCACAAACATTATTTATTCGAGAAATTTCAAAAGCAATGAAGGTATTGTGAAAAATGCAGGAACATATGGTATAGTTTGAGAATTGTTGTGCATTGCAGGTGCACTGTGTGCATGTATGTGGGTGTGCAAGTGCTACAAAAAGAATGAAGAAATAATGGTTGGGCGCTCCACTCAGCTTGTAATTTGGTTGTAAAAAAGAGGTGGGGTGGGAGTGAATGTGACTAATTAGAGTGGTGGCTTTGAGGAGAGGGGGGGGGGGGCATGAGCATTGACTACACACATGAATAGATTGGTGCAAACACAAGACTTGAATGCCTGCCTTGAGCCATTCTTCATGACAAAAGTTTGTTCATGCTGTTTCCTGTTTATCTCGGTAAGACATACACATTAGTAGCATGTGTTGACGTTACTAAATTGCTCATTGCTAGCTGGCAAGTGTTGCAGAGGGGAAATGTGTCATGAGGTTTGACTATTCATCATCTCATTGAATAGTTCCCTGAATGAGCACCAACAGCTTAGTTATTTCAATTATTATCATTAGTACTCATTCAGTTTCTGCCCCTTCTCTCATAGCCACCTATGGACATCAGCCTGTACAGAAAGAGCCTAGTTTCCTTCCTTCTACCACCTGCATACAGCCTGCTCCTTGGGTCTCAGTTTTGCAAGAAAAAAATTTAAAATAAGAAAATGAGTTCATCATTCAAGAGTGGTGCCATAATTGACTCTGGATGCTTGGTTGGGTGTTCTAATCCATTTAATCGAATGTCTTACTGACATCCATCTAGATTTCGGTTTGAATCGATAGGAGCACAGTATGTAAAGATGCAACTCTTGCAGCCCAGCATCTGAGATGCACTCTGGGCTCTGTGCTCTTGGACTGTGCACCCAGTACATCATGATCTAACCGAGCAGATGGTATCTGTTCGATTGTTACCTTTTCCTGCTCCCACCTCTGCTCCGCCGTAGCCGTATGTGCTTTCTGAAGAATATGAGAGATGAAACAAACCCGTGTCGACGATCGATCGCAGAGAACATTTGTTATCCCTTTAAAAATCGCCCCCACCAAAACACACACTCGAGCTGCACACTCAAGACTGCCCACAGTTCTTCTCAAAACAGCAGCAAAAATCCTCCCCCACAGTCACTAGTCTCACATTCCCCATCTGTTAAATGTTGCAGATGTCATTTTGCCTCAAAACACTGTAATGACTGCACACTATCACCACAAAAGAAAATCTGTCTGTCAGTTTTAATGTATTCCGAACTGTCACCACACGGTAATATTTCATAAAGCAACCCTCTTGTGCTCTGGGGCACTGTGATATGTGACTCCCTCAAATATGGAGGACCTGATTGCTCAGGTGAGTGTGAACTTCAATGCTTGTGAATAACTCAATAAAGATAGTAAGACGTGATGGAAGCTAGAGGCTGTTTTCATAGTGGCAAAACATAAACAACAGTGGTTAGCTCTTTCTCTTGAGGTGGAATGGAAACATCTTGACTGAAAGCATGTCAGTGTATATAAAAATGTTCCATATACATTATTTACTGTGTTTAATATTCAAACTAATGAATTGCATAATTAATTGAACAAACAGTTGTTTGGTGCCATTTTCAGATGTGTTGCTGTGTTTCAATACCTCACTCTTTTACACCCAGACCCTCTCGTTAATCATAGGCGTTTTTGCCTCCTCACATTACAAGCTGTTATAATGGATGACTGGACTAGACTCACGATGCAGCTGAACCATGTAGTGATTGGGTTCATCTCTTTGTTTCAAAAACATGCTTTGCATCCAACATAGCCATGGAAGAGATGCTCACTTTTCTGCAGGGGATTGATGGTGTTGGTATTTGGTATCACTTGCCTTGCTCTTCCTGTATTAAGACACTGACCTTTGCTTGTGCCACACTCTCTACTCGTTCACCACTGTGAGATACTTCTCGGGCGGCGTCCACAGAATCTAATAAACTTACAAAGGACTCTTGGATAATTAAGGATTTCGGAAATTCAGCACTGAATTGGGATTGGTGTCAGCTTTTTTTGCTCAGCAGATAGCAGATGCCGAGTTTCCAGTCCCGCGTGTTTAGGATTATCATTTCCATCACTTTCATCTTTATTTGCGCCACCATTTTGCAAATTAGTACATATGGGGGGTGCCTCTTCATCTGCGGTCATCAGTGCACAGAACTAGACAGCAGCTTGTCCAAGAGGATTTTCACAAAGTCGGGTGTCTTCAGATGTGTTGCAGAATATGTCATTGTACAATTATACAAAGTTACGCCTATGATTTCAGATAAAAAACTAGTGTGCTTCGCTTAACCCTATATTTATATATTTATATTTTTCGCTTAACACTGCTGGTGTTTTAAGGCAGTGTCCCTAATGGAACTTGCAGCCAAAGGTTCTCTGGTTGTGGTTTTCGATGTTTTCATGCTTTATGGGGAAAATAATTGTCTTACGCCCGTTTGACCCAAAGGTGTAGCATTACATGTTCTAAAAATATGTCTTTTTTTTGCTGCTGTCTGGTGGTCTCTGTTTGTTTTGTGTGTCCATCTCACACAGGCCCTGCCTGAGGAGAACACTGTTGTCGTGGAGCGTTTAATGAGATCACAGGGGAGCAGCCGTTCTCTTGCCTTCCCCTTCTCTCTCAAAGTATCACAGCTAAGACCCAAATTACATGTTAACATTGCCTCTTTGGGGGGAGGTCGGGACGACCGAGAGCCAAAATGGCAGCAGATGATTGGATGGCTGTGAAGGGGAATGGAACCTTACACTTTACTGAAATGTTAACAGGTTCCCTGCTAGTCACGTTTAGCACTGTAATACTTTAACATTATTTAACACAAACATTTCCACTGTTATTGATTAAATCGGTTATTGAACTTAACAGCTCTAAAGCAATGTTTGGAATAAGATTTTAATTGACATACAAAAACACCTCAACTTTGGGTGGCCAGATGTGAATTAATTCAGCGCTAACCCTTTTCACGGGCCCGAGCCAGCGTGTTTGATTTTGTCACGCTTTAGTGGATTTACAGCAGCGAGGGCTACGAGAGTGCCTGTGCCGCAAAAATCCTCCTGTTTCCTGTTTCCTTTTCATTACGGAAAGAAAAGAAAGGGGAAATAAATGGCAAAGCTTCTTTGTATTCCACTCACAGTCAGAGTCAACACAAGGTTCCTTTTGCCATATAATGGCATTTAATATGTGAGGAAAACTCTGCACTTTGCTGCTCTAGATTTCCTTTGAGGAAAGCATTAAAACACTGTAATTGGGTTACGGAATAAAATATTAGATTTTTAGTCTTTATTTTCATATTACTGTGGGGGCCCATAACTAATATTTTAAGAGTTCCCAACCCCCCACAAAAAAACTGGTAATTCTTGCTACTTCAACAACTATTTGAACTCACATACACTCTAGCAGGCTAGATACCTTGCAGTTGGCCATTAAACTAGATTTATCCATGTATGCCCCGAGTTGATGGGTCATTTGCCTGGAATATCACCCTGCCCCTTCCATATCCCTCCTCTCCCCACTTGTAAATATACCAGCTTCAGTGACAAGGCTCTTTGTCTTTATAGACTTTATTTACCCTGCAATCACTGGCCCAGGGTGGACTATTTCCCCCTTTTTCTCACTAGTAAACGGCTGGCATGCAGTATATATAAGAGTCATAAACATAGTGAAGAGTGGGGGGCATTTAAGTTTGTGCTGTGTTTTTTTTTTTTGCCCCCATTGGAGTGAGTGGGCGTTCCAATGGCACGGAAGTGTGTGTGTGTGTGTGTGTGTGTGTGTTTGTGTGTGTGATTGAGATGCGAGTGGATGAAGCTGCTGGTTGAGTTAGGCTGCCAAGGCCCAGTTTGTCTTTCCTGTGTTTTTATGTACAGAAAACCTGAATAATCCGTATTGTTTGGGAAAGGGCTTAGTTTCCCTCACTAAGACTGATTTCCTCTTTGTGGCGATGAATACATAGTGGAGCCACTGGATATGTATGCACTTCTCAGTGCCATCGTTGCTGTGTCAACCTGCTGCAGCCAACCAGTAATGCCTTGTACGCTGCCATTTGGAAACGCAGCCCCAAGGCATGTGTATCACGAACGAAGGAATACAAATGAGTGGGAAAAAAAAAAAATCTTATTTACTTTCACTAGATCAACCAAAGCCTAACCTAGGGGCAAATCTGCCAGTTTTTAAGTCAGGAAATAAAAAAAACATCAGCTACAACAATAATAATGCTTGTGCCAGTGCCATTGCCAAAAAAAGCCACCATAGCTCAGTGCTCAAAGTTCCCCCCATTTAATACAGGCTGTAATATGAAGACTGTGGTCGGTAAATAATAAAGTGACATTTCCCATTGGACACCGCTGCCCCCTGTTCTTGCTACATGGACTGCAGCTGAACCTACTGGCCACCGCTACCCGAACAGGGTGGTGCCAAGGAGTTGGAAATGACTTCCTCTGGGCTGGAGTAGTGTGTTGGAAAGGGAGTTGGGGGGGGGGGATAGGAGTGATGCAGCAATGCCCCTGGCCAGCATGTCAGCCTTAAGGACAAAATTGCTTTCATGTGGTGTTGAACTGTAAAGATTCCTTTTGAACACATAAAATAGATATCAATTCAAAAGGTAGTGTGAGTCAGAGTGCTGTGTCCTTGTAGGCTGTTTGCAAAAGAAACGGCATTGAAATGAACATGAGGCTCATAGAAAAAGGACATTGGGTGCCGTCTGTGTGGTATTTTGCAGCCTATCTCTTAACAACTGTATTCCTGTTTCTTTCCTCAGCAGCTCTATGCTGCTGGGAGTAGAAGAGCACATCACATGACAAAGACAAAGCCCGAGACATGCTGAACCTCCACTCATCCGAAAGGGAGGGGCGATCAATAGGAAAAAACAGCATGCTATTCCATCAGATGTATAACACATCTGATGAGGGAAGTGCAGAAAGGTCTGATTGTTTCAACCGTCTTGTGAGTGTGCAACTGTGGTGCGGCGGGGAAAAGTTAAATGATCTCACAGGAGACAGAGACGTTCTCGTAGGAGAAAGAAATGAATTGTGTAATGAGGTTCAGCGAGGATTCAGTCTCATTACAGAAATTTGCATCAGAAACGACTTCTGTCAGTCATGGCTGCTTTACTTTAATCCTCAGCAGTGCTATTTTACAGTAACACATTTCACATTACTCACTGTTAAAATAGCTTTTTGTGGAACATAGCTTTTGGGTTTTGCTTTGGTCTTCTGTTTAGATAGCAAAGACAACAAGACAGATGTCCCTCAGTATATTGTTTTGTGGTATAGCTTGACTGTAATCACAAGCTCAATCCATTGAGATGCAAGCCCTGTCAGTTTATTAGATGCATTGTAGCTTGGGTGTTAAGAGATCTATGCACTGTGTCCCACAGTGAATATATGTATCCATCTGTTTGTGTAATTGCTGGTACCATATGCTGAGAAATACTGAAATGATCATTAGTTTGCAGTGGTCTGAATGAGAGGGCCGGGTGTTAAGTTTCACAGCTATGCAGTGACGTGTGGGCTATGCCTTGATGTATTTAATAAAAACAGAATAAACAATGGGCTGTTTCTGATGACACTGCGAAGTTGGCCAATCCCTCGGTCGTTAGGCCGTATCAGTGGCACTCCGCTGACTGATTGCTGTCTGTAGCCATTCCGAAAGGACTGTCAAGATAGTTGCATGAGCCATCTAGGATAAATCAGGGAGGAGGGAGAGAGAGAGACAGAAAAAAAAAAAAATGAAGTCCCCCTCCAGCTGTCACAGGAGTCTGAGGACTAATGCTGCTGATAAGAGGAAAAGACACCCATAATGAAAGCCAAGCTTCCAGGGGCATGCCTTGTGTGCGTGAGTGTGTGTGCGTGTGTGTGTGAGTACGTGTGCAAGTATGTGTGTGAGAGTGGGTGCGTGAGAGAGTTTGAGAGTGTATGTGTGAGAGAGTGTGTGTGGGCATGATTGTGTGTGTGTGTGAGACAGAGAGAGAGAGTGTGGAGACATCAGAGCTGAGGAACTGGCTGGTTCCAGGTGCTGAGCTGGCTGGAAGTGTAGCCGAAGCCCTCCTCTCTCCAGAGCTTACCGCTGCATGTCGGCTTCGATTGTTGAAACCCTTCCTCTCTCACTCTCAGTCCTCCACCCCAACCACCCCCACCACCACCACTACTCCACCCAACACAACCCAAAAAAAGCTTCTAGGACTTTTGGGGCAAGGACAATGGGAGGCTTAAGATGGCTTTAGAAAAGAACCTACACGGGGAACGGGAGTAGATCACTCAGTGCTGGCAGCTTCCTGGCCGGAGTCTAATGGAAGAATTTCAATCCCCTCCGGGAAGAGCACAGAGGTAGTATGTCAATAACCGACAAAGCCTGTCTGTGTCAATCAGCCGGCACTGTAGCTGCTTATGGCCTCTTGAGTAAAGTGCAGACTCGACAGCACGCCCGCGTAACTGACAAGGCACCTGATCTATAGGCTGTAATTATTCTGAAAACCTGGTCTCCGACTAGGAGTTTTACAGGTTTGCCGAGCTTGGATCCATCTGCCATGTAATTGGGTGGCTCCGTGGAGATAAACCTCTGTGTGAAGAGGCTTGGTGGAGGAAGGGGATTGTGGTTCTTACACCACTTCAGGTGGCAGCATCTCTAAATTGAATGCAGCATGTCTAAAGTATGTTTTTTTTGTGTTCGCCAAGGTCTGGCCATATCTGTAGATTCGGTTTTGGATGGGACGCTTTTTTCTTTTCTTTCTGAAAGCAGGACTACGTCTGCTGTATTGATTTCCAGCAACAATACCGTGTAACTCAATAGAGGTTGAAGTGTGGAAAATGAAATCTCTCTAAAACTGTGTGACCGGTTAGAGCGAGCTTGGCCCTAATCTGAACAGAAGAAGAAGCTTGCACAGCTTTTCGCCCGTTCCCTTCAAACTCACACAATGACTTTTGGGTGTTATTGGGGGACGAGTCTGGAGACATCACATGTTACAGTAGCAATCCAAAGGCCTGTAATGGCGATAATGAGAGGCACATAATCTGTGGTATCCATAAACGGCGCCATGAGGCTTACTGCCTTTGTGGTGTTTACTCACATTATTAATAAATCAAAGTGTGTGGATAATTGGGGGGATAGTTTTGCTCTGTGGATGATGTGCTTTGGAGCCACCACAGCTACTGTATGTGATCATAAAAAGTGTGCGGTACGACTTAACGTTCGGTGCAGCCTGCAGCCTCTGAACTCTGCCTCCTCTTGTTTTTAGTTTAAATACATGTGGTAGATTGAAAGCTACGTGTGTGCACACTAGAGAAATTGTACCTAGATATAGTATATACGTATATATATATATCTCGACACAAAATGCCTAAACGGCGATTTGTTTTTGAAATATTTCTATTGTTAAAGGAAACCAAATAATATTTTCTTGCATCTATTGTTAAAATGGCAGAGCTGTCAAATAATAAAACACTCTCAGCGATAGATTTTTTTTCAATCAGTCCTTTGTTTGGAAAATAATGACCTCATATTTCTGTTTTATTTAAAGCCAGACAGCTGCTGGTGCCTGGTATTAACTGAGAATGCCTCTAGCTGCGCCTGTAGGCTTTGAAACTATTATCGCTTTAGTGGTTAAGAAAATATCACCCCACAGCGGATGTGGACTGGATTATTATTCAGAGGCAAATAATAGCACATTTCATTTGCTCTGAAAAATGTTCCAGGGTTTCCACAACCCACGAAACGCCTCTTCCAGTGTCTACCAGCCAGTGGAGTTATGTATGTTAGGTGCAAATCAGTCAAGAAGTCACAGCACAATATTCTTCTGCAGTATCTTTGATGTGTATGTGTGCGTACTTCAACATTTGTATTTGATGAATGTGGACACAATATTGTCGCTGCCTCCTGGTTTGTGTGCATTTTGTGTATGTGGGCATGAATGAGTGTCTATGTATGTTATGTGAATGTGTGTGTGTGTGTGTGTGTGTGTATGTGTATATATGCGAAAAAAAAAGTCTGCACGCTTGCGAGTGCTCCTCGCTGTCTTGCCCCGAGGAGTTCATGCAGAGGTCTTGAAGAGAAATGGAGAGCGCAGACTAACTCAAGCGCACACCCCGGCTCCCAGCTAGTCCTCTCACCTCAGCGGCGGGATTAGCCTGACATTTCCTGACATCGCAGCTTTCAAACGGAGCCCGGGCCTGATGAAATCCAAACGGGCGCTCGCCATGTAAAGCCCCCCGCTCTCCCTCTCACCATGCACTGTACGCTCTCCTCTCCTCCATCTGTCTCAGAGCAGAAGCTGAGCTTGGGAAGGAAGAGCAGGGAAAAAAATAAATATATATAAATAAAGTAAAGCCCCCGGGATATGATGGGTGTGAAAATAAAGCAGGCGGTTTAAAGGACTTTGTGTTTTGAGCCGTGGTGAAATAGTGCCGAGTAACCGAAAAAGGACAGTGGCTGCCTGTGGATAAGGAGCTAAGTGTCATCTTCTCCCAGTAGCCCATTTACGTTGCTGTCCATTACCTTTGATTGGGGTAAACTGATAAAACGGTATTGCTGACAGTTAGGGTTGCCGTGGCACTCTGTCAAAAGAGGCAGACTGTAAAACCTCTGAAAACTTGTCTGCGAACCCTCTACAGTCTCCTTCTGTAGATGGTGGTGGTGCACCCTCACAAAAAAGAAAAGCATATCACAGTCGGAGGATCTGTCACTACACCACATGAAGGGATTCGTGAAATACACCTCTGTGCACCAAAGTGACAACTTTCCCAATACTCGCTCATCCCTCTGAAAACACTTTCCCTACAAAAAAAAAGAATTTCAATGAATTTCTGAATGTTTACACAACTCAATTTGCTACGAGCTCTACACAGCCTCTCTTTCAATAGCTGTTCAAAGCCATTTCAGATATCCCTTCCTTGCCCCAGATATAGATATACTGTGCCACGTTCTGTGCTGCAGAAAAGATAAGAAGAGATGATTGATGATTCGAGCTCTGCCCTGGGGGCCTCACTCTCCCACTTAAGTGCAGGGCAGAGGTTCTTGTGATCTTTTACCCTTTGCTCACCCAGTGCTTTTTTAAGGGGGACAACACACAGGCTTGACACGTGGCCGCGAGAACCATTAACATGCTTTGTAAAATTAGGCGGCGTAATGAGAATTTAAGTGACTTATTGGCAGTGCGTTCATTGGATTCATTAAGACCCATATTTATGAGCATCTATCATGAGAGGCGCCGAGAAGAGGTGGGGGTGTAGAGAGGGTTTATGGAGCGTGGATTGTCACCTTGTTTCAATTATCCATTACCTTTGACTGCATCAAGTGTATCAGCATTACGAAATAGTCCTTAATGAGCTCGTTGGTGACGGTTTGAGAACGTGAACTCCAGTTCATCAAAAAAGTATCTCCAGGTCTATTAGTGGAAGACCACCCATTCTCTGGATTATGCCATTGGTTAGGATACTGCAGTTAGCTTCAGCGCTGTTGTGCTTTTGTGTACCAAAGGTTTGTTTTGTGTTTGTTTTTGTGTGTGTGTGTGTGTGTGCTTTTGTGTTCTTAAAAATGTCAGTCATACACCAGGAAAAACTTAAGTCAATGAAATACAAATTTTGTTAGATCCATTTTATTCACGCAGTTCAGCATTGTGGTTACCAAGGAGTTCACACTATCTTAAAAGGATATTTAAACCGATCACGGTGTTCCTGTGCCTGAATTCAATGACATATGGCAGCTAAAATGACCCCCTAATTTTCAACTGACTTAATTTTCAACTGAAATAATTTCCACAGGTTGCAGACCTTTGATGTTTCATCTCCTGTGCGTATCGAAAATAATATTTGGCGCGCAAAGCCTTTTCACCTTTATCCGGCGCAACTTTGTCTCTTCTCCACTTCTCTCAGTTAATTTTTTTCCACTGATTTCTGCTCGCTCTTCCCTCTTTAATGAAATGTTACGGCGGATGACACGTTGACAGATTTATTGTGAGTTGACAGCTCAAAAAGGGCACTGTTTCATTGGCTCATTTCCGGATTGTGGATGACTAGGCAGGAGTGCGCCAGGCTTGTGAGGTTTTCTAAATGCTGCAGTGTGCTTGCTAGCACGTGAGAAGTGCCATTCTAATGCACTGAACTTCAAGGCCTTCTTGGAGACAAACACTATGAAGAGGGCTCCATTGAGGTTTTTTTTGTTTTTGTTTTGAGTAATGTTTGTGGCCTTTGGTTTTATAGTGCCATTCGTGGAAAAAGAGACGGAAAAAAAGACCTGTTTTCTCTTCAAATTCATTGGTGAATTTAATCAAAGCCATTTAACACCATATTGTCATTCGGTTTCAAAGGAATTTAGAGTCTTCATTATTTTTAATTGTGTTAAAAAGTGACTCTGCACAGCACAGCTTATTTCAATTTATTATAGAGAAATGAAGACTTCTTTTTCATTTTCAAGATTTTGTTGCGGGTTTTCAGTAAATGTGTTTTTAAAAGCACAGTGCAAGTGTGAATGCCGGTCCCTTATCTCCTCGAAGGTAACAAAATGCGTTGTCCACATGTTTTTTTGCGTGTGTCCCCCTGCGCCGTGCGTGTTCGTCCAATTATTATACCCATTTAACATGACACAAATGTGGGAGGCAGAAGAGAGGAGCTGGTCAATTCGATTTGCAGTGGACAAAATTGGATTTGATGGTTAGCTATAATGACTTTCATGGGTTTTCTCTGCAGATCTGCGTGGCTTAGCCATATCAAACACTTTACAGAAAGCTTTATGGGCCTGGGTGTTATTCTCGCATGAATCCCCAGAATTAAGGGAGTAGTCTCCTTCACCCGCTGTATTTATCAGAAACCCTGTGAGGAGCGTAGTGGTTTCCCCATGGATTTAGCAGGAGCAATGATATATCCTCAACTGATGTCCTAGGTATTACTTTCTAAATGAGGCAACATAGTTGTTGGCAGCTGTGTAAAGGACTACTGTGGGGGAAAAAAAATCCTGTTCATTTTTGCACTTAGGCTGAGAAAGTCTGCACCTAAGGTGCTGACAACCCCGAGATGTGAGTAAAGGATTAAATTGCGGCTGAGATGAGATGCATTCAAAGCCTCAGTTGGTGCAGTCAGACACCACGACACCGGCACTTCAAGCTAACATATTTCATTCATCTGCAGTTCACTCCGATTTATTTTGATCCATGTGCACAACAAACACTGTAATCTTCCAGGCTCATTCTTCATTCTCTGAAGATTTTCCAGAAAAGTGTCATGTTGTTTGAAAACCACATAAGCGAAAATAGGCAGCCTCCAAATTATGCCACGTTTCTCAACAGCAGATGATGAAATGACTTTACCTATTCACTCCTAACAACTGTAATTGAGATCCTTCTGGGTGCTTTACCAAAACGTTGATTGCAGTAACATCTCATTTGAAAGTTCACAAGCCGTGCGATGGTTCTGACTGGCTTTCTGTGTTACAGCGGTCTCGGGTGACGCCAGCCCTGACGCCCAGAGCACGCTGCCCCACTTCCTGTTAGAGCCCGAGGATGCCTACATCATCAAGAGCAACCCGGTGAAGCTGAAGTGCCGAGCAGTGCCCGCCCTGCAGATCTTCTTCAAGTGCAATGGGGAGTGGGTGCATCAGAACCAGCACTCATCCCAGGAGTACATGGACGAGAGCACAGGTGAGGGATTGTCATGCAGAGTTAGTAGGAGGCTGCATAAAATCACATGCAGGTGCATGCACACACACACACACACACACACACACACAAACACACACACACACACACACACACACACACACACCAGCAGCACTTTAGCATAGAGAGAGACAATGTGTGTCTGTGTCTTTTTGTATTACACTCAACTGATGATGCTTTCAGGTCATACCATGGAACAAGCAGATGTGAATTTAAAAAGGAGCAACATTTTCATTCAGCTCATAGCAACACCACCAAAATCCCCCCTTCCAAACATTTTATAGACCACACAGCCTGCTCGAGATTCAACTGACCTGGGGATTGAATTCTGAGCATGATCCGCGCAAATTCAGAGAAATTCAATGTGTGTTGAGCTGATTTTGTGTGCATTAAAACCATATTGACAGTCTCAGATGAATTGTTATCTCTCTGAGCCCTGAACAAAAGGTGGTCCTGCCTAATCAAATTCAGCCCTGTTGAGGGAATGTCAAAGCATGGAGAGTGCTGCACTGATTAGAAGATTTGGGTCCTATTTCCTGTAGGGATTTCCAGGAAGAAGAAGAAAAAAAAAATAGAAAAAAAACACACAAGGCTAATCCAACACCTCGTCTAAAATGTGCTCTGATTAGGCGGCACAGGAAAGCAGCTCTGTCTTGCATTCAGGAAGACTCCTCGGTAGGAAAGGGTGCTTAATTGCTTCGGGAAGTTCATTATTTTGTGATTGCTGTGCTGTGAAATTGTTTTCTGACTGATAATGTGGAAATGAAAAGTCACAACTTTGATTATTTCGGCACTGTGCGGGAGAACTGTGTGAGAGAGGAAGCCTTCGTTCTGTTTGTCCCCACTAGTTCCAATTTTTTTTTTGCTGGTTATTTTTAACTCTATTACAACCAGTGACTAACTGCGTAGATGTTTTTCTGATGATTACCAGCAATGACCTGTAATCTCATCAAAAATATATTTTTAAAAGCAGACCTTGCCTAGCTCTAAAGTGCATGTTCACAGCCAATCTCATTAGACACATGACCTGCTGTGAGCCAGTGTCACGGAGGAGCAAAAATAACCTTATTTGGCTCCACACTGAATGTATCAAAAATGACTCTCCCAGTTTCTCTGCTTTTCTCTCACCATGTTAACAGCATGGGTGAGTTGAACGTCTCTTAATTAGTGCCATGGACAGAACAAAATGGATCCCTCATCACAAATCGCAAACAACAGGAAGAAAATAGGCAGTGATGCAAGGTTTGGGTGGATTAGAACAAGAGAGATGAGATGAAAGTTTCAACTAGAAATAGCAGAGCCATAGTAATTTCAGTAAATTCAACAGTCACTTTGAGGGTTTGGCGTGGTAATTAAATGCTGTCGTACTTCAAACGTTTGGAGCATGTTTTCATTAGACATGGGAAATAAAATAGATCATAGCACTGTAGCATTTTAAAGTCCCAATTCACATTTCAGTCATATTAAGCATGATCTTTCTACCTCCTTCACTGCTATATCTGACACTTGTCCAAGCAGCAGGAACTGTTGCAGGATATCTATGTTGCTCAGTTTAGACAAGTGGTAAGCTGCAAAGCACCCTTTCCTTCTGCCAGTGGTGATTAGTTGTTTTCACTTGTCTCTCCACCCTGTCAGTATTTTACAACAGCAAAATACAGGAAGTAGTGGCAGTGACTGGTAGTATATCTGACCCTTAGTTTCTTAAGCACCACACATGCTGTTCACACCTTGGTGTCTCTAATTGGCGTTTTCGCTGATTGCTCCTGCCGTTACCACCAGCAGCCTCAGCTCTCAAAATACAGCCCGTTTAGTTTACATCCGTCGGAGTTCTGGTCAGTGGCTCGGTCTCTCATCAGGCTTGCATCACTATATTCTTTCATGATTGCTGGACCTTTTCTCCCTGTTGTGTTGCCAAGGCGATGAAAAGACCTGGAGGCCTCGAGCATAATTAAAAGAGCCTGTGAGAGTGTTCTCACCTTGCCAGCTGTATAACCGTTTTTATATCGGCATCAAACTCATAACCACAGATAAATCTATGCTCTGTCGTTGGCCAGTAATGGACAGCCGAATTGTATATTGGATTAGGGGCGGCTAATCGGGCGCAGGGATCTATGAAGAATTGGATTTTATTGATTAGGACATTGGCCCTCAATGCCATGCTGAGCACCTGATAGCATCTCTTATTTACCGGCCTGGCAGATGAATCACAATCCACAGATAAGCTTTGCAATGCCCTTGAATTTGTCAACAGAGGATAGGAGTCTATTCAAAGGCCTTCAACAGTGACCACCAGTCTTGCTTTGTTTTTGTTGTTGTTGTTTCTTTTTAGGCTAGGGTCATGTTTTGCTAATCATTGGTCTACTTGATTAGTTTGATCGTTCATTAACAGGTAGACTTTTGTGCACGCGTCATCTTTTTTTCTGTCTTTGTTTACACATGTTTTTGGACTATGCTGTTTTAGATTCGCTAGTATGCTCCAGTGTTTGACACTAGTCGAAATAAATCAATGTTGACACAGCCATAGAAATTCATGTTGCTTTGATCTGGGATCTTGTCTCCCACTGGACATTCAGGTCCACTGGTGACTGAAAATCTGAGAGGTACCATCGATGGTAATAACCGGGAGATTAGCAGATAGCTCAGGGATAAGCCTTAATCACATGTCTGTCAATAATGTTAATTTAAGGATACGTCAATAGATTCATCCATAATTGAACAAGAGATTTACAATCAATTAGGACCAGTGACCGTAAGAGGGGAGGTCTAATTTTAGCCGACAGTATCACCATTGTTCTGGAGGACTGGTAATTCGTTTTCAATTCTGAAGTAATCGTGATGGCAGTCTGGGGTATTGAAAGCATCTTCCACTTGCAAGGCGTACTCTCGTGTTCACCTTTCACCCCAAGTATATCAGTGGCTGTATTTGAAATAGATTTTTCTTTTCACGCAACAACAGTGGGAACAGTTGCCTGCTGCCTACACAGTAACACTGGTACACAAATTCTAAAAGTTGTTCCTCTGTAATTCAGGAACATTGTGGTTAAGATTTTAAGTCAAGAGTGATCAACCTAGCACCTGCCATGTCAGATTAAATCTGTAAATGTACATTTGGAACAGTAAGGGGATGTGAATTATGCTGATTAACATATCCGAAATAAAAAAAATAAAAATATTTTATTTCTGTTCTGTATCTGGTAGGAAAACATCCCCCTGCTTATACAAAGATACAGTATACATTTCCCAAGATACTGTTGGCTGTGAATTCTGTACAAACAGTGAGTTGTAATCTCAGCTGTAATCAGTTCTCCCAACTGGTTCTCTGTTAAAGACAATTTGCCACATTATGGAGGGATTCAATTAAAATGAACTCGGGGTCCCTTATCTGCGATAACATCTCAGTGTTAAGAAGGGCTTTCAGCATCTGCTAAGAACAAGAACACAATCTGTGTGAAACTAAAGTGCAAGGACTAATTGAAAAAAAGTGTAAGACACAAAACTTAAGACATCAAAACACAACAATGAGACATGTCATCTTTGAGGTGTTAGGCATTATATTAAACGGAGGTGTGGCATTAGATGTAAGTGACTGTGGGAAGGCATGTTGTGTACCCATATCACAACAAAACTAGCATGTCATCTCAATTTGGGGCGCGTGCATCGACTAGCAGCACTTAGGTTGTAGCAATTTGCCCTCTCGCCATAATAACATTTTTCACTCTGCAAGTCTTAGCCTTCAACGGCCTAGATCACATAAAGTTAAAAGGCATATGAATTAAGTAGCCTTGCCCCTGGCATTGATACAGAATCTTGTTTTTTTTTACGACCAGCGAACTAAACCCTTTTGAGGTCAGACACTTCTAAACTTTGAGCCAAGTATCCGATTGTAGAAGCCTTATACCTTTTAGCAGCAGGCAGTGAGGATATTTTGCTACTCTGTATCAGAGAGAAATTCTTGTCATTCAGTGATCTGAATGATTGAAAGGTAACTTTAGAGAGGGGTCACATAGGATCAAAAGGTGTGAAAGCAGTGGTGTCTCTGGCACAGAAATCCTGGTTGGCCATTATAAGCTCTGTGTTGGCAGCATCCGACTCGTCAGTGAAACTACACACAAACCTACTCAGTGTGTTCAAGCACAAACGCACGTCATCAATGAAATCACAAATGCACACATTAACTTCACGCTGTGCAGGAGTTGTGAAAGAGTATACAATCACATCCAAAACGACATTGCTTTCCAGGCCTTAAACTACAGGCAGAATAACATGTTATAATGCAATAGACTCACCAGTGAAATTCATTGCTTGAAAAGAAAAGATGCACATTCATCTTTCATCTGGGCAAACTTGTCAATATCTTTTCTGTTAAATTCCACCAATCCAGGAAAGAATTAATTTCCAATTGATAGGATAGCAAATGCATTTAATCTCTGTTGCTCCATGGTATTGTGTGTAAATGTATTAGTCCTTGACAGCATTGAGAAGCTGCTCTCTGACTCAGCAGCGAGCAGTATTGGTGTAGTGATTATGGTTTTTTACAGTGACTCTAGCAGTGCCATGTCTTTCTTTTGAACCACTCAAGATTGAAGAAGCGTTTTTAGTCCTTTCCAGACTGAATGATGTTGAAATCCTCTGGGTTGTGTGGTCCCAAACGTTTAATCTCTAATTTTAGCTCTAATAACAAGTTACTAAACTTTTATTGTCGACTTGATTCATTACATTCCCTTGGTAGTATAAGTAGAAGCTAGCATAACTGTGATGACTAACATTGCCCTACATCATCGTGCCCCACAGCTCATTATTGAACATGTGCACAATGTTTTCACCTGCTGACTTGGTTTAACAAAGGCTGAGGGGCCGGCCCCATGGTCCCCATAGGAAGAGTGCTCTAAGACTGGAGAAGTAGTCATATGTTATAATAGTTACGAAGGAAAAATATATATATTACTTGTCGTTAGACAGGAAATGTAATTATTGAGTATGTAGTGCGCTGCTCCACAGCTCCATCTGATGGTGGGGCTAGGCTCCACCGGCCCCTAATGTAGAGATGCCCCTGGTAGAAATAGGATGAATGTGAAGTGCACTTAAAGCAGGCACTGCTTCAGAGCAGGAAGAAATGTGTAATTATGTAATATAAGCATATATACTGTATGCCACACGCAGTAGAAATGTTATACACTGTGTATACTTTGTACTCATTTTTACAAACTTCAAAAGATGCATTATGAAAACATCAATTAGCTCATGTATACTATGATTATTGCACATGGCTAAAGCCTCCTTAAGTACAATGACCCTATGAAGGAATTATGATTAAACAGACCAGGGATTAAGTGTCCATTAAATAATCGACAGACAATTGTGCAGGCCTGGGCTCTGCAATTCTTTTGGCAACTGTCCAGATGTCTGACCGAATCCTAATGCTACTGTCATTCCTATCAAACATTTTTTCTTTGTATCATCTCTGAACCTAACCAAAGCTACACCCCTTTGCTTTGCTCTGCAGCCAGCCATTTGCAAGCACTGTGGCAACTGAAGAACTAGCCTTACTGACTGCCAAGTTGCAACAGTAGGGTACTGAAACCACTGCAGGCGCTAAAACAAGGGCAAGCATGACACGGGAGAGCATGTATATCTCAAGGTCATTTATGGCATCATATGAATATGCCTATGAATTTACTCTGAAGAATATCCACCAAAATCTATGCACACAAGTGATCTATGGTAACTATGTTAAGTGATAATTCAGGGCCTCGTGTGTTGGATTGGTCACCCAAGTACAATAGAGAAAGCACTGAAAGTCAGTGTGTGATATCCGTTATTTGTTTTTGTAAAAATCTTCTGAAGTTCTTCAGATTAGATGTTGTATTTTCAACAGGAAGAGCATCTGGCTTGGGCAATTGCAATATATGGTGACACAGCTTTTTAGGTGGAAAATGCTAGTTCACACCCTGGGACAACTCCCTGGTGTTCACTGTCAACAACTTTATAGAGCATGCTGGCTGGTTTCCTATGGTGCTAAAGAAAATGGTGAAAATACTTTATCCTTCCTCATATTGTAGAAGTGGTAATATTTTTTCAAGCTCTGTGAAAAGATGGATGATCAATTATGCAGCATGAGGATCCTGCCTTCTCCCAATTAGCAGGCCATATTGCCATCCACCAAGTTCACAGATCGGCTTCGCAGGGTATTGGATGTCATTTAAGATAGATTATACTGATTTACTATACTGTATTACATTAACCCTTAGCATTTATGCTTTCCATTCCAATACGGAACAACCATACTAATCTAATTTCCTTTTCAACGTATGCTTCAACAAACTGGAAATTCACAGCAGGTGCTCTCCGAGGGATGGCTGCAGTCTCTGCCCTGTTTTACACACCCACCCATATGTCTCAGACTCATGAACCATCACACCCTGGAATGGGGGGCTCGCAAGGACACTTTTTCTGAATATCGAAGAAGAAATTCATTACATTACTGTGGAGAGGCAGGTATGAAGAAGAAACCATTTATCATGGTTTGGTTTCACGAAAAGAACCGCGGCATAATAGGAGGAAATGGCTTTCTCCTGGAGGAATGTGCCGCAGGCCCCTTTTCTCCTGTGGGCTCACATTGACTTATGTGCTTTTTATTTCTCTAATTGTCTGCCGCTGATAAATTAAGGGCTGAAGTTTCTGTTCTTCTTCTTTCACCCCCCATCCTCCTTCCTCCTCTTCCTCCTCCTTTTTCTTCTTCTTCTTCTTCTTTTTGTGGCTGCTCAAAAATAAGCCCGCAGAGTTTCTGTGCACTTCATTAAAACCTAATGCCCACTGAGTGGAGCAGAAATCCTTGATCATTAGAGTCGGAGCGGCGCTGAATGTTATCGTGGATGAGCAGCATGCAGACAAAGCCTGCGCCTCTCCTTCTTCATATAGATTAGAAGCAAATGGAGAGTGGCAGGTTCCGGTGAGCCGCGGAGCTGTGGGGGAGCCGAAATCCTGACCGTGGCAGATAAACACCGTTTTCACACGCTCACCTGTCAGGAGGCCCAGGGAGGTCCCCCGTCACCCAACACCCCCCCCGCCCAGACGGGCAAACTTGAACGTGGGACAAACGAGCTGTGATAGGACAGGACATTCTCTTGCAGCCCAAGTAGTTTGCTGCCACGCACCATACCCAAGGTGGCATAGTGCCTCGCAAATGGAAAAGGTATGGCTGAAGTCTCTGTGTAATCTTCGCGGAGAGCAGTTAGCAAGCTAGTTTTTTGTTTGAACATGGTGAAACAAAAGATCAAATAAAGTGCCATTTGGATTAAATACATTATAAAACAATATGATTTTGACATCCGTGACACACCATAAATGAATGTCAACAAATTATGCTCCTGAGCTGATGTTATTAGTGCTATTAATACCAATTAAATACTCTGCATAAATATAACAAAACCACCTAAAGCATACTTAATGGAGGCCAGCTTGCGGGATAGGAGGCAAGAACAAGAAAGGAGAAGGAAATGAAGACTGGCGGAAATAAATGTGTTTTCTCTTTGTGCCTGGTGGCTTTTCAGCTGGCCTCTGTGGTTCTGCTCTCTCACTCCCGCTGTCCATTAGTCTGAGGCCAGTCTGTGGTCAGATGACTCAATCCATTCTTCTATCAAAAAGACCCAGCTGGTCAAAACAAGGACGTTTTTGACATCTGTCGGTGGGAACTTGTCACATGGAGTTGACATTTTGTACCTTGCAGTCATCCCATAAAAGCATTCCCCCCAGCTCTCCTCTGAGGCCACGGCTGACGTGTGTCACGGGGTGGACTGAAGGCATCAAAAGTGTGTTTGCACGGAAATTGCGTTGAAGCCAAAAAAATGTAAGTGGCAAGAGATTTGTCTTTGACATCTAATGGTTAGGAAGGATATTAATAAACACACAAACATTTTTTCTCACTGGGTAATTTTGTTTTAAAACTTCACCATTCTGTATATGTATAGATCTTTGCTGAGTACTGTGTGCCAGCAGTATGATATAATTGGTTTTTTGTTTCTTTTCCACCTTGCTGCACTTGTCTGCCAAGCCTTGCTGAAACATGGAGGGGGAATTTTTGAGGAAAGTGCACAAATAACGTTAACCAGTCAGTGCAACATATTTTGATGGAAATATCGGCAGTGTTGACATTAATGTAGTAAAACGTATCTGATCCGTAGCACATAGTGGTAGCGGTACATCAGGCCAAGACATGTTTTCTCTCTTCATTTAGGCCCAGTTGATATTACTTGATGACACTGTGCAGTCTGAAGACAAATTATTTAGTTGTGACTCATGAATGTGAAAACTGAGTCAATAGTTGGCATCCCTACTCTGTGGAATAATATGCACAGTTGTCTAAACAAAACATCCACTTGAAATGTTTGTTCTTTGCGGTACTCAGACAGACACGGAAGACAATGAGCATTTCCTGGGGAAATGTCTGGGGCCTGCCGTTTCGTGTCTGAACAGCGTGGTGTGACGCTCCTGTAGATGGCTCTGACGAGTCTTACAAAATAGTGTCAAGAATCTGTTTTAAAAGAGTTGGGTTTCGAGAGCCGGTCTAGCAGTTGCTTTTTTATCCCACTGTGAGAAGGCACACCTGCAGGAACTTCCACGCCACAAAGAGCATGTCCCTGGCACAAACGCATGCTGTGCTGAGCAGGAGGAGAGGGGGAAGTGGGTATCAGTCCCAGCGGAGTTGCTGATTTCCCACTGCCTGTCTTCAGAGAGAGCTTAGCGCCTTGAGCCTCCTCGTTAAAACGTACTTCACAGCTTCCGCGACAACACCCCCTTTCCTCTCCCGATCTCCTCTCCATGACCAGCTCTTAGATCATGTCACTCCTCCCTTGTGTGAGTGTCTGTGAGCGAGAAGAGCACGCCTGGAACCCATTTCAGTAGCCTAAGCTTTCAAACGTGAGGTACAGTTACCAATTTGAAATCCGTGGAGACACGAGTGCCGAGGGTTGTATACGTCAAGGTTTGCGGGAGTTGCGGGTCCTTCTGTCAGCATCTTTTTATCGACTGAAAAGCTGATCCACGTGGATCAAGGTGGATCTAAATGGTACATTAGTATGCAGACATTTACCAGAAAGAAATAATCTACATACGAGAACATGCCCCTCGGAGACATTTGTCTTGATCAGTGCGCCGTTCTTATGCGTGAGGGCTGTTTTGTCCCATCTGGAAAAAGCCATACATATATTTACAAAAAAAAAATCAAAAGCACAAATAAAAGCACAAGCTGATGATAAGCACTCCAGGGATTAGAGTGGTCCTTCCAGACTTGCATTTCCGATAATCCTTGGCTTGAAGTGTGGCAGGAACATCCGTTGCTCAGCAGATCAAAGCTCCTGTATCTCCAGCCTTCCCACATGCTCTTATTTCTGTCCAGCTTAATAAGCCATGTCATGGCACAGCAACAGACCAAAGCTGGGAGGTTGGGGGGTGGGGTGGTGTGGGGGGATGGGGGGGAGACCAGATTAGCCATGCATTGTCCCCCTAGCCAAGCTCCGAGGAACTTGGCCTCCGGTTTTAGCGTTTTTAAGTCCGTGTGTAGACGCTTCTTAATTGGGTGATTCTCTCCGTAAATCTTCTATGTCGTTTGGCCTTTCTGATTTCGAGCAACACGGAGGCCTGTGCAAAGAGAGAAAGAGAGAGAGAGAGAGAGAGAGAGAAAGAGAGAGAGAGAGAGAGAGAGGAGTGGTAAGAAGGAATCATGAAGATTCTGAATAATAAGCACCGTCAGCGGCGCTCTGCCTCTAAACAAATAAGGGTGACAGATGACAAAGTGGCACAGCTCCGGCCTGTCTGTGTGCCACACCACCTGTCGTAGACTGTTAGTCCTCAAGGATGTATTCCCGGCCTTAAAAAAAAAAAACAGAGATAGAAAGACCATCTCTCGTTAACATATGGCTCATATTTCCATTTTGGGAGGATTATGTGCAGTCATTAGTCATGATTTCGCTCCCTGCCTCTTCCCTGTACTCGGCGTCAATGCCACGTATCTGTGGGGGGAATTATGAGTTATGTCTCTGTCTCTCAGCGCGGCCGTGATGCGGTGGCTGCGGAGCTTGTTTGCGTATCCTTGAATGATGCTGCCAGATACCCTGTCAATTCAGTGGCTGAGGCTACCGTCGTGCGTGGTCAGTCACAAAGTGTGTAATGAGGGCATAATTGGTAAACAAAGTCAGAACGTTCGTGTTGCTGTGAGATGCCATGTTTTAATATCATTACTGGCATGGATATGTTGGATTATTTTTTTTAACTCAAGGTGCCATTTCAGCTTTCAAGAAACACTTGTTAATGTGTAGTACACGTGAAGAGCAACTGGAAAGGTCTCAGTAATGATTGTAATTTAACATTTTATTGTGTTTTGTTAAGGAAGGGCATGTGTGGTCTAATTTGATGCAAACTGTGGCTCTTTGTGTTAATTATCGTTTTGACTTTTATTTTTGCCAATTTAAGCAAAGGGTGAATCTAATCAAGGAGTTTTGCCACTGAATGTCACTGAGTGTCATTTAGTCATGGAAAATTGGTGATTACTATGCATGAATGATTTCTCCTCTTTATCTTAACTTAATAAGTACCGCCGTGCATAGTAATGATAGGATTTAACTATTTTATCTGACAATCAATCATTGCTGTTAACGTTCCTGCAATAACAATACATGCAGAATCATGTTATTATGATTACGGACTGTTGCAAACAAGTTATTTCCATTAAAATGCATTTTCCCATTTCCCCAGTACTTTTCACATTCAAGGAAAAATAAGGTCAACTTAAAAGTGCACGCCCGAAAGATTCAGAATGATTCATAGAGCATCCAGTGTGGCTGATTTTTCACATGTATGACTGCCAGTCCTAATTAAGTTTTCATTGGAATTAGCTCCATATGTGTCTGTGTGTTTGTGTGTCTTTATGTGTGTGTGTGTGTGTGTGTGTGTGAGTGTGTGTGTGTGTGTGTGTGTGTGTCTTCATATGTGTATGGTTCCTTATACCAAGTAATGTGGACACGGTTTCATGTGCCTCTATTTTCCCCCCATATTTTCTTATAAGCAATAACATTAATCCATGACCAGGGTCCCGCTGCGCTTGAAGATAGGCCTAATTTTTTTGTATTTACTCCCAAGTCTTAACCGCCTTTTTTATGCCTCCCAGTTTGTACCTCAGTGGCATGTCGGATTACTGCGCACTGCCTGTGAAAACCCAAAGAACTCTTGAGTGGAAAGTGATGAAAGCATCTCTATTTGGTCTTTCATTATTGTTCCAAGTCCCATGCATCATCTCTTTAATCCAGAGAGCATGGGGCCTGTGGGCCTCTGCCACCCCCCAACCAAAAAAAAAAGGGAGGGTGAAAATGCCCGTAACGGGCACTAAGCTGATAACTGAGATTAAAATTGCAAGCAGTAACCAATTTTAAAAACTCAGATAATTTTCACACTGACTCTCTGAGAAGCTTTGAGGGCCGAGAGAGTCATCGTTTTTTTTTTTTTGCCATTTCAAAAATAAACTCCGCCATGTTGGAATGTTTCGTGTGGAACGCAGCGTCAAGAGTCAGAGTACTGTTTGTCATATCTCGAAACCACATCAATTTGTTGAATGTCACTGTGTGAATGATTGACAGTGCTAGCCATGGGCCTGCTGGTTATTCATATGTGTCACTGTTTGTTCCAGGCCAGAGGGTCCGCGAGGTGATGATAAATGTGACACGACAGCAGGTGGAGGACTTTCACGGCCCCGAGGACTACTGGTGTCTCTGTGTGGCCTGGAGCCACCTGGGTACCTCCAAGAGCCGCAAAGCCACCGTTCGCATCGCCTGTAAGCTCTCTTTTCTGCTTGTTTTTTTACTGTTACTACAATTTCACTTTCATTGCTAACTGTCTCAACGAATAAAACAGTTTGAAATGAGTCATAGATCAGTCTTTCTTTCAAAGGCATTCATTTGACATTATTTGTTTGATATGGAATGTAACTTACTGTTCTAGCCTCCCCATGTGTACTCTACTCTCCTAGCCTCCCCATGTGTCCAGTGGAGTTACATAATGTAGAAAATACACATCGCCCCGGGGCAGCAGTCAGTTCTACAGATTAGAGGTTTTCAGAGATATCTGACCGTCAAATGTCTCAACCAACCAGTTGGATTGGAGCGCACTACAGACCCATGTAATACGACCTGTTTGTGTGTGGACCAGGGTGCACCAGTGGCCAATGTCCACCGGCACGGCGCAGCTCAGGCCCACTTCATGCTGAGTATATCAGTCAGCTGCACACACGCCCGGGTGGGGAGTCCCACTCCGCTTCACGAGTGCATATCTGTCACTGCGCTCTGAGTCAGTCTCATGTGCAGCATCCGTGAACCACATATCTGTGGGGAAAGTCAACAAATTAATATATTGAAGCTGATGTGTACCCGTCAAGCACTGACACGTGTAAGCAAAGCAGATGGTGCCCGGCACCATAGCCCCCCCCCTCCGTCCCACAGTTCCTCCTGTGTGGCCTCTCTCTCTCTCCACTCACAAGGTTGCTCAATCAAAGCCAAGGGCAACGAGAGTGGCGAGCGGCATGAGCGATGGATAGATAGGGACTGAGCAGGACTCCACACACAGACTAGCATGCGCTCATCCACCCGCCTGCCTGCCTGCCTCCCTACCTTAGCTTAGCTTAGCTTAGCCTAGCCCACCCCAGCCCAGGCTGTCGTGCCCCACCTCTCACTGTTCTGACTGGACACTGCTCTTATCTCCCCGAACAGACCTGCGGAAGAACTTTGAGCAGGACCCTCAGGGGAAGGAGGTGCCAATCAAAGGCATGATCGTGCTTCACTGCCGGCCCCCAGAGGGAGTGCCCATGGCTGAGGTAAGATCAGTGCGTGCTCTCTCTCTCTCTCTCTCTCTGTCTCTCTCTCTCTCTCTCTCTCTCTCTCTCTCTGTCTCAATCTGTGCGGCAGAATTGGCCGAAAAGAAAAAAATCCTGACCACATTGAGAGGTCGGTCAATCTGTTTCCACCTACACACACACACACACACACACACACACACACACAGGAGGACACAGTGGGGACATTACTGATGCATGCTGTTGAGGTGTAGTTATTGAGATAACAATGCTGAGGAAAAAATCAGGGCGCTTTGCCAAACTTGGCACGTGGGCTCGCCATGTCTTATTACTCATCGGCCCATACAGTGCCGTTAGTCGCTCAGGTTTTTTTTATTTTATTTTTTTTCCTTCTGGGTTTTCAGGGCCATTTGGCTGTGGGAAGCCTGTCGGTTATAAATGATTCAGAGTTGAAATGGAAGAGCGGTGTCATACCAGTCTCCTTGAATGCTCAGTGGGCATGAAGGAAAGTGGAGATTCCCGAGGAAAAAGTCTCAAGACAAGAATCTTGCCTCAAGTTCTTTGTCAACATAAATGAGCTCAGGCAAAAGAGATGGGATTGAATAATGCAGGCTGGGTGGCGGTAGCGGCAGATCGCCACCACCACCACCACCACCACCACCACCGCCGCTGTAAGTGCCGTGTCCGCTCGGAGCTTACCTTCTGCATAAAATATTGCAATGCCAGCTGTAAGTGTGGCGATGTGAAGGTTGGGGGCACCATTTCCTGCTGACAGCTGGATGGATGCATTGGCGTCCGTCTAATGCAGAGTGAGTCGGTGGCTTTGACACCCCTCAGACATCCTCCAGCCAATAAAATCTGACATACTTTATGTGAATAGGGCTTTTATGGAAAGTTGAGACTTACTTCAGAATTGATGAAGTGAATATTCTATCAATTTAAATCTGCTGGAAGAAGATGTAATATGTGGTGTGGCGCAATAAATAGCAGTGCTTTAGCGCAGCATAATAAATAGCAGTGCTTCAGAGCAGCATAATAAATAGCAGGGCCTTAATTTCTCACTGCTTCAGTATCACAATTATTGAATTACACCTCTGATCTCCTCTTACAGGACAGCAATTACAACTGCATATATTGCACCTTCTTGAAAGGAGAGACACTTAAATTGCTGGCTGTGCCACAGCACCACCTCAATTTATTCACAAAGGAAGCATCGTATAAGGGAAATGCATGCCATGATTTAGCATTTTAATGCAAAAAAGGTGTTTACATCTCGCAATATAATCTATTTTTGTTATTGTTTCTACTCCCCTGATATGACAGTCAATGCAAAGTGCGTCTGCTTTGAATTCTCACTGAATTTTATTGGCACGCGCCTATCTCTTTGCCTGCGCATAAATATTCACGGCATATCTTACTGCATACGCCGCAATTTCATTTCCACATTGCCAGGTGGCCTTAAAAAGTGTGGCATAATCTGCTTCAACCCTGTTTATTTCCAATATCCCTGCCTGTGGTCTATTTTTTCCCACCCCTCCCTCAATCCCCTCCGCCGCAGGTCAGAGTGAGCTTCCAAGAGAGCAAATGATGAGCTTCATTATCAAGCTAAGCAATTACAGTCTCCCCACCAGCCCGGGCCAGCAAAGAAGGAGCATTCTCTCTCTCTATTTATTTCTCAAAGATAAGACAGATCTGGTTGGAATAGTAATACGCTGGCACTTTGCTCAGGGGAGGAGACAGGGGGCATTAGGCAAGCGACAGGAAGGCGGGTGGGGAACACAAGCCGCTTTGTGTCATGCTATCTGTTTGTATTAACCTCCTGAGTGGATAACACCGCAGCGGTGGAGCCGGTCGCCGGCACGGACCTCCCTCGGATTACAAAGGAGAATGGGGTTCACTTGGATGCTGTGATTGTGTGTGTGTGTATAAGGCAGTATGAGGTTGTGTGTGTGTGTGTGTGTGTGTGTGTGTGTATGTGTAAGGGTATGTGTGTGTCTATACATGCGAACAGCACTCAGAAAGTGTGAGTGCTCAGAAACCTCCGGGTGGATCTTTTTTGTGAGCAGGTCAGGACACAGAGCACAGGGTGGGGAATGTGTGTGTGTGTGTATGTGTGTGTGTTGGGGGAAGTGTCTCTGCAGCATTTCCCTGAAGTCCCTGAAGGCTGTCTGTCAGCGCTGGTTAATCCCTGTTATTGCCCCGATAAGATATGCAGCCCTCCAGCCCGTTGCTCACTGCACCTCTGCACCTCCAGCCCGTTGCTCACTGCACCTAAGTGTGGTCACTCCAAGAGCACTTAATTGGACTTACAGCTGAAGGCATAATTATGAGCTGAGATCCCAGCAAGCACCACTGAGGTGTACGAAAGCATAGTGCGTGATGAGGAAAGTGAGCAGTATGTTACTGAAAGAGTTTTCACTTCTTCAGTTTTCATTTTGAAAATCTGTCTCTCTCTCTTCCCTGAGCCAGAAGCAAAAGAAAAACAGTACTGAGTGTCTGGGTACGAAGGAAAAACTTTCTGGGAGGTGTTTAAAATCTTCACTCTCTTCATGCTCCAGATGAATTTGTGATTACATATTTATACCTGGGAGAAGAGGTGAAAAGTGCATCTCAAGCTCCCCCCCCCTCCCCATCCATCCATTCAGGTAGATCTCCCTCAGATGCAGAACGGAGGTCTGCTCTGCTCTGCTCCACGTGTGACTGATCTGTGGCAGTGCCAGTTGGCAGCTGACGCAGCTCTGGGAAGCAGCCTTTATGACATACATTGTTGCTGTAATGAAATCACAGGATCCTCACGTGGGACCGGCCGCCCTCCGCCGAGCCTGACACTGATGGCCGCACTCTAATTGAAACAAATGTGCCAATTAGGCAATTCATTCCTCACATCCGCTGCCACACACTTACCGGCCTCATTTATATTTGTCCCCAGTCTTTTTTTCTTCTCTTCTCACCCTCCTCTTCTCTTCCTCTCCTTCTTCTTCCTTAGTCTTTTGTTCTTTACTTTGTTTCTTTCCCTTTTTCTACTCGTTGAATCTTTTTATCATCGCGCCATGGCAGTGAAGAGCCGTGACGGGCACGGAATGCAGAGCAGTTCTGAGCGGCTCGGCGTGGAGGCCTGATTGTACGCGCTCGTTAATTGCCTTCTTTTTAACTATCAAATTTCCCTAATGAAATCACAGCCATGCACAAAGAGAGGAAAACACTCGTGCTCCAACTACTTAGCCCCACTGGATCATGTAGCTCGTCAGATAGTTGTTGTGTGTTGATGTGTATGTGTGTGTGTGTGTTTGTATGAGTGTGTGGGGGGGTAACCCACTTTTTTGTCTTTGAAACTTTATTAAAAGCCTGTGTGAAACAGTATGCGAGAGTTCTGACAGCCTCCTGCTGGATGCCAGGATTATCTTCTGCTGTATTAAGGGGAAATAGCACTATGATCCACGGCATGTCAATGCAATGGTCACAGTGACCTCTCACGCAGTCACGAACATGAACAAAGGCAGTTGATGCACCCTGTGTGTGTGTGTGTGTGTGTGTGTGTGTGTGTGTGTGTGTGTGTGTGTGTGTGTGTGTGTGTGTGTGTGTGTGTGTGTGTGTGTGTGTGTGTGGGTCTGTTATGAAAGCATGCAAGATGCAAGATCGATGGGCATGAAACATTGACGGTCTCTCAAAGAGATGTGATGCAGAACAGTGAGGCGATTGAGATTAAAGAGCACATGATTGAAATTGGCCTGTCATGGGGAAAAAGAGCAAATGTAGAAAAATGCAAGCATTTTTCATCTCGTGTGATCATTGCAAAGTGGTTGCGGGATGACAAATAAAATCCATACACTGTCTCAATTATGTGTCCACAGACGTGGGTGAGTATATGAGAGACAGAAAGAGAGAGAGAGAGATGGGGGAGGGGAAAGATAACGGAAGAGAGAGAGAGAGGGGGAGAGAGAGAGAGAATAAAAAAAACAACGAAAAGGAATTCCACTCTCCCCTAAGTCTCAGTCCAAATCATAACGCATTTTCCCATAACAGGGATTGCAGAATTGCAATTTACAAAGCCAGTGATGCAGCTCTTTGAACGGCAGTCGGGGCACTTAAGCATCACTAAGTTTGCAATTCATAATGAGTTTCCCTCTGTCTCAATGGCTGGTAATTGGGAACAACCCAGGCTAATGTCTGCATTTGTGACCTGTGCTAAGCTCTTTGCTTCTTCCCCTTCCCCTCCTGTTGGCGTTGACAGGTGGAGTGGCTGAAAAATGAGGAGCTGTTGAGCTCAATCACTGACGACAACATCGACACACGTGCCGACCACAACCTTATCATCAACGAGGCCCGTCTGTCCGACTCGGCCAACTACACATGCCTGGCTAGCAACATCGTGGCTAAGAGACGCAGCGCCACGGCAACCGTTGTGGTGTTTGGTAAGCATTGTCCCGCTCTCCTTTTTTTGTTTTGTGAGTGTTCTTTTTTTTGTTGTTGTTCTGTTTCATTTTAATCTCCTTCTGAGTCACTGAGTGCAAGAGCTACCAAAGTGCTCCGTGCAGCGTCTGTGACTCAAAACATTCTTTCTGGCGTTGTGATGTTTGTCCCGTTCCTCTCGTGAAGAGCTCTTCGTCTTCCTGTTGCATTATGGTGACTCAATTAGAGTCGCTCATTAAAAGTCAGCCTGTGTTTTATAGAAGGGAATAAGCCTCTGTGTCTTAATCTCATTTAAAACAGCGTTTGCCATTAATAATTCATTGCTGGGAAGCCTTCAAGCAATAAACCTTACAATACAAGTCTTTATTACATTCAGATGCATGTTGCACCAGTTTTCTACATGGCCCTCTATGCACTATGTTATAAAAACAATGAGAGAGAAAAGAAAATGAAAAAAATGAAACATTACAAGACCACTTACTGGACTAAGATTTAATTACAGTTTTTTAAAGATGATGGGAACTGTCCAAACAAGTGGGCGTTCTGTACGCCCTCGAACCAGAGCAAAGATCAGGTGAAGTTTGTAGTCAAGTTATATTATTTGGTTATAGCTTCTGTTCAAGATGACCTTTGAATACTGAACAACATATCACAGCATACGGCTACAACTGAATAGAAAACAGCTTGAATAAAAGCTTCTGAGTTATTTTGTTCATTGTATGAAATGTTCTTCTTTTTGCCCAATCTTTCTCTCTCTCTCTCTCTCTCTCTCTCTCTCTCTCTCTCTTTCTCTCTCTCCCTCTCTCTATCTCTCTCTCCCCTCTTCCCTGCAGTAAATGGTGGATGGTCTTTGTGGACTGAGTGGTCAGCCTGTAATGTGAATTGTGGTCGAGGCATTCAGAAGCGCACCCGCACCTGCACCAATCCTGCTCCCCTGAATGGAGGTGCTTTTTGCGAGGGCATGTCTGTACAAAAGATCACCTGCAATGCTCTCTGCCCTGGTAAGACCAACCGCCTTCAGGACAGGAACATATCAGATCAGGATATGGACCATTTTAAATTGTGGATTAGAACATAGGAACTGTTCACCTATGGGTAAATTCCGTTAATGCATTTGCCATGTTAATTGCATACTATTTGTCACATGGTTGAACACCTAATTTTCTGTTTTATTCTGAAGAACAAGAATAGATTGCCTTGACAAAATCAAACGTTAGCTATGTGCATCAATGATAAAAGTGAACCAAACCAGGAAAAATTATGACAGATTTGTCAGCTGCTTTTTTGTGAAGTTTTGTAACTGTGTTTCTCATCCGTACACATACAACATGTAATTTATCAAGGAGGAAATGAATGTAAAGGAAAAACAAAATGCTGTCTAATTGGCTGTCTTGAAATGCATTCTATTCCCAAGCAAATTGTTCATGCCACCATATAGTAAACAATAAGTATGATTTTTTTTTAAGGGATATTAATCCCAAGGCAATCTTTTTTTTTTTTTTACTGTCAGAATTCAAAAGAAGACTCATCTCAAGGCAAATTATACTCTGAAGACTCTCTACTTCATTGCCTTTTGACTCTGAATCATTGAAGCACATACACATTAATAGCACTCTTAACTTCATTATACGCAGGTAACCGGGTAATGCAGCTTCACTCCCTGACAGTTATTCCTATTGTTCTTCTCTGAGTAGCTCTGACAACAGTTTGAGCTTGATTGTTTATGCCGGCATTAATTAGGGAACTTTTGTGACCCCTGTCCAGTCCGCTTTTGTCTAGCCAGCTGCAGGGTTTCTTTGAAACGCTTACTGCTAACTGCATCTAGGCGCAGGGGAACGTTGAATCACTTTCTTATGCTTGTTGATTGACCTTGGCTGCCTGCAGTGGAGATGCCTTCCGTTGACCTGTCCTCGCTGAACGACAGATACAAATGATGGGGGAGTTTTGTTATTTTGTTTAGATGCTCACTGCAATTTTCCCCAAATGTTGTGGCTGTAATTAACTGTCTGCAAAGCCTCACAGTGACATTGCAAACTCACACAAAGACACCACACACACACACACACACACACACACACACACACACACACACACACACACACACACACACACACACACACACACACACACACACACACACACACACACACATACACACATACCCAAACAGGAAATGTGTAGCTTCACCTCTAAAGGGAGTAACCTTGGACTGCATTTGAAGTGAGAAAAAAAGAATGAAGAGAAAGATACCCCCCCCACACACACACACACACACACGCGTGCGCGCACGCTGACAAAAATCAACCCAAAAGCACTATTACATCGAATATCCCAAACCCATAATTTGCATTTAAATTAGCTGTGCGTGAACCTTTAATTTATCAAACAATAAGCAAGAAATTGTGTCTTCCAGGGCTCACATATACTAGATGTGATGTTGTCTTGGCAAACATCAGCAGAAAATAGGCCAAGAAATTACCCCACACCATGTGGCATAGACAGCTTTACTAAATGAAGCATGATGAGTTTCTTCCCATGATAAAACCGCATACATGACATTAACTCAGTTATTACATTGCACATTGTCACACCAGGGTCTTTATCATATCCTCCAAAAGTCCTGTTTTAGGGGGGGTTGGGGGGGGGGTGTTGCTGTGAATGAGTGCTGTCTGAGGGTCATGGGGGGATGAGTAAGGCTGTAACGGTCCAGTGTTTCTGCTTCACAGTTGACGGCGGCTGGGACGAGTGGGGGGAGTGGAGCCCGTGCAGCGCCCAGTGCGAGAGGCAGCGGGCGAGGGAGTGCACGGCGCCCGCGCCCCGCCACCGTGGCAAGATGTGCGAGGACGAGAGCCAGGCCACGGAGAACTGCACGGGAGGCATGTGCACCGAGAGTGAGTGGAGTGGAGTGGGTTTTTTATTTCTCCTGCCGTGGTCTGCGTCTCCTTCTCTGTACGCCGTTTCCGCCATCACCACCACCATCATCATCATCATCATCATCATTATCATCATTGTCTTTACCATCTCTGCTGTGGTCAGCTTCACTCTCGTCATTTTCATCATTATCCTTGATGTCAATTGACCTGTTTTGAACACCCAGTGGCACAGATTCGAATGCACAAGATCACATTTTTGCCTATGTTGGATAGAGGTAGCAATTGGTAGTTAAATTTTGGTAAATTATTGAAATGCACTAAAACAGGTTATTTTGTTTTATTTTATTTTGAAATTTCCTTTTTTTTATTTGTATATCCAAGCCTTGTGCATTGTCACCTTTTCCCCTCCCTTAGTCCTGGAATCGCTTTCAGATGTCTCCTTCAATCCCCCTGCCACATCTGTTATGCATGGCTTGTGTTGGCAAAAACAGCAGCTGGACATCTCCATACTGTGTGATCTGGATAGAAAAACACCATGGTTAATTGACACAGGGATGGACTTTAATCACATCTGTCTCTCTCTCTCTCTCTCTCTCTTTCTCTATCTCTGTCTGTCTCTCTCTCGCTCTCTCTGTCCCTCTGTCTCTATCGCTCTCTGTCTTGTTCTGTCTCTCTGTTTCTGCAGATCGAAAGCTGCTGCATGATGTAAAACCTCAAAGTGAGTGTGTTTCTTGATGCATTGTGTTCCATGGTGCAATATTAATGTCACCATATCCATCCCTCAGAAGATTGCATCCCGTTCCGCTGTATGACGGCCCGTCTTTACATCATATTATATGCAGGAAAGACAGACAGAGAGAGGCAGAGAGAACGAGAGAGTGAGAGACCTGTCGCAAACAGATCCAAGCTCATTTTCCTCTGGAGCGTATCAGGCTTTTCTTAATTTGTCATTAAAATATCTGTCAGTTTGGGATCAGATTCCATTTCATCTTCCCTCCATGGGATGTGGAGGTACCAATATTTCCCCCAGAAATTACTCCCGATTTTTCCGCTTTCGCTGGAAATGCCAGTCATGGCAGATTGTCTCTCCTCAGATTAAGTGGGGTGACTGATTGGATGTGGCAACTGAACATGTGCTGCATTTTGTTGAATTAATGGGTTGTAATTATTGCATATTAGCCCATTTAAGTAGTTGCGATGTGTGTCCTGCTATTTTCTCCCCTCCCAGTATATTTCGGGGATCTCTCAGATGTGGCGGTGTGACACTTTTAAATGACAGTCAGGTGCTAGCAGCCCCTAGCACAGCGCTCATTTGCTGGGACTTTATTAGCCTAGCACTTTCTGCTGATGTGCCTCATAGCGGCGAGTGGCTCTCTGCTGCTGTTGCTGCTGCTGCTGCTGCTACCGCTGATTACATTTAAAGTGATCCAAATCGAATCTAAGCCCTTACCTCAGTGGTCACACCTTGCTAGCTAAGACACTCCATAAAGTTGGCCTGCCAACTTTCTCAACCGGTGTGCACGGCGTGAGCTGGCTACTTTTGGTTAGAGGCCGTTTTTTTTTTTTTTTTCCAGGGGAGAATGTTTTGTGTTCGTTGAGGCCTCGGCACTTCGGGAAGTGGGTCATCGTAGTGACCCCACGCCGTTTGAATTTGCTCTGGAAAGTGCCCTTTGGTGTCCTCTGCGAGCTGGCAGAGGCATCCTACGGCTGCGCTCTCTCATCATAGAGGTGAATGGAGTAACGAATCGGGGTGCCAGATGAACAGATGTTCCTTGGCGTGGTTTCGCTGGCATGCCGTGGCTCCGGTGATTAAAGTTGTGAGGGTTTTGGACCGAGCGCCTCCCCAGATGGGTCCCGACCGCCGGGCGTGTCTTAATACACGGCCAGAGATGTACATTACTTGCATGTGTTTTATTTATCCACATTTTTAGAGAATTTTGCTCTCAGTATGAGACCTGCGATGGGCTTGGAGAGCAGTTATTAATTATCGTTTATGATAGACCACTGTTTACGCTTTGTAGGAAGATAAAAAAAAAATAAAAAATGAGGGTTTATTGCCACCCTTGGCATCACCCTGTTTAGAGATTTTCCTCTCGTCAACTAATTGTTGCTTGGAACAGAGAGTGTAATAGGTCAGATTTGTCACGGGCCTGTTAGTCACCCTGCGTCGTTTCCATGGGCACATGTCACATGACCATTCCCTCATTCTCCTGTACTGTGACTATGACTTGTGTGTGAATTGTGTGTCATTGTGTTTTTTTTGTAGCACTCAACTCACTGCCCTCTTGCTCTCTCTCTCTCTCTCTCTCTGCCTTTGTGTCCCAGGCATGGAAGGCACTAATGATGTGGCCCTTTACTCGGGGCTGGCAGCTGGGGTCATTGCGGTTGCCGTCCTTGTTGTGGCTGTCACGCTATACAGGAAGAGCCAGAGCGAGTATGGAGTTGATGTCATCGATTCGTCGGCGCTCACCGGAGGCTTTCAATCCTTCAACTTTAAGACCACCAGACAAGGTGAGTGTCTGGGCTCTGTGTGTGGAGACATACAGCCACACAAGGCCGGGACGAAGAGATGTCTCTCTCGCTGACAAACGGCCCTTATTTCATCTCTTTGACAAACTATTTGATTTCACTCGGGAGGCAAAACACACTCCCGACCTACAGTATGTGTCATTTACAGATTCCTAACTCACCGAGGGAACCCATCTGAGCTTGGCCACCCAATAGCATGATCAATTTGTTGTTTTGACCAGCTAGGACATCCAATATTGCTGCAGTAATCAATATTCAGTCCAAGCTTTTAACTCTCTCGCTTTGTCTACTACGCTTGGCTGTGTGAGCACTGTTGCTTTTTTTGGCACTTCTAAACATACTCAACTACTGTGCAGGTATGTGCAACACATGTGTGTCTGTTTCTTCTTGTTCTGTTGGTGTTATGCACAGCGGTGACTTGTCCGAAAAATTGTGTGTCCCAGACAGACTAGCTACAAGCTATCCATATTACTAACAGTGACACTTCTGGGTCAGCACAAGTGATAGCCATCGTGGCCCAGGGTGATCCATTCTGGCTGGCCACGACAGCAAAGTGAAAGGCTTTTGCTGGAGCCTCGCTCTACCCCAACCCCACTCACCCCCCCACCGCACATACACACACACACACACACACACACACACACACACACACACACACACCCTCCGCTCCCGATCCCCCCCATTTATGGCTCCCAAGGCCTGGGGAGTCACTCATTCCTCCCACTCGATGTGCTTGCGGGTGGGAGGGGGCATTTGAGGGGACTTAGCCAGGCTGCTCCAGTCAGGTCATCAATTCTCATATAAATAGGCCAGCTTTTCAGGGCTGCCTGCTAGTCCCTCCCTGGCCTGCAATTATTCCATCCTGTCCCATTCCGTCCCGTCCCATTATAATCTCTTCTGCGTCCGCCTTTCCTCATTGTTGCTTTTCCTTTTTTTATTGGACAAAGGTTCATAACTGAAAAGTAGGAAAACCAAGATAGAGAATGAGCATGAGAATTGTTGTCATTTTGAGCCATGTCGAAATATGGTAAAGTGACCAAAAAAAGAGTACCCCCTCAGTGACTGAACAGTCAAGCACTGTTGAATCATCGTATAAGGCTAGGACAGCTGCAGCTCTCCCATGCAAGAAAAAATAAATAAAAACAACAAAACAACAAAACAACAACTAACAGGTCATATCACACAATACGTGTTACCCCGGAAGGTACAACTGTTAGCACATTTATGCCTCCCAAAGTAGAGCGAGTGAGTCAGCGAATCTACAGCAAGCACCCTCCCAACCACCCAGCTCACCACACCCCAACCCCCCTCCTGGCTGCTGCATCTCGGTTGCTTTCAGTGATTGGATGCTGGTGCCTTCCAGGGCTTGCGCAGCCCGCTGGGTGACATCTGTGCAGCTCCAGGGGAGACACTTTGGTGTATCAAAGTCACCCCGTCTGGTCGGGGAGGTCAGGTGCAGTAGGAAGTGGTGCTGGGTTTCTGTATCTCCCGGGTCATCCCGTTAGCATCGGAAGGGTTAGGCAGCGCCACGGGGGGTGGGTGAGGGGGGTGGATCAGTGTTGCGGAATCTGTGAGAAACAGACGTGGTTCCTCCTCGCTCCTGCTTGCGGATGACATTTCCGAGCTCCACTTGTGCGGCGAAAGGTTATTCCTCCCTTTCTCTGAAGATCAGATGAAGGTTCCGATAAGACGCCGGAACAGCGGATTTTGTTTCTTGCCGCCTACAGAGAGATGGGGCCCAGACCCACGTGAGGAGAGAACCTCTTTGTTTGTGACTGAAAAATGTGTTTTGTTCAAACAGGAGCTATTTAAATACGCCTTGTACTACAAATAATTGTATCACGAAGAAGGCATTCAATGTTTGACAGCCAAACATATCATAGCTTACACAAAGTCAGTTCAGCGAAACTTGTTGTCACATCAAAGAGAATGTACAAACATGTCGCAAACAGGAGATGTTTAATACATCACAGTGTTCATACATTACTAACCGCAATATTATCGTGTCTTAGGAGTGTATCTTTATTCTTTGTCTTGGTTTGTGAGTGTGTCTGCGCATATGATTGGTGTTTTGACCACAGGCCATTCGTGGGAGGATAAAAGACTGATACCGACAAAACAGAATTTTGAACAGGAGAGAGAATAATGTGTGCAGCATCCTTATCCTTGTTGTTTTTCTGTATCTGTATACTTGAAGACTGAAGTTGCTCAAGAACCTTCTAAAAAGGTTGATTCAAGGAGATTATGCAACTCTGATGATAATCACGATCTCTGCTTTTGAAAGGATTCATCAAAATAGGGTTGTCGCCCCTTTGCTGTGAAAGAGCTGCAGTAGCCTTCAGAAATGTGATGTAACTCTGTCCTTGTGTTTTTATGTTTCATCATCAACAACCCTTGCTTATTCTTGGAAGATCTTCTGAGCGTTCAGATGTTTTACAGCAATGCCCTGACTTCACATTCAGACGGGTGTACATTGAGAAAAAGATGGCTGTAGCAACCACAATAACAACAATTGACAAATGACAAAAAAGTACATTGAAAACTAATGAAAACAAACATGTCTGGGAAAAAGGATGTTTACGTTATATAATAACTGCAACAATAAAAAGATTAAAACGTAGAAAAAGTCAAGTAAAAAAAAAATAACAAACATGTCTGCAAATCAGCTGAAGCAGGAACACTACACAACAACCATATCTTCCAGCTAGCATACCCTTCAATTGTTCCACTGACACAGACCGGTCCAAAAAACGAACATGCCCAGATCATGTGCATAGAAGAAATAGAGAAGATGTACAAGGCAGGGGTTCAGATCAGGGGGGTCAGTTTACATTCATATAACATGCATTGTTGAACTTTGATGCCCTGCTAAGTTGACCATTATTTGTTTTCAACGATTTATCAACTAACTTTTTTGTTCATTTAATTTGACTTTTTTTTTTATTTGACTTTAGATTTCTTTTTTATATTATTTCCTCAGCTTTAGTAAATTGGGAGTGGGGGAATCACAACAGTGTGTGCATGTATGCATAATTTGAGGAAATGGCCTTGGCAGAAACCAAATTATCATCTTAAGTAATGGCATCTCATATTTATCCCCTAATTTAGATGAACTTCTCACCTGTTTCAAACGATCACCAGCTTTACTTGGAAGCGTGTGGATTTTCCGGTGTTCTCCCTAATAGAAGATCAGTAGCAGCTTCGCTCCATGTAATTAATTTGAAAACCCTTAAATGCTTCAGCAAGCTCTCGCTGCAGCAGATAATGGTATAAGCCAAGATCACTAAAGAGGTTTTAGACCTCTGCCCTGTCTCTCTGCATTAGCACTCCTGCTAGTGAAATCTGAGCCTCAGAGTGATTTTTAATCAGAAGCTTAATTCCAAGCTTTCCCTCAAGGTATGCGGGTGGAGGTCCATTTTATTAACTTTGTTCGTGCCACTTCGGCATTACCATTTTTTTGCGTTCCAACATTTCAAAGATACATTCTACTCCAACGGTGATCAGATTTTCTCCCTGCGAAGGAGCAGAGGAAATAAAAAGTCTGGCAGCTTATTGGGCGTCAGTGCGAGTGCTCAAACTGATGTCGGCGGAAATGTAATTGCAGGGCCGCTGAGTGAAAGTTCACTTGCAAGAAGTTGTAGTCCAGGAGCGCTTTTAAAATTCTTCCTACCGAAGTAAGTTTTCCTGGCAGCTGATAGACAACAAATGACTGCAGATGTGGTGCATTTCCGCCTCGTACTTTAGGAATGGTTAGGAACATGAGCGTAAACATAATCTCATAATCTGTAAATGGTGTCGGATGAAATAATCACATTCATCAAAGAACATTCTGAAGCGGGGTGAAAAAACATAAAAGGAGGGTATACAAGAAGATCCTTAGCATCTGCCGCTGATCGGTCTGTGTGGTAATTAACAGTTTACCCCACCCCCCTAAAAATAAAACAACATTAGCCTCCCACCTTCCACCCCACGCTGGGATGGCAGCTGGGCAGCAAGGACTCGACGACTCCAGCCTTGGCATGCGGCGGCGTGGGGCTTGGGTGTCTGGAAGCGGCAGGCTACCAGCCACTGCATGGATTTCTCTCTCCCTACTTGGCAGCTCTGGGAGCCTGATGGCTGCAGCCGAGGATCCCCTCAGCCCTTGGCTTTCCTTGAGTCCGCTCTGGGGGGTTGGAGGGGAAGGGAGGGAGGGGGGGGGGGGGGGGGGGGGGGTTGAGAGGGAGCTGAAGGACTCCAGGCCCTCATTTACAGGAAGGTCACCCAAACTGCTTCAGCTGAAGTGTTTCCACCCACAGAAAGAGTCAGGAAGAGTGTGTGTGTGTGTGTGTGTGTGTGTGTGTGTGTGTGTGTGTGTGTGTGTGTGTGTGTGTGTGTGTGTGTGTGTGTGTGTGTGTGTGTGTGTGTGAGAGAGTGTTTGATAGATTAGAGAGAGGGAGGTTTGTGAGTGTGTTTGTGTGTGTGTGTGTGTTTGAGTGTGCATTTGATAGATTAGTGAAACAGCAAAAGAGCCTCAGTGTGTGTGTGTGTGTGTGTGTGTTTGTGTGTGTGTGTGTGTGTGTGTGTGTGTGTGTGTGTGTGTGTGTGTGTGTGTGTGAGAGAGAGAGAGAGAGAGAGAGAAGTCTGAGAATTGCAATGGGTGTCCAAAGAGTGATTTTTTCTGGGGTGCTACTTTTTCTTGTGTCTGCCTTCAATCAGGCTTAAGGGCACTGGGATGAAAATGACTTGATTCTGATGGAAGAAGTGGTGAAATCATGCTGCTCGCCTTGAGTAATTAAATGTCTGACCATCGCAGGAGGGTTTTGAAGATTTTATTTTAATTTTATTTTGAATCAAACATCCCTTTCACATCCTTTTATTCTCACTGTATGCCTTCTCTACAGTTCTTGGAGCCAGCGATTATAAAGCAGCTGCCAGTGATTTTTCTCTCTACTTTATGTCATCATTCACCCGATCCATGAAGCTATTATTTTTGTGTCCTTATTTTTATAGCACACTAAAGCAAAAGCATTTTGCCCCCATTCAAACCTGTTCACTCTTCTCTCCCTCCCTCTCCCTCAAAGCCAGCGTAAATAGGCCCCAATTAGTAGATGTTTACACTGTCGCCTGTCTTTTTATCTCCGTAGGCAACCCTCTCCTACTGAATTCCTCAATGCAGCCCGATATAACAGTGGGCCAGACCTACAGCAGCCCCATCTGCTTTCAAGACTCCATAGACAAAGAGCTCTTTGACCCGCTGCCCGACATCAAGGTCAAAGTTCAGAGCTCCTTTATGGTTTCACTAGGTGTGGCCGACCGGGCAGAGTACCACGTCAAAGCCCACCCCGAGACCTTTCCCCGCGGCCTGGACCGAGACTGCCACACCATGGACGGCCGGAAAAGAAACCTGACCCTGCTCTCACGTCCCGGCGCAGTCACGGCCAGCAAATCACAGCCGAGAACCACAGGTGTCTTTGGGCATCTGGGCGGCCGTCTGGTCGTGCCAAACACCGGTGAGTTGGATTTTTTTTTTTTTTTTTTTTTTGCGACAACATGATTTGAGAGATTAAATGTAACAGCATGGAGAGGAACAGTGTGAGTAGAGCTGTTTTGGCAGAGAGAGAGAGAGAGAGTGAGAGGGAAAGGGAGAGGGAGGTAGGGGCAAGGGGGGAAGATGTGCCGTGCTATCTCACTTTACAGTTCTGTTTGCCACAGTACTTTGTCACGCTTGGCTGAGCTGCGGGTGTTAATGAGAGAGCGTTCCTCCTCTGCAGCACCCTGGCATCATATTGGCCAGTGTTAAGTCATGAAAACAGAGCTGCTGCTAACACTTACACAAGATGTTCTCCAGAATCACTTCACACCTCACGCATTCCAAGTTTTCTATTTTGGTGTGTGTGTGTGTGTGTGCCACCATTAAGACTGTGCACTGTGTTGACCACTGCACTCGTGTGGGGCAAACATTTGTCAGAGCTGATAGTCTGTCATGGCTGTCCAGAGCCCTTATGTGTGAAAGACACTAAGTGGCTCTCAAAGAATGCTGGGAAAATCAGCCTCCTTCAGGCTGGTGGAGGTTAGGAGTGGAGGAGCTCAGTGGTCAAGTGGAACATTTTGAAATATGAATGTTCAAGGCTACTAGTTGTTAGCACACAAATGGCGCCTCTTCTGTCGAGTATATAAAAGCAGAGGCCAGGGTCTTTTGTTCGCTCTTTCTCCCTCTCTGTCTTTCTCCCTCTCTCTCTTTCTCTCATACTCAACCATCTATAAGCTCACACACACACACACAACCCTCCCTCGCTCTCTCTCTCTCTCTCTCTCTCTCATTTACCTTCACATACATAGGTAGGCGCACCTAACTACCCACATACATGAAAATGTTTTGAAAGGAGTTCATCATAGTGTTGCATTAGGGTACAGAACATAATGAGTCTATGGGTGACTGTTAGCTCTTGATGTTCTAAGTGGTGCTTCACTCTCAATGGAGGCAAAATGGTCGGTGTTTATTAAATGAACTTCAATGGGTTGACTGACAAATTGACTGAAACGCTGGAGTAGAGGACAGCAAGCGTTTATCACAGAATTCCTCTGATGCACGTTTTCAAGGTCAAAGTGTTACGTTTTTGTCTGTGGCTTTTGATTAACTTGTTCATCACGTTGCTGCATAGCAGACTTCAAAAGGCCTGTTTTCGTGCGTGTGTGTGTGTGTGTGTGTGTGTGTGTGTGCTGTTTTGCAGGGGTGAGCTTGCTCGTATCCCATGGGGCCATAGCTGAGGACACCTCTTGGGAAATGTATATGGTGATAAATCAGAAGGAATCCAGGTAGGCTGAGGCTGCATCTCTGTGATAGTGCAGCAGTCCATTCTTATCCACCTCCCAGCCATTTCATTTAATCTTAAGATACCTCTGTCATCTTTAATTATCACATCTCTGTTGGTCTCATTACATGTCCTTGACACACCTACCTAGCTTCGCATTTTAGCCATTGCCACCTTCCATTTTTTTTACTCTACTTACAAACCCTTTTGAAACTGTTTTTGCCCTTTTGAAATGTACTTTTGCCATCTCTGCCGTGGGCAAGACCAGAGCCTGCTCAATTTTCAGGCAGCTTAGCTTAGCTTAGCTCGAATGCGGCCGCAGGAGCATGCTGTGCAGGTGCTGAACTGGCACTTTAGCGTGTGCTGTCCCAGGTGCTTGCCCTCAGTACAGCCGTTGGCATCGAAAAGGGAGCGATTAAGTCAGAGAGCACACGCGGGGGAAGTGCAGTGGGAGATCATCATCTCCATGGATACAGTGAAGACATATTAGTGCATGCTGTTCTATATTTGCGTCGGCGCTTGTTACTGAACTGCATTACTCAAAACGGGTACAGCCATGGGAGTTATTACATTGTCATGGTAAAGGCTCTTCTATGTGATTGAGTTCATGATTGCATATTTGTTTTAAAATTGTGTTAGAGCAGCAGATTTTTAGCCAAGAGGCATTGGCCCACATCATTCTCATGTTGGAAACATTAGGACAGACTTTAAGGAGATTGAAAGTATATATACGGGATCCATACAATTCAGTGGATTAACATTTTATAGACTGATAACACTGCAGTCTTACCATCACAGCTAACTATTAGCTTGACATTAGGATAAAAGCTCTTTATTTTTTTGAACCACCTTTTTCATCCTTTTTTTTTCAGCCAACACTGTTCCGTAACCAGAACAAGAATGTGACCCACTATCTTTCCCTTTTTTTACAACCTCTATTTCCTCATTTATTCTGCGACACGTCCCCGTTATAAATGAATAATATCACAGTAACAGATTATGCCGGCTGGGGAAACTGGTGGATGGCGGGCGCGGGTTGCGGGCGCGTATGTCATACGTCCTTGGCTGCCCTCGAAACACTGGATTAACACATACGGTGCGCTAGTATCCATCCCACCCACTGCCATGGAATGACTCCCGGTCTAACGGCGACTCAGACAGATGGGGCCCAGCAAGATCCCCAGCCCATCCTGCCTCTCGGTGGGGATCCTTTAAGTGTCAGAAATAGGGGGGTGATCATTCGTCCTGCTGCCTGGCGGGTGGTATTACACGCTTGATCTCTCAGGTGCAGGCGATAGGATAAGTCCTAACGAAGCAACCGTAAGAACCTCATTTCCAAGGTGTCTTTAATTGACTGAAATTACTTTGCGTCAAGGAAGGGGGAAAAGGAGGGGTCCGTTTCTTCTTTCTCTCTCCCTCTCCCTGTCTCTCTCTCTCTCTTCCTCTATGTCTCTGCTCTTTCTTTTTTTGACAGGTCTGACTGTCACTGTTCGCTGTTTCACTTAATTGGCTTAGCTGGTCTGAAAGTTCCCCATTTCCTTTGAAACAGAGCTAAAAGGTTTCCCTCAGTTTTCCGTCAGCCTCTCATTTTCCTGATCATTTTAGGAGTGATACTGTGGCAAATAGGTCATGTCTCCTCCAATCCCCCATGAAACTTTATTATTTGTCTGTAAATCTTTCAAGGTCTTTTATGTTGACACCATATATTATGTATGCATGTCCAGCGATGACCCCATTGACCCCTAGATTGGCCAGACCAATCTCTGAGGGTGATGTGACTTCCTCACTCTGCATAAAACGGGCTCCTCAGATTCTCAACCTCATGATTAAGGAACACAGCATTAAATATTCCAGCAGTCATTACAGACCATCTCCAATTAGTTACCCCGTGGCATTATGATGTGGGACGGATGCCAGTGTCGTATAAATAGCATACAATGGAGAATTACACATTTTGTTCCTTTATGATTTATTAGCAAATCTGACTGACATTCTCTTTTGTATGGGGGAGATCAAAAGAAATGTGTAGCTAAATGAGTCAGGAAATCGTTGGGGTATAAACAATTTGTGGGACGCCTCTATTTTTTTTTACCATTTCTTTTTTGAACTGCTTCTCCACCCCCTGTGCAAGTAAATATGTTTACTGCCAAGCTCTGGCCCAAGGGATTCCTGCGCTGTCATCCTGAGAACTGTCAGTCACTGTCTATTCTCTGCAGCCAGAGGGTCTGCAGAGAATTGAATCCTTTCTTCTCGCTCAGCCAAACAAACCACATTGAAATCTCCTCTCCACACTATAATGGAAATCTATTACGTCTCAAAAACGCAAGTCGATCAATCCGTCAACCTGAAGGTGCTTGGATGCACCTTGGAAAAAAAATAATCACCTAGATATTTAAAATCCATTAGTTGTGGTTTTCATTTAAGCATATGGTGTTGGGGGGGGGAGGGGTCTTGAATTTGTATTAGGGGTTTTGAACATTCAGGAAATGCAGTGACCCTGAGCTACACCTCCCCTAGCTGGGAGAGAAGCTTGAATGCAGTTTAACTCTTCTCGCATGGCATCTTAAAACTAGCCAACTCTTGTGTTTCAGAGGCTCGATAACTAACGCAGCGTGTAGCATGAATTACCCAGATTGGCTGTTGGGAATCTGAAATGTGCATTGCCATGTTCTTGTGTCAGATGTCACACCTGAATCTGCTAGCAGGTGGGGCTGGAAAAGTTCCCCTTTCCCTTGCACCCTCTCCCGGAGTCTGGCCTGATGGCAGAGCAGCTGCCCTGGCTGCTTCTTAGCCCTGGGAAAGCATCAGTGCACATCACAGACTGAGCCTTTTTTTCAAACACAAGAAGCACAGGGCAGTACCTATGTAATATTCAGTCTTGTGAGTCAGGAAAGCTTTTTTCTGGAGGGAAAGTCCTGCCTCGGGCTGCAATTTCAACAAAGTGCTTTTGAGTCACAGTAGAGAGGTTGCTGAAAGAAGGGGGAAAAGGAGAGAGAGAGAGAGAGAGAGAGAGAGAGAGAGAAGCAGGAGGAGGAGAAGGAGGAGACGTAGGAAAGGGGACATTTCCCAAAAGGTTACAATCACTAGCTTTTATTTGCATCACAACCACAGGCACTCGCTGCATTAATCCACAATTGCAGTTAGAAAGGTGCAGATTTGATTAGAGTAAAGCGTAGGTGCTGCAGGCCATATGGCCGGCGTATGTTCAGCGTTGCCTCAGGGTCCTTGTTTTTTTGCAACACTTGTCGAGGTGGCAGCGCAACAAACATCACCCCTGGGTCAGGCTGGCTCGCAGTGACAGCACCCATGCACCCCGCGCTCGCTGCTACAGACCAGCATGGCATCATGATGTACGAATAAATAAATAATAAAGAAATAAAACCACCTACAACCCCCCCTGTCAGAGCAGCTGCGCGGAGGAAAACAGGCTTACAAGCAAATGGAAGTCAAGGCCAATGGAGCACGGTAATGTGTGCATTTATTAAGTTTGCCTCGCCACTCACCGTGGCGCTAGCGTGCCTCGCCGGCCCATTCCTCAGCCTCATGCGGGTGAGTCATAATTCACTTTGAATAATGCACCTCGTTAAAGGGCAGAGAGCCGGCTGGATAGGACCCTTGGCGATGATGAGGAGTTGAGGCAGAGAGAGAGAGGGAGTGGGTTGAGGCGCTGAGAGGCAGAAGCACTCAAGGAGCTTGCCCATGTTCTGTAGTGTTATGCTAGTTAAAAACCTGGGCAAATTGGCTCATCGCTTCCTGTCATTAAATAAGCAACGTGTCCATCAAGAGATATACTTATCAGATAAAGTCCCCTTAGATGTTGTTGTATTTGATTTCAGCTTCTGAAGCACAGTGCCAGGGTTTGTTGTTCAAACCAGTTGCTTCAGTTGTCGCTCTGTTCTGTTACTTTGGCAACGCGCTGCTTTGTACTGCAGAGATCATTATGCAGATCATTATGCAGCACATAGCATGTTTATGGTACATTTCTCCCATAGTTTAGTCCAAAATAGCCAGTGATGTTGCTACTGTTGCTACTAATTTTCACAGTAAGCAAGCCACACTTTACTGCATAAAGAAGAATGCTATACATATCACACTGTCACAGAGTCTCTCTCAACAGTTTGAAAGCAGTTTTTTCTAAAAGCATAGATCGCACACTGCCTGGAGGACATGGACCGCTGAGATTTCAACAATCCCTTTAATCACTCAGGAATTGAGTTTAGTGGTTAAAAAAAATGTATCAGTAAAATATGCAGTTACTGAGAGGCAACATGAAGTAGGCACACTCAGTGTAAAGAGATCTTTTGTCGCTGTTGCTCTCGTCGTGGAGTGGTTTGAAAATGATTTCTAAATAGCTCTCATATTTAGAGCCATTATATTCCAGGTACCAAAAAAAGCTGCACCACAGCTACCACTCTTTGCTGCATCTCTCAGTCTCTTGATGAATGTCGATTCCAGAGTTGAAAGAACTGAGTGATAGCATGTTTCTGATCAACCCCCCGCCCAACCCCCCCCCCCCCCCCCAACATCTCCATAGTTGCGTCCCTCTGGCAATGCTATGTATTGTCAACCTTGTTTTTTTTTAATGATCCCAAATCCAATTTGCCTTTAAATCTTTATCCTGACTTTATGACTCTGCAGTGATTGTGGGAAGCAAACACCTGCAGGCTGCTGTTTGGCTGTTTTTGAATTTGCATGACAGCATAGTCCCTCTTCATTAGCTTTTCCTCATTAATTGCTTTTATTTCATGCCGCACGGCCACAAGCAACGATTGAAAGAAAAGATAATGGCCTCAAGATTATATGCGGCGGCTGATGAATATGCAAGAGCTGCCAATGACAGCAGACACACCGTTTCCAGACTGAAGAGAATCAGCAACTTAGCCGTAGGAGATTCTCTCTTGAGGTGTGGAGAATCAAGCATTAAGTATCTTATTGCAGTATCTTCTTGGAGTAAAATTAGACATGTATGGGATTTCGAAGGCCTTTCTTCAAAATGTGTGTTTCATGTTTTAAAGGCGTAGTCCGCGATTTTAATCCCATACATGTTTTGTCAAATTCAGCCAATTGCTTCCTCACAGTCCTCTAGCTGTCCGTTCAGTCTTTGTGCTAAAGAAACTCTAAAATTTACAAACATAGAGGCTCGGACAAAGCCATAAACAATCCCAGCTAATCAACGTGGTGCTTCAGGAGTATGGAAAGGAGTTGTGTAATTTCATTGTCTGTTGAGCTCAAATATCAACAACCTTTTGTGAAAACAAGTCTGAATTGCGGACTGCATCGTTAAGTGATTGAATCATTTGTTTCTCCGTTTTTTTTGTCTTCATGAACATTGTCTTGCTGATCATACATATCGCCGTGAAACGTTTGTTTTAATACCAAATCTGTTCCACAGCACGTTAGAATGTCTGTGGTCTTTTGTTGTTGATGTTGTTGTTGTTGTTGTGATCACGCTTCCCTATTCATTAAACTCGGATTATTGTGCCTCTCCTCCTCCTCCTGTGTTAGTGTGAAGGCAGCGGAGGGCTATGAAATTCTCCTGGCGCCAGAGGTGACATACGGTCCCCCGGGGCTCGACCTCTCCTTCCCTGTCGCAATGACAATTGCCCACTGTGCCGAGGTCAACGCCGCAAACTGGAACATTCAGCTCAAGAGACAAGCAAAGGACAACAAGTGGGAGGTAAGTTCCACTGTCTGACTCTACTGCAGATAAATGCAGCATGCAGTTTGCGTTTGCTTCCATTACACATGATGGATTTGTTCGGTTTGATCAGCGATCCCTTTTTTTTTCTTTTTTTTTTTTTTTAGTTGAAGCTCATTATGAATATTTGATGGAGTGCATGAATACTGTAAGACTCCTGCATGCGACATCTGAAGGATCAAGGGCATCGACATGTGAGATGGGGGGGTGGGGGGGCGTTAGTGATTGATCAGAGTCGCGTGGCGGGGAGCTTTAGTGAGGACATCAGACACTCAGAGGGGGAAGCACGCCCTCCCGGAAAATAAAAAATAAAAATGCCAGAGGAGAAAACAATTACTGCGTGTAACAGCGCGGGAGAGACATGGCGTTTGTCAGTTACAGGGGTTGTAACGTCGGGACGCCAGAACCAGCGCCTGGATGGCCGGCAGGGGGTGGGGAGGGGTGGGGTGTTGGGGTATTGATCGGCTGCGGTGGATGGACGTGGCGGAATGGGTGTCGACTTTAAGCAATCAGGGGAAGTGTCGGGAAATGACCCCACCGCTGACCTGGCCTTGCAATGAATGTGAAACGAGCAGGCAGCTAGATTCACAGGGAGATCCTCTCCGGAGGCTTCTTAAGCAGGGCAGATAGTGCTTTAGAAAAAAAGAAAATGGTCGTTCTCTGTTCCGGACAGTTATTTTTTTTTTTTACTCCTCCTAAGGACACGTGTGTACACAGCATGAAATTGAGACCGGATGAAAATGCTAATTTTCAGTGACAGAGGGTAATGTTGAGGGCAGGATTTCTTCAAGGTAGGGTCGGTGAATTTAGTTCAGAACTCCATTTCTATTAATGTTGGGTGAAATTCTCCTCACAGCCCAGCAGCTATCAATAAAGCATGCAGGCAATGTAGTGGAGGGGGGGGAAAGATGATCCAACCAATCAGTAAAAGGAGTCGTCTCTACCTGTGATGCAGTCATGTGTCTTAGAGACAGAAGCTGACATCCATGTGTTTTACTAGGACTAATTTGGAGGACTAATTAAAAGGACTAATTTGGAGGACTAAATAACCTTGTTAGTGGTAATACATACAGTAGTTCGTTAATCAATGGGGTTGTCCCATAGAGGTAGGACATAAACTTGTTGACATGCATATGAAAACCAATAATAAATCAAGAAGAAAAAAAGAAAACAATAATAGTAGTATGATAATAATAATAAGTGAGGGATAATGGACGATACGGCATTCGGGGAGCAGAAAATAATGTACTTTCGGTGTATCCGCTTCGTGTCATGGCCTTATTACCTCCTTGAAGGATCATTATTAATGCCGTGAAGTCCTATATCCTACTTATACCAGGGTTGCCGAACTTATATGCCGCAATATATATTTGCAGATATAATTTCCACATTTTGATCCCCCAAGACACTACTTCTTTCCACCACCAAATAACTGGTATGATTATTATGTTATTGGTTATGAGTATAAAGTCTTGTGTATGGTTAATCTTTTGAAACTGGTGGCTGGTAGAGAAATATGTTGCACGTTTTTCCTTGATTTCCAGTTTGTCAGAATTGAACACCAGAATACCATGAGTGCTCTCCTGCATTCCTTAGTTAGGTGTGTGTGGGGGTGGGTGAGGGCATGGGAAGGGCCACTGGAGAGAAGTGGTGTTTTTGTCAGGCTGTTGAGTTTGACAACACCTAACTTCTGACAAATTCTGACTAAACCTTTAAGGGCTTTATAATTGTAGGCGTATACTTATAATTGGCAAAAGGTCTGCAAAGGGGGAAAAAAAAAAACATTCGTAATGCCTGTTCAGTGAGCCCTTGTTTATAACATCATCACCATCACTCGTCAAAGTGTTTTAAATGGAGTACCTAAGCAATGCTGTTGTCATGAAAGACAGTATAATTGCAGAGGAAAAATGTAATAGCACAAGCCAGGCTAAACTAAATGGGTGTCAGTACATTGTATTTGGACCCAAAGCTATTATTAGGGGCCATTGTGAAGAGTGCTTACTGGGAAAAAAATAATTGAGTTTGCTCCGCCACAGACCCTGTGTCTTAAATGCCATTGTTATAAGAAATTGAGCTGTAATGGAGGCCTTAGAAAGGCAATTTTTTAAAGTGCTGTGTTGTGTGGATGTTTCACGGCCTGAACCCGGGGCAGGAAAGAAATGAAAGACACAAATCTATCTGGTTAAAAAGCCACTCCCTGACCTTACTATCAATAAATCCACTGCTCTTCCTCCTTCCACCTCCACCCCTCCACTTTCTCTTCCCACTTTCCCCCCCCCCCATATCTTACACACACACTCTGGGACATATCGGCATACAAGTCCTGCCATTGCCAAAGAGGTCATTGGGGGAGATTTACTTCTCTTTGAAGACTGGAAGACGTGGTCAGCCCCGATGGGAATGAGGGTATCTGTTTTTGTGCTAATGTGTCTGCACTTGTCTGCTATTTGCTTAGATTTGTAATAGACCTGCTGGTGCCCTCTTCAAAAGCCAAATTACCTGATGATCAAGCAGAGAGGGGAAAAGATTTTTTGAAAGGAAATGCAATCTGAACAAAATGTCAATGCATGCGCTGAAAAGAGTTGGCGGACAAAGAACCCATTAAGCCTCAAATAATGCTATGAAATTGCACATGCTATGAAACTGCAGATCGTTCTGCTGGCCACCAGGTATATGAAAAGTTTTCACTCACATCAACACTGCAAATTATTGACTGACTATTCTATACACATTTCACTCGAGAACGTCTGTTAAAGGATTTCCAGGGCCACAGTTATTGTATTCTGTGTGAATAGTTTCTCCCTGTGATTAGCAGTAATTTGCACTCTTTCTTTGGAATCTGCCGAGTTTGTGTTTTTGGATTATGTGTGTCCTGCCACCATGAACAAGTGATTGCAGAATTGGATGGTCTAGCCTGCCAAACTGAGTATTCTATACAAAGCTAATGCAACGTGCTCTACAGTGATCATGTGAATAGGAGAGGATTTAGTATCTCTCTCTCTCTCTCTGTCTCTCTCTCTGTCTTTCTCTCTCTCTCTGTCTCTCTCTCTCTCTCTCTCTCTCTCTCTCTCTCCTCTCTCTCTCTCTCTGAGCTCGTTCATGAGGTCTGATTCCAGTTTAGGATGCCATTGGGATATGATTGCTTAGCCTGTAGCCTTTTATTTACCTGCTATGTGCTTTCATTAGATGATAAACAGTTCATTAAGCTCAACCGTAACATGTCTGTATCGTCATTCTGGGTTTGAAAGCCTATAAATGAACACAGTGCAATAAATATGTTTTTTTTTAATCACATGGGAAATTTAAATTCAATTTTCAGTATATTGTGAAGTGTATTACTTTCTTAAATTATAAAACTTCATTAAATGGCTGCACAGTCCCAGGAGATGTTTTATCTCGCCAGTGCAGTTAATGGGAATAAAGATTGTCTCCTAGCGCAACTTGCTCCATGCATCTTCACACTTTACATCATTTTAAAATCTTTTTATCTGGTTAAGTAGACTCAAATTGCAGGAAAATTTCTAGTAAATTACTCCTGTCTTTTCCACTCAATGGCCTTTTTTACATGCTCTCTCTTTTTCAACCTCCCTCGCTCTCTTTCTTTCTCTCTCTCTCTCTCTCTCTCTCTCTCTCTCTCTGGATCCAGAGGATGTTTCCAGTGATTTATGAGTGAATCTCATTTGCACAACTTGAATGAATAGATACATATGTATTAAAAAGGAGGCCCATTTTCTGTGTATGAACTCTAGCCCCAGGAATCATTTACTGAACTCAGCTAGTGTCTGTTTAATCAGTCACCTTGAGATGCATACTTTCCAGGCAAGACAAAAATCGTATGTATAGCTTGTATGGTATGCCTACTATAGGTCTGAGCAACATCAATGTCAACAATATTCAATTTCCAAAGATCACAAATACTGCTTCGGGGTATGCTTACATAATCCATAAATAGTTTTGGATAGATGCACCCACTAAATAACCTCCAAATGTCGGGTTGCAGGAAGTGATGTCAGTGGAGGATGAGTCAACATCCTGTTACTGTCTAATGGAGGCCAACTGCTGTCATGTGCTGTTGGACCAGCCTGGCTCATACGCCCTTGTGGGCGAAGCGCTCACTGAGGAGGCCGTGAAGAGGATGAAGCTAGCCATCTTCGGCAGCATCGAGCCAAACACCATGGACTACAGCCTCCGGGTGTATTGTGTGGATGACACACCGTATGCCTTTCAGGTAAGAAAATAAGCGATTTCATGGTGTTAGAGGAATTTTAACAGAAGATGTTCCATAGATGAAACGCAGGGCCTAAGCCAGGTAGACTTGCCTTAGTCGTCAGTGTAATTGTATTTTATGGTTGTCTTGTCGGTTGATGTGATCTGTTTATTTATTTATTTATTTGTTTGGGTGACAGACTGACAGGTGATTTGATTTTTCAAAAGCACCCTCTGTTCCTTGCGAGAGTAGCAGTGATGGGAGGAGTACAAGATTCTACCATAATCTCACTTCAGTGATGACACTAAACATTATGCAAGAAATCAGTTGTCACTGTAGCATCTACTGTCACTCTTTTGGGCGTCCATTTCTGTTTGCTTAATTCGTTTCTAGCAGATTTTTTCCTGATTTAAATGTGCCGGCATAGACCAAAGCAATGGTGTCAGAAATCAGAAGGCTTCTTTTTTGTACATGGAAATGACTTCTGATGAATGGTTGTGGAAGGGCTGATGCCTCGGTCAATATATCATCTCAAACAGAGGGGCAGTGCCAGGGTCTATTGAGTTGTGAAAGTCTCAATCTATTGTCTTGTCACGCCGTGTGAGTTATGCGTCCGACTGAGTCTTTCATTCCACTGCATGGAGATGCAAGGTGTGTAAATAATGTGCTTTAATATTTTCTTTCCCCCGTCTCAGGTTGCACTCTCTCTCTTTCTCTCTCTCTTTCTCTTTCCTCTCTCTCTCTCTCTCTCTCTCTCTTTCTCCCCCTGTAATGCTCTTGCTCTGAATGTTCTCTCTCTTTCACTGTCTGTCTGTCTTTCTCTCTCTTTCACTGTCTGTCTGTCTTTCTCTCTCTTCCACTGTCTGTCTTTCTCTCTCTTTCACTGTCTGTCTGTCTTTCTCTCTCTTCCACTGTCTGTCTTTCTCTCTCTTTCACTGTCTGTCTGTCTTTCTCTCTCTTTCACTGTCTGTCTGTCTTTCTCTCTCTCACACGGTATGTCTGTCTTTCTCTCTCTTTCAAGGGAATGCTGCATGTTTCATATTTCTGTTACACATGAGCCTGTACTAAATACCCTTCTTTTATTTCTCACTCCCACTCTCTTCCTCTCACTCTCTCTATCTTCATCTTCCCCTCTTTCTCTCTCCCCCTCTCTCTTTTACTCTCTCCTCTGCATCTTTCGTGTTATCTCCTTCCCATTCTCTCTCTTCATTCTGCTCTTATCTCCCTTTCGTCTCCCTTTGTCTTTGATGACAAAGGGTGTGGTTACCACGGAGACGAGCAAAGGTGGACAGCTTCTGGAGGAGCCCAAGATTTTACTCTTTAAAGGAAACACTCTCAGTCTGCAGGTGTCCATCCAGGACCTCCCCCAGTTTTTATGGAACATCAAACCCTTCACTACCTGTCAGGTATAAGCAGACTGTTTTTTTCCCTGTGATTCTGTATGGCATTGTATTATATTCATCTCATCTGTTTCTGAGGTAAATGTCCAGAGTTGTGTCAGGACTGTGCAACAGTGATGCAATTAGTGGCAAGCTGTAATGAAATTAGGCCGTCACGAAGCAGGTAATTATCATTGGCCTCTAATAGAATTTGTGAGGATGCAAATGCCATGATAACTTGCGTTCAGTTTGTTCAACCTTTGGCTGATGAAGCCCCTTGTGTAGTTCACCTAAAGAGTATCAGGTCAGCTCACCTTGTTCCTCTGTACAACACACTGGAGAGCATAAAAGCAATTTAATGTGAGTGCTTAATTACAGAATAATTAGATGGCTGCAGAATGCTAAATTTGCTCTACATGGGTTTAGTGTCATCTCTGGTTTTGCAAAAGAATGTGGCAGCCGGGTAGCAACATTTCCTTTCCAGTCTAGTGTCTCAGTTTAATCTACATGACAAATCCTCTGTGCATGTCCATCTCTTCAAGAATATCCATACCAGTGTTGTCAGTGTATGCAGGCGGGGACAAAAAAGGTTTGGACACCCGAGTCCTGGCCCGGGCCTGTTCCTGTTCCCTCTACCTTTATTTATAAGCCGCAGTGAGAGGAGACAGCCTGTCTTAACCTCTCCATCTCACAGAGCAGGTGTGGAGTAATGGCTCCAGCCCTCTCCATACATCAAGCCAGCTTTTACCGCTAAGGAGAATCTGGCCAGCCAGCTCCATAACTCTCCCCCCATAGTTTCATTACACGCAGTGTCCTGCACTGGGGAGGATCAAAGCCAAGGGGGGGTGGAAGGAGTGTGTGTGTGTGTGTGTGTGTGTGTGTGTGTGTGTCTGTGGTGTGTGTGTGGTGTGTGTGTGTGTGTGTGTGTGTGTGTGTGTGTGTTGGGGGGGGGGGTGGGGGGTGGGGGGTTAAGTCCTCCGAGGACAAGCCAGGGCCCTGTGCTTTTATTCATGCCTCCTCTCCCTGTGCCCGGTGTCGTGAATGAATGGGTTGCAGGTCATCTTAATATGCAGCAAGAGAGGTGGGGGAGCACAGGGGAGGTCAAGGACGCTGCCCACAGATGTGCCATTCAGGCAAATTAATTATGCATCAAAGTCCACATCACTTTCACCTGCCCCCCAAGCCCCCCACCACCGCTACCCCATCCAGCACTTCCAATTCTCAGGTTGGGAGTTCCGTTAATAGAATTATGATTGAAGCAGACTTCTTTTTGTGCTTGCCACTGAAGGAACTCCACCAAGGTATCTTTTTCAAAAGGTGGCCTTTTCAGTGTGCCGCTTTAAGATAATTCCTCCATCTCACAAATACATCTTATATACATTTTCTCCACTCTCTTTCTCTCTCTCTCTCTCTCTATCTCTCTCTCTCACACACACACACACACACACACACACACACACACACACACACACACACTCTATCTCTCTCTGATGAACACTTCAAAGACCCGCCGGCGCGTTTCATGTTGATGTGTTATTTTGCTACGTGCTCGGTCCTTTGCAAGGGCAGAGGCTGACTCATCTTATCAGGGAGAACAGGACACTTTTCAGACAGGAGGGCCTCGTCTAGGCATTCCTCCCAGTCTTCCCTTCTCCTCCTTCCCCCTTAACCTCTCTCTCTCTCTCTTTCTTTCTCTCTCTCTCTCTCTCTCTCTCTCTCTCTCTCTTCCCTCAGGAATTCTCCTTCTCCCAAGTGTGGTGCAGCAACCAGCAACCCTTGCACTGTGCCTTCCTACTGGAGAGATATAGCTCGGCCACCACTCAGCTGTCCTGCAAGATCAGCGTACGACAGGTCAAGGGCCATGAGCAGATTCTGCAGGTCTACACTTCTGTCGCCGAGGTCAGTACAGAACCGCATCAATACAAATCCCGCCAGCTCCTCATTACTCTTGCCTTTAGCCATCCCGTACCATCAATAGATAAACACTGTAGTGGAATGCTTACGCAATGCTGTGTGATGAGCATAGTCTGGGAAGGTCTTTGGGGGGTTGCAGTCAACTGAAGTGGCTCAAGTGCACGTCCTTCAGGCATTCCAAAATGTCAGACACTGTTGTGACTCCTCTGTGCTTCCCCCTGTTCTGCTTGTCTTCTCCTCAGAGTGAAAAACAGACGGTTCCATATTTTATGCAGGCAGACTGCACAGTCACCTCGCACACAGGGGCCAAAGCCTTCAAAATTCCGCTGTCGATCCGACAGAGGATCTGCGCCACTTTCGACACTGCCAACGCTAAAGGCAAGGACTGGCAGCTCTTAGCACAGAAGCTCCACATAGAGAGGTAAGGGTCTGTGGTGCACATATGGAGATAAAGCACCTCTGGCTGTATCCAAGGCTAGAGAGTTAATTGAAAACCTAGCTGTGGTCATCCACGCTTATCTGGTTTTTTTTTTTCCTGTGGCTCATGTAGCCAGGGTAGCTTGCCCTCACACTGGTGATAATTTAGATGATTGGCTAGATGATATCTGCTAAAGGGAGTGTTTCTGAAGATGGTGTTGAAGCTTAATCGTCTATTTATGTACAAAGGGGAGCACCTGCCCCTATATGTAAAGGCTGTGAGAAGCCCAAAATGGTTCATAAGTCACTGTGTTGACACACTGCCCCCTAGTGGATTTTCATTTACCTGAGAGTATAGCTTAAGTTTAGAAAAATACAGAAAATTGTGGGTCTATTACAAAAGGCCTGTTTTTTTTTAAGATGGAAAATACTGTGAAATTACTCCCTGAGATGCAATGTGGTATGGCTGATCTGTGCATATGCAACACTTCAGTTAGGCAGTTAGATCTCTGGTCTGATATGAACATGCTGGAGATAGGGGGAAAATCCTGCCTTGCAGTATGCTCCTAATCCAGCACCCACTCTCTTTCAAGATGAATATTTCGCCCCATGTTTTAAATGCAAGCACACTCGTTTTGATAGTCAAGCGATACATTGACACCCCCCCCCCCTTCTGCCGCCAGGAACCTGTCCTATTTTGCGAAGCAGAGGAGTCCCTCCGCCGTTATCCTGAGCCTGTGGGAAGCTCAGAACCAGGACAATGGTGACCTTGACTCACTAGCCAGCGCCTTGGAGGAGATAGGCAAGATCAACTCGAAGCACCAGCTCAAGAGCCCGGAGGACCCCCAAGACTGTAACCAATGAGGAGCAAAGTAACAACCTGTGTAAAGGGGGGGGGGGGAAATAACAACAACAAAAAAAACACAATTAAACAAACAAAAAATTGTCAATTATAATCATGCTTGGCAATCGCCATGTGGTCGGAGAATGCAAACTCAATCCCTGCATCTCCTGGGTTAGTCACAGGGGAGGTAGGGTCAAAGTGAGTCCGCGGCAACGTGTCAATTACCCTAAAAAGCAAACTGTTCAAGTGCTTTGTACGAGCAAAATATCATCTGTCAGATCTTGCTTGTAGATCAAAGGCACTGTATTCTATATGTGTGGGTGTGCGCGTGGTGGTAATCTTTTTTACCATAGAATGAATAAAGGAACTTGGTACCAGTCTACTGCAGCCAAAAGAAAGTTTAACTTCTTCTTTCAAGTCATCTCCTTCATGTCATATTTTGTATGGAGGCTTTATTCTCAATATGTGTTGTTAAGCGTGATCTCTGTCTCCTACACATGCGTGTATATCTACCTTTGCATTATGTCTCTGCTTGTACTCCTTTCATTCAAGTCTGCCTTCAAAAAGGACTGCATTGCATTTGATGTGTCTGTTTTTTTGTTTCTTTTGTTGTTATCTGTGTTTTGTTTACACCTAAGAACCTGTGAACTTACATAGAAGCTCCCAGTTCACTCTATACCTACTAAACACTTTCTCACAGTACCAAACTCACAAAGTAGCATTTTTCTCTGACCATGATAACTACAATTTCTGTGTTTGTAATAATCCTTTCCTCTCCGAGCTTTGGTCTATGGTGTTTGATCTTATTTGCATATATATTGACTCTTACATTTTCACATTTGTACCAAATAGCAGAGGAGAATTTAAAATGCTACACTAGGGACGGTGTTGATTTCTCCCCCCCCCCCTTCCATCCAGATACATACCACTACGGTGAAGGAAAAGGGGGCTGTGGATAGTGTATCTACACAAAACTGTGATTGGATGGGAATATACTGAGTGCTGGTTTTGACGTTAGAACAGTCCTTTGTTTCTTGCTGCAAAGGAACCTACTAAAATCAGCTCACCCTTTACTTATATCAGGTCTCCAGAAATATCAGTACATCACACCACATAATCACACCAGCAGAAGACCCTTGGAAGGGACTCTATCTGGAAGCTCAGCTTTTTTCCTCTCACAAGTGTATCTCATAAGGCATATCTACTATTTACTAGAAATTACTGGTCATGTTTATTTTTTGCTGAATCACAAATATCACAAATCCTCAAATTAGGAAGATATATTTAATGTTTTCAACAAATATTTTCACTTACCTTTAATTTGAACTTGGTTAGTTGGATTTAGTTTATTCAACATTTCTATGACCTAAACGTACATATGTTGCTCAGGTTCAGACATTATGCAAGGTTAGCAGGTCTACAGAAATATGCACATCTGCTGGACATACCACTACATCCACAAACAGTGTGCTGCAAATGTTTTTCTGTGTCACAGAGGATAGGCCTGCCGTTAACCTCATAACAACATTATATTCCACTCTTGCTGAAAAAAAAACACCTATTATAAAAAAAAAATCATTTTATTCAAATGTTATGTGTCTACTGCTCCCAACAGCATTTGCTCTGTCTTTGTATATACTGTTGAGACATTGCAACAACATGTTGACCATGGATTGAGGACTGCTATTACAAAAACTAAAGATTAGGGGCTTGTTGTAATGGTGTTTTTCCCTCCTAGCTTGCTTGAACAAGCCATGCGACTCTGTCCTGTGCCACGCCGAGCCTAGGTTGTCTTACCATATGCTTTGGCAGTCGAGCTGATCTTTGCTATGCCATGAATCTCGGCACTGCTTCAGAGCAGGATCAAAGTGCCAGCCAGTCCCCGCCTCGGCCATGTGGGGTTCCAACCCAGAGTTCCTGACTAGTAGGTGAAGCATGACATCAAGCAGGGTGCAGGAGGAACTGAGTAGAGAGGGTGTCTTATTTAGAAAAGCCTTGGTGAAATCACTATACAACAAACAGGTTTTCCACTGTTAGTGAGGAGGAAGACAACAAAGGAGCTATTACCATGGACATCCTGGCAAAGTGGAAGGCCAGCTGTATAGAGGTATTCATTGGAAGAATAATATTAATTGGGGATGAACATATGCAACATTCAGATGAAAGTATTGAGAGGGTCTGTCACCCAAAACAGTGTCCTAACTGGCGGAAGTGAAGGACCACTGTGGTGAGAAAGGGATTTAAAAAGGTTCCTTTAGACATGGGCAGTTTGAGCCTGAGACATGTCATCAGAGTAATCAGAGCTTTCTCCTGTGCCATCACCATAATGGAGATAAAACCGGAGCCATGCCCTTCGAGTCTGGATGTTATCACGGCATGGCACAATTTAAAAGGTTGTGGGAAAAATGGCTGCAGTTGCTGAACTGTGACTGTCATATTCTACCAACAAACCATTTGATGTCCCACTGACAAGTCTTTTTCCACTCTGCCAACAAGTTAAGTCTTGCAAATATTCTATCATCCATTTATTCAAATATTGGAGGTCTGCAAAATGTTGTCTATTGCATAAAAAACAAAAGTATATAAAGGCTAAAGTATGGTGAGGTATGTTTTGCTTTGAGGCTAATTTGTGGTTCTTATTTTAGTGTTTCATTTGATTTCATTTATTTTGTAAATGCAAGCTTTGTAATGGCATTTTAATGGTCATATATTACACATGTAGTACCACAAGCTTCTATCTTGCAATTCTCCTAAGTTTTTTTTTTAAATAATACAGTATTGCTTTTCATCAGATACAAAGTTTTGTATTATGTGATACAAAGTTTAGTTAATTCTTAAGTTTTTTTGTTTTGTCATTTGTTGTTGAATGTGTGAAATCTTTTTCTGTGTCTTGCTTAAACATGGTTTTCACTTCCATTCAGTATTGTCAGAGAAACAGAGAGAAATGTAACAAGCACTGTCTTTTCATTGGAAATGTGTTGCTGTCATTGCTGCAGTAGGCCTGTGCATGAAATGTGGTGGTCCTTGCAGTTGCTCTTGCCATCTCATTCTCTGGAAGCATCATCACATCTTCACAAAAGGATGCAAATGTGAGATTCCTGATTATAAGAACATACTTTTGTTTTTTTCGGGGTCATACAGCCATTTCATCATGCACTTTCAAACACTAATACCTAATAGTATAATTGTCTGATACGGGCAAGTAATTTGGCATCTGCCTGCCTTTTCCCAGTCTGTTGCGCTCCATCAAAATGTTCGTATTGATCAATTTCACATTCTTCTTTTGCTGGATTTGGAATAGATTTTTTTAAAAGGAACACACTTAGGGACCTTTCTGACTGGTCGGTGTTCCAATTTCCTATTTTATCTAATTCAGAAACTATTTTTGTACTTCCTTATTTCTCGGCCATTTTCATCGATTTGGTCCATTTGGATGTTCTAGGTCAAATCTGTTCACTGACGTCTCTGTTGGTTCAAGCGTTCCAGCCCACCTACATCTAGTCCAACTGCTCTCTCACATGCACGTGTTCAGTTGCTCTGCTCTCTCCTCAACCCACATATAGCATCTGCTTCTCCAAGCTCAGCTTAGTGTGTGTACATATCATGTTTTCATGTCTGTATGTCTGAGATGTGAATGAATATCCGTGTATGTGTGATTCACTTCAAAGACAGCTTGTCTTTTTATTTTTATTTGCAGATATGTTTGGACACTGAATGGAAATTTCTGGTTGGTTCTTGTCACCACACTTATTTAGGATGGCAGTTCTCTCTCTCTCTGTCCATATCACGCATGGCCTTCAGCTTCATTACCACTATTCTTGTGCCTTGTTTATCTACTGTAAATGGTGAATGTTGTTAAGTACAGGCGGGGCTGAAAAACAAAACCATAGTTCATTGCATCAAAAGGTATATATGAGTATACTATTGGGTAGGCAGCAAGAGCTTTTTTTCTAGTGCAAAACATCCATGTTTGGTATTGCCGGGGCAGCTTGTGGTATAATGTATCTATAATTATGAACATTTTGGATGTTTTCTGTACAGTAGAATTTGCAGATGTATATGCAGCCTTTTGGAAATAAATGTACAGTTGAAATTGAGCTTGTTTGTCATGTAAGTGGATGTTGAACTTGTTTATGGAAAGGACACAGCTGAAAAGCAGTATTCCACCTTTTTTGATCAAGGCTGAATCATTCTATTGTTTCTCAGAGGAGAAGGGCACAATTTTTCATGTACTCTGAGATTCACTTCCACTGAAAAAAAATAGTGGTTTGATCATGGAACAATCAATAGGCTGCACGTGGCATTTCACTAATTAGCATTATGCTACAACGCCATCTAGTGGCTTTATCCTCCTGCGCTACTCTTGTATATTTTCTGCATTGTTGTACCAGACAGACGTTTTTTTTGCTGCCATACATGGTCTCACAGAAGGATCATATAATTTCAAAAAAGTTTTCTCAGGAAGATGACATACTCATCTTATATCAGTATATGAAATATGTCTATTACTTGATTTAAACAGTGGAACACTGCTGACATCAGGAATACTGTAATTCTGTATGATGCAATGAGATTAGTCTATCACTCTGAGCTTATACTGTTTAGAAGTACAAACTCAGGAATCCGCCCATATTCCTGCTTGCTCTGAGCCATTTGAACATACTTTTCTATTACAACTTTAGCTTACTGAATATTGAATTTAAAATGCCTCGCCTCACAGATAAGCCCTTAAATAGTCTAGCTGCTACATCCAGCATCGCAAAGACCTCCTTTCTTATCACAGACTCTTCCTTCACACAGCACGGGGTATCTTGTAAATCCTCGGGTAGTAAAAAAAAAGGAGAGCTAGTATCAGCCTAGTACTTTAACAGGCTTCCTTCTGCACCCTTTGTACTCACTCGTAAATTAAGTCCTATCATGTGGGAATGGTGGACAGTGCTGACACTCACCTTAATGACCAAAGAGATTCCATGACCCCTATGTCTGCTTAACAGCTGAGATACATTGGGCTAAGAGCTTGATAAGGCATTTATCCCACCAGGGCATTTCCTCAAGGATTTGAGATGTACCAAGGCTTCAGCGGAGAACTCAATGCTTTGGGTTAATATAAAAGTTTAAAGGCCATAGGGAAAAAAAGACAGGCTACTGTATGCGAGAAAATAACCTCTGCGAGTGAAATCAATAAATGCTTCCACACTGACACAACCTATGCTATAAACCTCCACCATTTCAACATGTTTAAAAGGACTAGGGTTTATCTACCCCAGGGACCAGACACATTTTGTGTGATTTAAAACTGCTATTCCAAAAATAGTTTGACAGAATGAAGACAAGACTGAAGTCTCAAGACACCTTTATTGACTGGAAAATGGGGATATCATTGCCAACACATACTAACAAAACAGAAAAGATAAATCCAGTTGTTGAGGAAGGGAGGAAACTGTTGAGGAGGTCTAATCTTCCATGGGTAACTGTTTAACTTGCATTGGATTTGTCAGAGGCAGACAACATGACTTCATTTTATTTCGCCTCTTGTTATCTCTAAATGAGCAGGGGTAGGGGAAACCCCTCCTCCGTCTGTTATCTTGTCAAAAAGGGTCACGAGTAAAATAAATAAATAAGAAAAGCATGGCACAACTCTTTTTAAATTCATTTTTCATTAAGTTTAAGCTAGGGATAAGAAAAAAGAAAAAAATCATGTGAGTCATGACTTACTCTGCTGTCACACCAGTAGCAGTGTCTGAGGCACATGATGTGTTTTTTATTTAAATCAACGAAGCAAGAGTAGAGAAAGTGTAAGCATGAAAAACAACTCTTAAAATAAATTTTAACACATAAACACACCTGGAGAATGTGGGCAAAGTGTTTGCTTGTGGTAGCCTATATATATATACACACACACACACACACACACATACACAGAACTTTGCAGAATTTTTTCTCAATGCAGTTATTTCCTATCTTCTGCATAGTGTGTCAGTAGGAAATATCATATTTAGATTTTTCAAACATTCTTTTTGTAATGGTGAAATGGATTTAGGTGCTTGCTGATATACAATGTTAGAGTCACATTCCAGTTGTGAGGTGTCAACGCCATCTGACAGCTCACAGTTCACACAGTTTACAAAGGGTGTCTACACATATAAGCATGTTAATTAATGAAATAACTTATAAGGTGAATGACTACAGAAATGTCTGTAAACTGTTGGAGTGAGTTAGCGCTACCCTCATCAAAGTGGTCAGAACAAACAAAATGATGAAGTGTCACTTTTTCTAGCATTCTTTCACATGGGTATGAAATTCCCCTTTGACTTGGTGAATGTTTCCCCAGTGGAGCCGTTTCCTTCCCTGCGAACAACGCTGATGGTGGCTTGTCAGCGGAGTATCACAGCAGTCCAGGCTGCTACTCTTGAGATAATGTCAACCAAACGTTCGTGCGTGTAGCCCTAGGCCTGCAGCGTTAAAGGTGTTAATAGCTGATTACCAATACAAGCCAAGTAAAAAAAAAAACTATAAAAAAACTCACAAAAAAAACGACTGAAAACAAAAAAATCTTGCAAATAAGAGCTCTGGTCATTTAACCTTCACCACTGTTTTCATCCAGGTGTTCATACTAAACTCTTAATCATAGTTTATTGGGTAATAATTTGCTAATCAGAAGGCTAACCTTCTGACTAGGTTATTTCCATATACTTCCCACAAATTACTTAATATATGTTAAAGTGTGCTTATGTGCATATGTGAGTGTCCTCTCATCCTCCTTTTTCTTAATTTTCCCTCTCCAACTGGCCTCACCTACTGTGACGTACTGATAAGTTTGTGGGGCGGATACACTGACTTGTCCCAGAGCTTCTCCGGAAGTTTATGATTGTCAGTAAGCTATGCGCCAGAGCTGGAACCGGCTGGAACGTACTGTCCATTCGTCCAAAATCGTTGCAAACATTTAGAGGCTTGTCAAGAAGTAATTATTTTCGTTCTACAATGACAATAAGAGGACGACATCGAAATTAAGTATGAAGCGAGTTAGCGGCCAGGTAGGCTACCGAAATCAGAGCTTTCAAGGCTCGACTTCACGAAAACTTCACGTTATATGTTGGTATCAGTCACTGGGCCTATTTAAAACTATTAATGTTCTTATCGGAAGTGTGATAGGTTAAAGTAGACATATCCCAGTAAAATACAGCAACAGGTTAACTGACATCAGACAAGCACGTCATTGGTTTTAAGTTTGAGCAGTAAGTGCTGTCTGGCGCGGTACCATTATGAACTTGGATTAAATTTAGTTTACTAAACGATGAGGAATTGTACATATCTTATCTATTAATGTTTAGATTCCATTTCTGATCATATACATGAGGTGGTATACAAATGTCAATTTTGCTCTGGTCTGTTACAGATTATACTCGTGATATGGCTCATTCACCTGGCCGCTACTAGTACATCTAGACTTTGGGAACTAAGTGTTAGAAGGAATAGGACGGTACGAGAGGTTTCTTGCAAAGCAGAGGCATATCCACATGAAGGCATCTGCTGTTTAAAATGCCCAGCAGGTGAGTACATAAGGACGACTTAAGTTCTGCCTCTCTGAAAAGCAACCAAAAGCTTGTACAGTATCATTTTCATTTACGCACCAAAATTATTCTGTCAAAAATGTATTTACTTTTGTTTTATTGGTTCTCTGAAGTGTAACATCTCATGTGTTCCATTTGTCTCATCAGGCACTTATGTCAAGGAACATTGCACTGAAACATTACAGGATGGGACCTGTGAGGCATGTGATTATGATACTTACACTGAACATGAGAATGGACTAAATCAGTGTTTATCATGCACTAAGTGTCCTCCAGGTAAGACTCATTATGCATACATTAATCAACATTAGACTTGTAGTCCTCTCACGGAATTACAAACTGCTAGTGAAATATTACCTAGACCAGTGTGATTCTATGTTTGTGTAGGCTCTTATTTACAATTCTGCTTTTTCACTCTACGGGGTTACACTTACACACCAAACATATTGACTGACATGGTGGGGCCTCAGTCTCAACATGAGCCATAGTTGCATCACATTCAGTGTTTTACCTCAAGAATATCACAGTAGCCTGCTAAACAAACCATGTTTTGATGTCGACCTCCCAAGTTGTATTGATTGCTTTGTTGGAATGACCAATGGATGAGTTCAGTGGCAACATGTTTATGCATATTTCCGTCCATTCAATCCCCAGCGAATGGCTGTATTGAAACCATTTGTTGTTAAAATGTAGAGGAACTGCAACGAATGCCGTTTAGCAAATGCCCTTCGTTATGGCGCTGTATAGATAGGGATATGGTAAGAGAGGAACTAGTCAGACAAAAGTAATACTAGGCAAATTAGCACATTTGATAATAATAATAATAAATATAGCTGCAAGCAGCGATGCGGATTCCTCCTAAGATTGCGAAACCAGGGGAAAATGTATATTCTTTACAATTTTGGAAAGGAGAGTAAAAGAAGGGAAGAAGGAAAGAATAGAGGAAAGAAGAGTGAAGAAAGAAGTGTCTTGCTAAAGGACGCTTTGACAGGGAATTGAACTAACAACCTTCTGAGTACTAAACGACTTCTCTACCCCTGTACCAATGTAACCCAGGTTTATATCTCAAAGTTTTGCTTACATATTACTTCACTTCCTTGTTGGCGGCTTTTCTGCTGAATTTGAGTGGCTATACCGGACAAACGGTTGTGAGGATCAAAATTCTATTCTTTGTTTTTTGTGAAGCTTGGTCTGCAGATCATCTCTGGTGATTTTGAAGAAGATTTGACCAAAATTGTAGGAGGAGTAGGCTTTCAAATGTTTTTTGATAAAACCGGGAATAACAGAAAATCTGTACAACCGAAAATTGGCGCCATTGAACGTCGAATTCGTCTTGATCCAAGGAATCCAATGGTACCTCATTTTTGAAAATCGGTCAAACGGTTCAAAAGTTACAGTGTTAACAAAAGTCCAACTTTGACCCGTTGGTGGCGCTAGTGTGGTCTAGTGGGAGACATGAAACTTGGTGTGAGTGAAGAAGGGACTGTCCTTAATGAGTGTGCCAAATTTCAGAAAAAGTTACCATATGGGATTTGAGAAAAATTGTAGGAAGAGTAGGCTTTCAAAGCAGTTTGATAAAACCGGTAATAGCGGAAAATCTATACAACCAAAAATTGGCGCCATTGAACGTCGAATTCGTCTTGATCCAAGGAATCCAATGGTACCTCATTTTTGAAAATCGGTCAAACGGTTCAAAAGTTGTGTGTGTTAACAAAAGTCCAACTTTGACCCGTTGGTGGCGCTAGCGTGGTCTAGTGGGAGACATGAAACTTGGTGTGAGTAAAGAAGGGACTGTCCTTAATGAGTGTGCCAAATTTCAGAAAAAGTTACCATACGGTTCTAGGGGCTGCCATTGACTCCCATGGTACAAACATAATAATAAGAAAACCTACAATAACTCCTGACGGAGGAATCCTAATAATAATGTTCTATAGATAAACTATTTGTAGTAAAACACGTCAGTGTTCCTGTACAGCTTTACTGTGAGTGCAAACAAACTATCATCAGAGTGTCCTACAGTTGTCCATCAACAAGCTACGGAATTATCTACCTAAGAACATAAGGTGAATGTACAACCTGAAAGAAAGGGGAATGTAAGCAGAGGCAAGTTTAAACTATTGCGACACTGCACTTTATAAGGTTTATAAAGCTGGTTCAAATGTACCGTCTCTGTAAATACTCTGTACAGCATCAGAATGGCTAGATTTTTGGCTGAGATATGGTGTAAACGGTCATTGTGGCTCAGGCATCAGTGTCACTGTACGATTGTTCTTTCAGCTGGTGCAAATAGGCTGCCACTAAAACAGACATCAGACTGCCTGATGGCCCCAGCTCAAACAGACAGACAGTTTAATAGGCTTCAGAAGCACTGTGCAGATGTTCCACTGTGCTGGTGAAACCACTGTTGCACTGGTAGAAAGTGTTATGAAAATAGTGTTTAAAAATGGAGGTTCAGAGAGTGAATAAACCCTGAAATTGACATCATTTTAATGGCAATAAAAATAGATGAGAATTGCAAGTGGGCTAGTTCAGCTGGAAAGGACTGAGTAACAGGTTGGAATGAACACAGCAGGTTCTTGAAAGATGACTGCAAATCACCTGCCATAGAGATAAATAGTTTTAGCCATTATTTCTGATGAACAGATATAGGCCTAAGTTCCACGAAAGAGACAGTACTGAATGCCATAGAGTTGTTTTATTGGAAAGTGTGAATGTTTGGATGTATATATGTGTGTGTGTGTGTGTCAGCTTGGTGAGCCCAGAGAGAGGCTACCTTACCTGGCAATTGCTTTGCTTCCTCTGCCAAGTGGCTTTGTTCCATGATTGGCTATGGCTAGCCCTGGCAGTCGTTCAGCGCTTAGTTACATTTCTTTGTTCGTTTTGCTTGTTGGTGGTCAATAACCAATACAAACATTGTAGTCCAAACAAATACTAATATGCCATTGTTAGGGTGGACTTACCAGTGGCAAAGATGAATGAGTCTCAACTCAAGCATTAGTAATTCGATGGCGTAATTTAAGCCCCAGGTTGAGTTATCTTGGAAGCTGTCTGGCTGTCCCTGTTACTTTTAACCCTGTGACCCCACATTTTGCCTCAACATCCTCTGTAATTCTCATAAAGTTGGCAAATGAAGGCTTGTTGAAATATACAAAATGAACTGGTGGTCAAGTGATTCCAGAGCAAAGACTTGTCTTTCGTTTTAACTTGAAGTGTGTGTCCTCTTTGCAGATCAGGTGCCTTCAAAAACGTGCACCCGCACCAGCAACACAGAGTGTCAGTGCAAAGAGGGCTACTTCTGTCTTCCTCACCATGCATGCGAAGTGTGCAAGAAATGCTCCAAGTATGCGGCTGTTTCCCACTTTTACAGTAGGGACTTGTATTATTAATCAGAGAAAACCAGAATTCCTTAAGAGGAGTATACCAAGAGGAAATCAAAAGGAATTTATTCCTGCATGGCATACTGTGCTGTGGTATAGATCAAATAGAATTTGGACTTGAAATGCTGATTGAATATGCCCATTTAATATAGCATGCCACCAGATGTTGTGCAGTAAAATGGTTGGGCTGCAGTGAAGCACAAGATGAGGCAATGGGCTTTGAGCAGTTTGGTTCCCAGTGTAGTCCCAGTATTTAATGTTCCGATGTTTTATTTTTTTTAATTACCAGATGTAAAGAGGATGAGTTCGAAAATAAGCGATGCACCCCCATCTCCAACACCATCTGTGAGAAGAAAACTGCAACGAATACCACAGGTGCTGCTCCATAGTCATGCTAATGGACACATGCTATCATTCATTTTTTTTTATGTTGTGAACAGGAACACACGGCTTCTCGTGAGAGTTTACTGTATCAGGAGTGCTTCTGTTGGGTCTACATGAAAGTTGCAAGTTTACACTTCAGATATCCATGTTTAATGCTTATCTTTCTTTCCTCTGCAGTGGTTATAGTTCTTGTCTGCGTTGTGCTGCCAGCACTACTAATTGGAGGCATAGCCTTTTATTTCCGGAAGACTTGGCCACATAAATTGAATGGTAAGGACATAAACCAAATCATCATACCACATCTTTGACTCATTTAAGCTATTTTATTCTATTTGTAGTGTTGTGTCAGCTAACCAGAAAGGTAGGCATAAGCACCAGTTCACCAGTTCAACCCACAAACCTAATTCTTGGTGAATCTGTTGTCAGACATGTGGATGGAGGGGAGGGATGAAGGGATGATTACATGCTGCTTTCCAAAAGCAGTCATCTCTGACACAAAATACAGACTTTCAGAAATATTGTGAAAACATAAAACTAACACATTATTGTGCATTTTGGTGCATGTTAACGTTCATAGAGAAACAGTGTTACCTCCAAGAAGATTTTCTGGCCTAAACAGCTGAGAATGCAAACTGTTATCAGTAGTTCATTCCCAACACAGGGAGGTTTTGTTTTAACCATGCTGCTTAGCCTAAACACCTGGCTCGCAAAAAAAATAGTTTTTCAACTGAGATGAACTTCTTAGACAATTTCAACCTATTCTGGAATTGCGGAGAACATTTCAGACCAAATAGCATCGAACTCGGTTGGATAGGGACCAAAGTTTTAAGAGACAACTATCTATTCTCACTCAATCGCCCAACGTCCTTGGGGCCTGATACGCACTCGGGAGCTGTACAGAGTGAACAAGGAGAACATAACAAGAACTCTGTGGCGCCAAAACATCTGCCCCCCCACAACCTGAAACAGAGGTGGTGTGCTCAGCCACCTCCACTGGAATGAAGCGTGTGAAGATTGTGACCAGGACATTGTACAAGTAGCTCCAAACTCTCTGGGATCTCATGGTGAGATGGAGATTGTGAGCACATGGAAACAGACAACATTGGAGTGCAGCAGCTGACATTCTCACCTCCCAAGGCTGAGGACAGGCTATCGTGATATGGAGGCGCTTATTTATAAAAACTCTCGGTTCAAGTCAGGGCACTGTCTGCTCACATACTCAGCTATACCTGTCCTAGTCAGAAAGAGAACCAATATGCATTCTTCAGAGAAAGTTGTTAACTATTCTAATGTAAAATATGTTACATAGCAACATGAATCCGTTTTTTTCTGAAAATCAGATATCTTTTAAAATATTTTAAAAGTAACTTGATTTGCTACTTTTAGCTGATACATGGTTAGATCAAGCATGCAGTGCTACTACCCGCACTGAATCAGCCCCCCCAAACGTCATTTTTATGGGTGCTGCCAGAACAGACCAAATAGGAGGGGGAATAGCCACACTATTCAGAGAATCTCTCCAGTGCAAACAGTCTTCTCTTGGTGGCTGTGTATCATTTGAATAACTATGTGCTCTCATTAAGTGTTCTGCTCATATTTTGTTAGTAACACTTGGCTATAGTTTTTCTTGATGAGCTAAGGCAACTCCGCTCAAAAATAATTATCTAAATGCTTCCATACTTAACAATTGCCAGCCCATATCCAATCTACCATTTGTTGGCAGAATCATTGAAGGTTTAGGATTTAAATGACACACCTTAATACCGATACGAGCAAAGCATCAGTCCTAGTGTTATTGGACTAGTTAGTCCTGTTAGCGCAGCCAGTGATTATAACTTCGGACTAATACAGACTGGAACATTGGGTTTCGATTTTCAGGTACGGATATCAAGTGGCTCAGATCATACTTACAAGACAAGAGCTTCTTTGTTGCCATTGGAAATGTCAATGTCCTTGACCTGTGGTGTTGATCTCGGGGCCTTTATTATTCAACTTTTATATGCTCCTGCTTGGACAAATTATTAAAGACAACATGATTTCTTATCATAGCGAAGTTGATGGCACCCAAACGTACTCAGCCCGCCCACCTAATGACTTTGGTCCCCTAGAATCTTTGTCAATACATTGACCAAATTAACAGCTGGATGCCTCAAAAACTGAAATAATCTTATCTGATAGAAATGAGGAGGATTTAGGAGTGCTACTCATTTTTACACAAAATGACTTCAAGCAAAGGACTGTTAAAAACCTTCATGTTTAATTGTTTGCATTCTCTGTTTTAACAACCATGTGACTAAGTCAGCCTTTTACTCTCAAAAACATAGCAAAACTTATAGACCTTATGTCAGAACTACAAACTTCAGCTTGTACAAAATGCAGCTGCTAGAGTTCTTACAACAAAAAAATAATTAAATGACCACATTTCTCAGATACTTAAGTCCTTACACTGGCTTCTGGTAATTCACAGAATTGACTTCAAAGCAGTGCTGATTGTCTGAAAATCACTAAATGGAGCAGGACCAAAATACTTCTCAGATATGTTTCAGCTGTACACACCTGCTAGACCTCTCAGATCACTGGAGGGAAATCTGTTGGTAATAGCTACTGTCAGGACAAAACCTTGTAAAACTAAATCAACTTCAAACCCAACTGTTCTCAGATGCTTTTTGTTAACTGGTCGAATGCACTTTTTCCCCCTATGTTCTTTTAGCTGATCTAATGCACTTTTTTTCTGTTCTTTCAACTGTTTAAATGCACTTTACCTTCTTAAATGTGTATGAATTGAGCTATATAAAAAAACCTGCCTTACCTTGCCTATATTTTCATTTGTGTTCTAGCAGCTATCTTGCTCCTAAAGAGAAAACAATTATGTCTTGTATGTCTTCTTTCTTACAGCTGCAATGAGACGAAATAATCCACACCGGAGAAATGTGGTAAATATTATGTCTGTTGACAGTCATAACCAGTTTCCTAACCACAACATGCAATTATCACATCCTTGAAACTCAAGTGTTTTCAGGATTCCCACTGAATTCCCTGTATTGCCTTTGCAAATGTGATTCTCAAAATACAATTAATGGTGACGGCTTCTCATCACTCATTTAAACCCACTCACAGGACTAACATTCATTGAAGAATATAGCATATCCTTTGTTGTTTTTCCCATTACTCATTGTTTCACACTCGAGTGTTGACATTCTTAATTCTTTTCAAATGTGCCCTAAGGAGGAGAACGTCAGGGTGACTGAGGACAGGCCAGTGATGAAGGAGGCGACGCACCGCGCCCTGAAGCAGCTGGTGGGTTCCAGGGCCGCTGAAGACGAGGACACGGGCCTGGGGGACAGCCTCCCTAACACAGCCAGCTCCTCGCAAGCCAGTTTGTCTGCACTGACACCTTCCTCCCACACCCCCCTCTCCTGCAGCAGCAGCGGCAACAGCAGCTCCGCGCCCCCCAACCCGCTGACTCTGCCTCTCATTAGGGTGAGATTGTTCTCACTGAGCATGCTTCTGCTTTCTGTCCACGTCGTCCGAAGGGCCAGGCAGGCAGGCAGACAGGCAGGCAGTCTTGTCCACAAAGGCTTGGTGTGGCTGGAGGAGGTTTCCAGGGCAAACAATTGCAGGTGTATGCATCACGCAGCTGGTCAGTTGTGTGGAGATTGAGATCAGTTGATGAAATGGGTGTGCTGCTGCTTCAGTTGGATTGAAGAAGTGCAGCCACACTGTGCCTTTGCTGACAAGATAGCCCAGCCAGTTCTGATTGAATCTTGCTGCCCTTTTTCCTTGCATTGGTGCCAGGGCCAGAGACCACATACGTGTCATCTGCCAGCTGCCCTGATGCTTTGTTTCTTTAACATTTGGCGAGTATTGTTTGGTGCATATTTCTTGTGTGAAAGAATTCAATTCATCACAACTCGTTGGGATTGAGAAGTTTCTGACATTGGGAATCATGAAATTGATATCATTGAGTCCTTCAGTGATTTTTATATAGACATTGCATCAGATAATTTGCTGTTGCTAACTAACTGTTACCGCATCCCAGTACCTAATTCAGTGTTAACAACATTGTTGTTTTTCTGTTTAGGTGATAGACCATGCCCCAGGCACTCGAAGACTCGTTCCTGTAAATGGTAAGAAAACATTAACATAGACATTAAATAATGATTTGTCATATTTGGTTCAATCATCAAGTCATGAAACGGGAGAATCCAGAATAAATTAAACCTGAATGTTCTGTTCATTTTCATGTTTCAAAAGACTTTTTTCATCTGGAATTGCATACATTTAAGTTTATTTTGTCTTTTTTTTAGGAGAGGAATCACTGAAGAAAAGTTTTGACCTTTTTGAGGAAGTTGATGTTCTGTTTCACAAGAGATTCTTCCGGCACATAGGACTCAGTGATAACGACATAAGAAGCGTTGAGCATTCTTGCTCGGATGATAAGATGTACGCCCTCCTCCGAATGTGGATGGAGAGGAAAGGAATGAAAGCCTGTCTTAACGACCTCATAGATGCTTTGCTTTACCTGGACCAGAGGTTGTCAGCTGAAAACATTATTGCACAGGCAGTAGAAAGTGGCTTATATACGTGTGAGGAGACTCTGATTGATGACTGACTTGACCTGCCATTTGTATATTTGTTTGAAAATGAACTGGTATATATTTTTTAAGTTTTGTCTTTATTTTTTTCAGTTGCACTGGCATCTGTGTGTGTTTAGTTAAGGTCCATCAAATGGAGCATGAAGTCAGGCTTGAATTAGTTTAATGTACAAATAGAGCTCATACACAAGGTTCTGTACAATGTGTCTTATTTATTTTAGAAAATTCTGGAGAAATAGTATCAGAGTATTTAGTAAACAAGTTAATTGGGAAAGTCATCAATATTTAATATTACAATTTAATTTTAGTTTTCATATTTTCCACAGAATTAAATGGCACTGTAGCTTTGACCTTCTGTTCATTCTTCATGGCAAAAGATTGCTACAGGTTGTCTCCTGCTCCTAAAGCTGGCTTGATATAGGCCCTTTTAGAGCAATCAGTACTGTTATGATAATTGTATGGACATCTCAGTCAGATTGAAATAAGTCAAACCTCAGCTCCCTAAAACGACCCAATGAAAGGCAGTGTAGGTATGTAGCTTGCTCATACAAGATGGAAGAACACCAGCATGAAACAACTAAACACAGATCAGTGTTTACAGATGGTCTTCTGTGGTCACAGCTAAATGTGATGCAACTTTAAATGAATGTGCATATTAGTTAAGAACATTTTATTTGATAATACATGTTGCCTTTTGTGAGGTTTGAAATCTAGTGGTTTTTTTTCTTTTTATCCTGAGGCATGTGTTATTGTTGTCATGGTGATCCAATGAAGATGGGGATCCAGTATTAGTTTCAGATGTACATTACAGTACGCTTGTGTAGTTCCCATGGTACTGAAAGAAATTCTGAATGTGTTGTACTGAAGCACTGGTAATAATTAATTAACTATTAATTGAACTGGCATATCTCATAATTACAACAGTCAGTGCTGAACAATACTTAGACTATTCTAGACTATTCCAAGCATGTAATGTGACCAAGTGATCAGATACATTTTCAGGGCTTCTAAAAAACCAACTGTTAAATAATTAAGGAGATCTTTGAATGTCAACAATGAGTGATCAAGATCATGATTTCCTGTCACTGTACTTTCTGTTGTAAGAAAAGGGCAACAAAGAGGTCTGTTTTTGTATCAGTTATTTGTGGTGTTATGGTTTGTTTTGTATTTGCTGTTGGCGTGTTTTGTACTTACTTATCCTCTGAAGTTGTCACACTGAGATTAAATTATATACATTTCCCTGTGATATGGGGGGGGGGGTGTTTCTCTATAAATGCAATAAAAATGAATTCAATGATTTATGATCAAATGAGAATTGAGGTTTTACTGTGCCAGTAGTACCACTTGGATCACATGCATTATGATACATTTACACTTAGGGTACCCGGTAGTCCTTTGTAGTCAACAGTAAGGGAATGTGCATGATAACATAACTTAGAATGAGCAGTTGTATGTTATTTTATCTGAACTTATTTATTTCTATATGTCAGTATTTCCTCTGGAATTCAGTTCAAATGGTGATCAGTGAGAAAACTGGTTTACTTGTCTCTGGAAATGTATGTAGCCTAAGTGGATAAGAGCCTACTAGCTGTTTAGTGATCCCTGTTGAGGGTATTCTGATTAAGTGAACATGCAAAGCACAAAGGCATAGGCTAAATGTATCTGATTCTAGCCATATGTCATGGCCTATTGGGCCCACTGTGTGCTGCTCAGAGGGTTACTACAAAGGTGGGCCCATAGGGCTTTCTCAAAAGGAATCATGTATGGACAACCCACATGTAGAGTGCATCACAGGGTGCTGATTTTCTAGGCAATTAACCTGCACTGTGTCACTGATGTTCCCCCATTTAAGACCACTGCAACAATCTCCTCTGGCGTGCAGCTAGGACACAAGGAACATTAAACTTGTCAGTTGAGTTGAATGTAGGGTTTTGCTCTTGGCCTTTACTTTTTACCGTGTAGTCTGCATCTTTTCACTTAAGGGTAGTCTGTTCTAGTGGAATTTCACAGGTCTGTGTGAAGTTTCAATACATGTAGCCACATTGCAGTACCATCTCCACAGAAGATTCCGTCATGCTGGAGTTGAACAGAGGGGGGTCCGAGATGGTTCAAGATGTGAATCACAGGCACAAGATGCAAGTGTGGATTGAAATAATTCTGAGAAATTGTGGGGGCGGGTAAAACAATGTTCTTTCAATCCAGAGAACAATGTTGACAATGTTTTACCATATTGTATTTTGTATTGTATTTACCACTGGGTTGTCAGAGAGATCTGTTTTTTTTCTGACTTTCTCACAGTGATATTGTATAAAGTAGCAAAAGGCAACAATCTTACAATCATCTCTAAGCTTGGACATCTGTAATGTGCAAAGCTTAAGGGCAAAACCCTTCTCTCTTTATGTCGGGGAAAAAGGTTTCATGCGCTCATCCACATTTGATGTAATCCGTTTTGAATTTCAGTCTTCGATTATTGTTAGGGTTACACATAGCATGCCATAGTGAAATACATAAATAAATACAGACCGACCGACAGACGGCAGATCTATTTTACTGGGGGGGGATCCCTTCAATGTCCACATGATGTCAGCACAAGGCATTCTTTTTGCAGAATTTGCGCTGTGAAGTAAACACTTTCAGAAAGTGTATAGCTAATTCAGAAAATGATTGCTACACAGTGACTACTCAACTGAATCCTCAAAACATCTTAATGGCTTAGTGAAAGATCTGGCAGAACTTTGATCTCTGCTTTCCACTTTTGTCTCGAAAACTATATTGGTGGTGTCGATAGAAAACGACATTTCCCATCGCCCACTTCGCCATAAACAAGGAAATAGTCTACGGGTACGCCAAGAAGCCTGTATTTTACTGTGTCTCAATTGCGTAATTTAGCGACTGTACCCTTCATATGAGGAGAGCTATGTGCTAAAAGTTCTTGCACTTTATGCACACGTAATAATTGACCGGTTTTACACAGTTCAAGATTGATTCAAGGACAGCGCCGCAGAAAAGGTAAAGTTACCAAACCTGCTCGACCTTGTTTGAACCCAATTACTCACATGACTTCAGATTTTGTACAAGTCTGTCACTTCCTGATATACTGGTCAGCGCACAAATCTTAAATTATCAGGTGAACTTTTTCTTTCCCCGTGTTTTCCCAGTCTGATAATATCACCACCATGTTACGGTCGCACACTGTAGCTTAATTCACTGGTTCATAATGTATTTATACTTACAGCTTCCACTCTTTCAACAGGAGGTTTCAAGAGGATGACTAGACGCAATTCAAAGAGGCACCTGGATAAGAACAAAACTCTGAAGTGGAACATCCATCTAGGAAAGGGGAACTGAAAGTAAATGATATTTCAAAAGTTCTGTTATTGTAAACGTATGCCTATCATTAGGGGGTGGCACTATGAAACTGGACTTTCACAAGAAGTTTGACTTTTGGTCAGGGTTTATAACTTCAGCTGCTCCGATTGAGAAGTGAGAGGGAACACAGCCTGTATACCTCAGGTGAGCTAGATTATTTTTCATATTCTGCATTTGCTAGAATTCACACTAGCACAACCTACAATATATTCCAGTTATAATGAACTGTTTACTATTAATTGTTGTAAGGACTTTATTGTAATAGGCTAATATTGTGATTTCCAGGTCTTATCACCATGTGGATTTGTAAAAGCATTTATCTCTGACTGAACACTAAACAATAGCCTATATGATAAACCATACACAGGGTGCCATGATTACTACTGGTGTCTGAATTCATGGAATTTCATTCTCAAATTTTATTTCAATACATAGTTTAATTATTCATAAATATCATGTTCAAATAATCTGATTATAACTTGATATCTGTGTCTGACGGAACCCTCTGTATATCTTCTGCACAGGTCATACCAGGATTAGATCCACTATGTCCTTTTATCCCTCTTATTTACTGTGTCTTTGCCTGGGAGTTCTATGTGTGGTGTTTGTCTCTTTCTGGAATGCTCAATGGCGTGGTGGCTTTGCATGGGATGGCACGGGCAAACAGTTCAACTGGCACCCAGTTTTTATGGTTACTGGGTTGGTGGTGCTGTATGGTAATGGTGAGTAAAATAAAGTTGAAATAAATGTACATGGTCTTACATTTCCCTTGGGTTGTCTCTCACTTCCTCCCTCCTCTCTCTTTGCATATCACATGCTTTCTTCAGCCACTTGCCTGACGACAATTCATCTTTGTTACTTCCAATACTTCCTTATTTTATTGTGGATGTGCTTTACTGTCTAGACAATGCATGATAAAATATTTCTCCTTTCCTCTACCTCTTTCTAAACTCTAGCGGCTGTGTTGTATCGCGTGCCGCTAACTTGGGGACAGAATAAGACACCATGGAAACTGGTGCATGCTGGGACACTGCTCCTGGCTTTGATTCTGTCTGTTTTGGGACTTTGTGCTGTGTTTGATTTTCACAACGCCCAAAATACCCCCAACGTATATTCACTGCATAGCTGGATCGGCATTTGCACCGTGGCTCTCTTCACCTCTCAGGTACTGTGTGGAAACACAAAGGTTGGTTAAAACAAACCAACAGGAACAATGTTTCCTATTTACCATAACTGTACCATATGAATCACATGAGATTTTTTAATGTGTGTTTACACTGCATAACAATGATTACTGTACAAGAGGACACTATATGTGTATAACTCTCTTCCTTTTTCTGTTAATGCATAAGCTCAAAATGAACAATTGAGCTTTGAGTTGTACCTTCTTCAAAAAGAGGGGAAGCTGATTGTATCTCTCTTTCATGTCCTGTGGTTTTATTATCAGTGGGTGGTTGGTTTTGCTGCCTTCTTACTTCCCTGGTCCCCAGTGGAGCTTCGCAAACTGATCAAACCTACTCATGTCTGGATGGGAGCCATCATTCTGGTTCTGAGCATCATTTCCTGCATATCTGGGATCAATGAGAAGTTGTTTTTTTCTCTGTAAGTATCAGTGTTAGTTGGTACATGCTATTTGTTTTGTATGCCAGACTGTAGTCAGCTTCACATACAGAAGAAATTATCTTCCTTTGAGAGGACAATGGCACATATCCAATCATGTGTCTATGTATCAATCTGTGTATTTACTGTACCTGAATATTTGTCTGTATTTCCTAAAAGTATTGTACTTTCAATTAAATCTAGAAAAGGAAATGTTAATGGAACGCAGCCTTATGCCAAGCTTCCATCAGAGGCCCTCTTCGCTAATTCTCTTGGAGTCCTTATTGTGGTGTTTGGATTAGTTGTGTTGTACATCCTCTCCAACCAAGGGTGGCAACGACCAGAGCCAAACCATGATGGAGAAGGTTATAGGGTAAGGCTTACAGATATCAAGTCATTTAGTGCAATATGGTGTTGACAGTGTTACATTTTCATAATGGTTTTTCATGATATGAAAATATATTAAAACATGATTATGCTATGAAAAACACTGACAATTGTCTTACCTAACTTGATCTCTCCAGCCATTGCAACATGAAGAAAGTTGATGGCCAATTGCCACAGGAACGGAAACAGACAACAAAGATCTTCACCTGAGATGATAGAATGTATACAGTATGTTGGCCTACAAGTGTATGTATGCAATACTTTTATATTAAGTAATTTATTTCATTTTTGCAGACACAATGCTGAAATTCCGAATACATATTTAGAATCTATACCTTTTGTGTTGTCGTTTTTTGTAATTAAAAGCAATTTGATTAACGAATAAACATGTTTTTACTGCTGTTGTAAATCTCGACATTTCACTCGATGAATACAAGCCTGTCAAGAGGCGATTTAGACATTTTAGGAGCATCAAATTAAACATGGACATTGTAGCGAAGGGAGAGTGTGGTCACCCCATCCGGACTCGAACCCATACTCATCTGTAGTGACGATCACATCGTCACACTGCCCTCACCTTCGGGGAGCGCACCCTTGCGCCTCACGCACACAGGCATTCCTCGCGCATCCACCAACTGTACTTCTCCCATCCAGAGTGCCCCACACACAAGTGCTTCACCCATCTATGGGGTCCCTCACACAGGGGTCAACTTACCTGGGGGTCCCTCACACAGTTTTACGGGCACGCCTCCGATGACCTCACAGCGAGCCATCCCACTTCTGACACCATTTGTAGCGAAGGGAGAGCGTGGTCACCCCACCCGGACTCAAACCTGGGTCTACAGGGTGCCAAACATGCTCTCTGACTGCAACGCCAAAGAGCCAGGCTCGATGGCATGGCATTCAGAGCACATACTCATCTGTAGTGACGATCACATCGTCACAGCCATACATCGGCAGTAGGCCTACCTTGGGACCAAATTTGTAGCAGTATAAAATCCAACAGCCAACCAGTAGTCTTTGCATGACAGCATACTGAATAGGCTATTTGTATAAACAACAGGGTGAAAAGTGTGTGGTTGATGGCTTATGTCTTGAAAGCTTCAAATGTGAGGCAAAATGTTCTAGAACTAGCCTACAGGATTATGTTCTGAGGACGTTGGCATACAAAGGGCCATGACTAATAAATTAGTACATTTGTTAGGTGAAAATTCACTCCAGTAGCCTGTAACCAGCCAATCACCAACGTTGTCCCAGGAAGGAAGGGATGTATTTGATTAAGTATCAACATTTAACCAGGATCAAGGACTCCTACCAAAAGGCAAAAAAAAAACACATATTAGCTTCAGGACCTTCTTGAATAACCCTATACAGTAGGCTACTTCGAAGAGTTAAAACTGCAACGGCTAGATTAACCAATGAGTGCCGGCCTGTTGACCAAAGCCTGCAAGATGTAGCAGAGACCCTAAAGTCTTTTAAGGTGATATTTTTATCTTGTGGGACAAGTTATTATCTGGTGCTCACGAGATAATTATAACTTGTGGGAACAAGTTAATAATCTGTGGGAACAAGTGAATCATTTTTTCATTGTCATTTAATGTTATATCCTGGACCACTATATAGGTGGAGAGCGCAATTTATAGGTAAGGAGTATTCACAGAACATACAGAATTACATCATAATTTTATTTCTGGGGTCTAGTAGAATATTTTTCTTATACTGTACGTCTCTATTCATCCAGTGTCTGAAACGCTCTGTTGGAGCTACTGTATATTTTATGACTGAATATTTGAGGCTGTATATTTTTATGGTTATGACCTTGTTAGACCTACTCACTTGACTAATTTGACTTCTCTTCTCGATTAGAATTTTTTTTTCGATTAGGTGTTTGCCCCTTCCATCTCGACCAGTGGCATAACTATCGACGGTGCACACAGTGCAGCGGCTGTCATGGGCCCATGTAGGAAGGCGATTTTCTGCTGCTTCACTATTGCAGGTGGACCCTCTCGCGCATTGACCCCTTCACAGTCTTCTAAGTAACTATTCAACAATATCACTAAAATAAATTGCAATTGTGATAACACTACAACCCTCCCAAAACTCTTAAGGTTTTGAGTAGTAGCTTATTTGTATGTATTTTTATTTGTCCTTTATACATATGATTTATTTCATCTTGTTGCTTTCTTCTTAAAAGTTACGAAAGAAGAAGTCTTGCTTGTCGTGATGTTTTCTTTAACGGTTCAACCTTTTAGCAAGAAGCAAGTATTCCTCAGAAAATGAAGAATAAAAAAGATGAGTCATTGGGTATGTAGGCCTACACAATGTGACGAATTATGTTGATGCCAAAAAACGTTTACTGACGTGACTATATAGCATCCCAAGCTAGGTATGCCTTACACCAATAATTAACGTTAGCATATAAACTGACGGGCAAGACTGCCAAGTGAAGGCACCTGGAGTTTTTGCGTTTCTATGTAAAATAGACCCCGGTATAAGGTTTGCTATTTGTGGCGCTGAAAGACACCTACGTTCTGTGCGGGTCTACAGGTGTATTACTTACTTTGTTGATGTAAATTAGATGAGTTTTTTTTTGTCAAGAGAAAACACAACTGAAGCTCTTTCTGCAATGAATTGGGAGACCGAATAAAGGTTGAGTCTATATGGTCCTCAACATATATTTAAGTTCCGCCTTTCCGGCAGTTGCGTAAACATTGACTTTGGGAACGCGAAGGAGGGGCTTACGTTGCATTGTTTATATTTATTGATACGGAATGGCAGAAGCTGCACCTGTCCCACCTGCTGTACCTGCCAAAGCTCCAAAGAGGAAGTCCACAGCAAAACCTAAAAAGTCCGGCCCGAGCGTGTCGGATCTAATTTTGCAATCGGTTGCAACATCAAATGAGCGCAAAGGAGTTTCCCTCGCTGCCTTGAAGACATCGTTGGCTGCAGGAGGCTATGATGTTGAAAAGAACAATTCAAGAGTGAAACTCGCGTTGAAGTCCTTGGTGAAAAAAGGGGCGCTCGTGCAGACCAAAGGCACTGGCGCGTCTGGGTCATTCAAACTGAACAAAAAGGCAGAAACCAAAAAGCCCTAAAAAAAAGTCACAGCTAAAGTCAAGAAGCCAAGTGCTAAGAAAGCTGTCTCAAAGGCACCTAAACCGAAAAAGGCGGCGAAGAAACCCGCTCTGAAGAAGTCTTCCAAGAAAGTCAAGAAGCCAGCACCTGCCAAAAAAACAGTGAAAAGTCCCCAAAAAGCCAAGAAAGTTGAAGTGAAGAAAGTTACTTAGAGTCCTAAGAAGGCCAAAGCAGTCAAGCCGAAAGCAGAAAAGGCAAAGAAAGCACCAGTAAAGAAGAAGTGAAGTAAAGAGTTGTATCAGGAGTTATATCATGTCTGGTGCGTTGACGCATGGGTTTCTATTTTTGTACAGTTATTTATGGGATTTATGCAGCAGTAAAACATTACCACTGGACTGTTATGAAATGGCATTTCATTGCTATTGTGAATAGGCCTTTATCCGTTATTATTGTTATGTACAGTAGCTAGTGTATTTATCACTTAAGTAATAGTTCTAATGTCTCTGACTGGAAACAAATTGAATTTGGCAAATTATTTTTTCTTTATTAAAAGGTCAGCATGTGAATGCATTGTCATGACTGTCACCTTTTGAATCTACCCATTTTCTGTTGTCTATAGAATGGAAATGTCCATAGTGTTTAGACTTCTCAAGGCATTATTGTCTTAAGAGGTTTAAAATAGCTTGCTAACATTTCAAGCTAAGCTTTACATTGTCATTTACCCTCCATTCTGTAGTATATCATTTTTACAACCTTTCAAGCCATCAGTTACATTGATGGTGAGACATGAGATAATGCCTCTTCGTGTGGATTTGAACATAGATTGGAATCAAGGTAACATTAGCTTTGTTGAAGTCAGAAAGCTGATTAGGTAACTGTTGGATGCATGCAAACACTTGCCTTCATTGGTCAGTGGATAGACCAATCATGGTGTGCTGTTTTCAAGCACCAACTAACACCATATGATGGCAACTGAAATGTTGTTTTGATATATTACAGAGGGTTTGTGAGGTCAGGTTAACCTGATTTGGACAATTACAAACAGATTTATTTTAAATGCACAGTGAAAATGTTTTGCGTTTCTTGTTTCCTCCTTGGATCTAGTTTTTTTCTGATCCAGTTTTTGGTGATTAACTGTATTCTTCTATAAAATGTTGCAATAAATGTGCTTCATGTGACCAGTCTCTCTCTTATTATGAGTATCGAACCTAATTTATAATAGGAATGGTTAAAATGTAACTACGAAATAAAACAAAAGTTTTAATAACTCTAGTGATACTCATTACAGAGACATACTGTATGGTCCCATGGAGTCCCAATTTACACTGATGTGAGAACATACATGCATCTTATAATGATGGGATAACTCAGTGGGATATGTAATCAACTGCTGTGATTAAAGAAAGAAACACATCAGCTCATCAACTAAATTCACTATCTGAAATATATTACTAAAGCACAAAGGGATACAACTCATGAGCATCTACTGCCTGTAAAACCACAAATTGATGCATGCTGCAACATCATTTTAAGTGGAATCTCCACTAAAACCAGACAACAATGTCAAAGGTCATTTGACTTGGACATGACATACGAGTTGTTTGAATGGTCAGAACAATTAGAACGGGACTGTAAAAGTCAGGATGAAGAACAGGCAAGAAGAGGCGAAAAAGTTGACTTGAGGAAAGTCAAAAACATCTCCAGTTTCGCAAACACCAAGGGTCTTACATAAACCAATACATGTTCATGACTCAATGAAGTTAAAGTTCATATCCTTTCTAATATGTCTTGAATTTTACATTTCGTGTTAATGCATTTTGTAACTGACTGGCTCTCATTAAAATAGCACTATGCTTGACGACTTGTTATTGAACAACCTTCAATTTAACTGCAGCCAGCTTCCACGGGGTGGCAGCGTTTTCCTCATTTGTAGGGTATCTGCCGGAAAATGCACCGATACTTTTTTGTTTTGTGTTGCCTGCCGGTATCCTATGCCACATCATAGGCCACCTCGGCACCTATTTGCTGCTGAACTGCATCAACATGTTTAAAATTCGGCCACTCAAACAACGTGAAGTCCCAAATCCTCCCCAAAGGAGCAAAACATTAATTGTCATACTCACAACTGTGTTCAATTAACAGAAAAGGTGTTCTAAACAGTTGCGTGAACTTTTTAATTCGACAAGATTAATATCAGGTCTTCGCAGGACAACTGGAAATAACGAATTTAAGCTATTTTTAATCGAAATGCAGGCTATAACAGTGAGGTCATTTCAATTGTGGGCGTAACGGGGTAGTTCTGCAAGGCGTGACTTTGTCTAGGGCTTCTCTCAAATTGCTGGAGGTATAGAGAAAGTTGGAAAAGGATTACAATAGCCAACAGTTATCCACGCCGCAGCTCTTTTCCAGTAAGAATAACTCTCTGGAAAATCACAGTAAGTACCAACCGTTTTTATATGCACGTCGTTAATACCAATTTAATTCTTAAAACACCCCAAATGGAAGGAAAATAAGCTATTTTACTCAGATACAATTACAATTTTGCAAAACTTCGCAAGATAACGTTTTGGTACAGTGGACTTGTCTATAGGCGTTTGATGCACTGGTCATCTTTACTAGCCCGAGTAATAATAGCCACTTACAAATGACTGGAGTTCATTTCCTTAGGGTTGTGAAGGGTGCTATAAAGGGGGAGGGGTCCAGATAGATTGCAAAATAGACTTGATGATGGATTAATAAAGAACCAGTTAACCCAGTTTCCCCAAAAATTGTTAACAGTAGAAAATACAAAAAGTAAGCCTAATGTATGCTATGTCAGCTCCAGCTTTGTCATTAAGATATTTAAATGAGGACAGAACCATCTTATGTTTTAGTCATTCTAGAATCCAGAAAAATACAGGCACTCTAGAGGAAAATACAAGTTTTTAGTTGTCGAAGAGAACTCCTTTCATTGTGGGTGTCACCAGGACACATGTCCTCTAAATTGTCCAAGTTGCTGTGGGTCACCATAACTCATTTGCAATTATCTTCGTGTCTGACGACATGACCTCTGATGCCCTGCCAGATTCCCCTTTCATGGTGGCCAGTGGAAACTATGTGGCAGGAACAAACAGGCTGATTCCCAGTGGAGGGACAGTGGTCTTTTCTTTAGAAGTGGTCAGGGTAGGCGACCATTTGAGAGAAAGAAGTTTCCGCTCTGAAGGCCATAGTATACCTTGGACCTGTGATGAGCCTTAGCTACAAACAAAACATTTTCGAGAAGTGTTAATTCCAGTGGGTTTGCTACAGCTTGTAAGTCTCTCAGGACCTGTGATTGCCTTTTCACAAGCTACATTAGGGTTAATTTAATATTGTCAAAGGTAATAGAAGGACTGTCTCAGTATTCAAGTAAATGTAGACAGCTAAGGTTTAAGTAGGTCTATATGTGGTCGTTAACAGTGGGACACACAGATATATATATTCAGTATTATATGCATGCCGTGTTCATATACATCAATATGGAAAATATTGAGAAAGGATAAATCCAACTGTAGGAAGATCCTGATTGGTAATGTGGGTGGGGAAACAGGAGCCTCAGAGCTCCATGCAATTGGAGAGATTCATTTTATAACATGGTCATTTTATAACTTGTGTAACAACTGCCACATCATGGTGCAAAATAAAGGCCTGCTGTTACAAAATGAAAAATGTCCATGGATGTAGCCAATATATGTGGCTACATATATTTTGTTGCCATCATATTTCCATGCCCAGACATTATTTGACTGAAGAACACTTAAAAGAGCATTCTTGCATTTCTGATTTACTCTTTATCCAGAGCGCTCCAGGTAGTTCTTTGAAGATGTAGATAGTTCATGACTCTTTTCTAAGTACTAGGAAAGGACTGGAAACTTTGAGTAATGCCCTCCTGAGGCCTATACTTCATCCCTAGACTGAAAAAGACTGCTTTTACGCTTGAAGTATACATGCACCTTTTTCAGTTAATTTACAGCTGTTAGAGAGCTGTCACAATAAGTCTTTTTAAGCCAAACCAGACAATGTTACCTTGAGTCCCTTTGACAGACATAGATGGATGTAAGAAATGGATGTAAGAAGATGCCTGTAATCTCTATTAACCCTAGGGCACATGTCTTACCCTATTTCAGTTAGAAGGAGCCATCAGGTTGCTGAGTTGCTACCACCATGCCGGCTACCTGGTCACTACCCTGTTTTTTGGCCAAGTTCATGTGTTTATGGAGTCTCTGCCAGACCCAGTACGAGCACCTGGGCTACCCACCGGGTTTCCCCGATCCCACCATTGAGCAGTACACAGCCCCAGAGCTCCCAGCCGATACACCCAGGATACAGCTACGTCTGGCGGGGGATAAACGCAAGCACAACGAGGGCCGTGTGGAGGCGTACTATGAAGGCGAGTGGGGGACTGTGTGTGATGATGACTTCACCATCCATAATGCACATGTGGTGTGCAAGGAGCTAGGCTATGTGGAAGCTGTGTCCTGGTCCCCATCATCCAAGTATGGGAAGGGAGAAGGTAAGGTTCTTATTATCATATAATAAAACAGATATATAACAATAGTTGTTCCAGCAGGAAGATGATATCCCAAATGAATGAGAAATGTCTATGACAAATACTTGCGTAGTGCAAAAGAAGCTCAAAAGTGAAAGGTGAAGGGTATCGTAAAACAAGCCTTTCTGTGGAAGAAGTTATTTTTCTTAATCCACATAAAGATGTTTCACTAGATAGTGATGTTTTCATTTTTGCTCCACTTCAAATGGAACTGTGACAGTCATAGTTTGTGTCAAACATATTTTGTGGCAGCCATCTTGGACAATAGGCTAAAAAATGAGCATACCATTCTGTAAGTAGACATACACCATCTCTCAGTGTTGGAGTGATTACAATTGATATGTTTATCAATATGTTTAATGCGAAACTAAATGTTTTTTTTAAGCTAGAAGGTGTCGATCTGATTTAATTATTGAGTATGCTACTTTTCAAAGATTAACCTTAAAAGTGTGTTGACTTATTCCCTTGATCCTTTGCCAGTCCCTTGTTGGGCTGTTGATTATATCCAGTCCAGTTACACATGTATATGTTGTATGTATGTTGATATGATGTCTGTTTTCCAGGTCGCATCTGGTTTGATAATGTCCACTGCACTGGGAAGGAGAGGACCCTGGCTCTTTGTCCCTCAAATGGAATCGGGGTGTCAGATTGCAAGCACTCTGAGGACGTGGGTGTCGTGTGCAGTGACAGGAGGATCCCAGGTTTCAAGTTTATCAACACTATGACCAACAATATAGACGTAAGACTTTTACTGCTTCTCTTTGTGTAAGACATACCTTGGTGCCTTTTTCTCATTGGAAGCATTTGTTTCATTTGAGGGATGGTTTGGCATAGCTGTGACTCTGCAACATCTGTTTCTTGTTGAGTCACACATTAGCTGACCAACAGCAAAGTTGTTTTATCTTTTCCAAAAGCACATAAATGCTGTATTCCACCATATATCTGACAGAGATGTCACGGTCTCTTGTGACAGTGTGCTGTTACCATTAAAGCTATTGCTAATTTGCAGCTCAAAATAAGAACTTAACCTACACGTGGTTCATTGAAGAATACACTTTGAAATGCATACTGATCCAAGTCCTTGCAGAATGCAGTTCTGCTCCGGCGTTTTATCGCCTGAATATTCTGAAGTGTTCTGGTAACTCAAAACAGTTTTGTTCAGATCGCAGCTGGTTCTTATGAGCAGTGACTGTGTCTGCCTCTGGGGAGGGTAAAGGGAGTGGGAGTCAGAGAGCTGGGGCTGTGCATGGTTCTTATCTGCCCTCTCTTAATGACCATAAAACAAACAGTCATGACAACAGGGTCCATCATAAGCAAACAGGGATATTTGTCATTTTGGCCTTTATTAAAAATCCCTGCAGAGGGATTCTCAAAGGAGATATAATGGTTGTCACACAGCGATTTGACAGTACACGAGGCAATGAGAATCAGAAAAAGAATAGTTAAGCATATGAACAGAATCAGAAAAGATAAGTGAAACTGTGTTGAGGTTTGTGGACTTGAATTCACACCAAATGTATTGGGAGAGGTTGCAAATGAATGCAAGAAGAATAGCGGTTTGTAAGGAGATAATCTCAAACCAAGCACTAAAAAGATGGTTGATTCTTCAATGGGCTCTTCTTGATCTTGGACAAAAAAAACAGTAGTTTTGGTATTATACGAGTCAAGGCTGCAGGCCCAAAAGCGTCTAGACGTCTCAACTCAGCTCCTGTTGTACTGTCTCCAGCTGTGCTATCCGCTGAGAAAGCCAGACTCAGGTTTTCCATTCACCGCTAGCCCACATGGGCTCCATGTATACGCACTAAAAATGCAGCAAACTCCTTAGCAATGCTGGAACATCATCTGGGAATGTTCATGAGGTAACTCGCAACAGGAGGGGAATGGGAATGACAATGGGCCTGCGTGGGTGTTTAAAGGTACATGATAAGCAAGTAGAGACGAGTAGAGAAAGGCTTTTCTACCCTCAGCACTCTGATTAACTCCGTGGTTTTTCAGTTGGTCAGCTGGGAGTGCTGTCAGAAGAGACTGGAAGTTCAAGCTACCATGTGTGTGTCACTGAGCAACGTGCGTTGTTGCTGCTCTAGTCACTCTTCATAAAGTGTATAGACATACTTCAGAAATGTTCTCCTTCAAAAGAGTGACCATCTGGGCAAGGAATCATTGAGCTTTATCTTATATCCTCTTGGTTTGGCCTATATGCTTATTGTGCATGTGTTTGTTAAATCTATATCTGATTGCCTTTAACCACTCTTCTTTTCATGCCTTTAGGCACATAATGCCAGAATTCTTTCTTTCCATTTCTCTCTGTCTTTGGCCATAATTCTAGAATCGCCCCAAGACAAAATCTCAGCCTAGATCTTCAGAACATTTTTGTCCATGTTAGGGTCAGAGGCGATAAGAAGGGTCGAACTTTGCTTCTTTCGACCTTGTGTAAAACTGACATCCTTGCATGACTGAAAGCATTGTAAGATTACCTCAGGCTTCAGAGACCCACCACGTGGTTCTCCCTGCTGACAAAGTGTTTTGGCAACACAGAACGCTAACTTCTTTCTATATAAACCTTGTGTGATGTGTTTTATTTTGCTTTTCTCTCGTCTGCTGCAGTCTGGGAGTGAGCCCGGGCTCTCTCTCTCTCTGAGAGTGGGCCCGTGCCTCTCTCTGGTTTGCCAGGACGTGGGTGAGCCCGACAAGCTTGTTGTTGTTGAATAAGTATACTTATATGCAACTCCGGAGTCCTGAGGTAACTTGAGTGAATTTTCACCTTACACAAGCAAGCGCAACACAAGACATAGCAAGACAGCTAATAAGTTATTACTGACTAGTCCAACAGAAAAAAGGCCAGCTCAGCATCTGACTTGCATCCTTTTGTAACTTTTAGCTCTTGCCAATAAGTAAAAGTCAAAGTAAAAGCTTCCTCTTATAGCTAGCAGATGGATTTAGTTGTTGTTGCGTGAAGTGGTGCCATGAAGAATTACATAGTTGTCACGAGAGGTTATGTGCCCTTTCCCCCAAAGTTACATAGTGCAATACCAGGCGCAACAAGGCTTTTGTTTCTCTTGTTTATATCCCAATACTTGCATTGCTGTTTCACTGTACGCTCTTTCTATCTTTTCCCTTTTTTTTTTACCTTAACATGACTTTAATTTGTTTCAATCCTGGCCTTGTTGTAGTATATCTCATGGTGATGAGCCCACACACAGCCCTCACTGTAGCCCATGGACTGTATATTCTGAACCAGGGCGGAAGGCTTTAGTGGCAATACATGCATTTCAAGGACTGGCCTGTGATCAAGGGAATATATAACTTTTTTCTACCAGACTCAATACTCAGCAACAAACAGGTCTTAGTCCCTTTCTGCATGTTTGTGAAGGGAATTGTTGGCCGTGTTCAGCTCCCAGGATGCTAACCCGTCATATTTAAGATATTCAATGGTCTGATTCATTTATAAAAAAGCTATTTTGGAGATTGCATTTATTTTTAAATGGCAAGAGTTGTGATAATGTTCAGTCCATTCAATTTGTCTTGGAACGCCACAGCTTTTTTTCTTCCTCCAGTAATACATTACTCATATAAGAGAATAAACAGAGAGAAAACATTGTTAAGACATCAGAGAGCTGTTAAAACAGTTTGACCTGATTAAAAAAGTCAGTAGCTAAGAACAGATCTTGGACATGCCTTGTTAATCGAGGAGCGGTGAAGCTATACAAAAGATTAACTCACTGCCCTTAAAAAGCTGCCATCACTTTGGAAGACCCATCCTTCTATTCTGCACAAACAATTGAGAATTTTATGAAGTTTTCTTTTTTGTGACACACTTGTTATTCAGTGTATATGAAAGAAGCCATATTACTTTCTGCCATGGTGTCAAAGGTTAGTCCTGATGTGTTAGGGGTCAGCGCTGTGCCATAAATTACCATGTCAAACAGCTGTCAAGGAGCGAGTTTGATGGGCATAGCCACACCAGCTGTGACAGGTTCAGGGGAGCATGTGCTGTTGCATTCTATGACTTCACAGTTCTATCAGCTGGTCTTGATGAAACCAATGAAGACGCATGATCTTTCCAAGACATAATATTGCACATAAAACAGCAGGAGGCTTTTTAAAATTATGACTTTAGAGGAAAGTTGCTTTTGAGTGCTTTTGAGATTGGCCTTAGTTTTCTCTGCAGTTGTATGTCTCACAAAACTGTCATGTGGTGCCACTGTCACCCCACAGACACAGACTTACATGAAATTGGCATGTCCTTCTAACAGTCTCTGCACCTTAATCTCTACAGTCCCTCTCAGATGTTTCTCTCCTGAGCCCAACTTGGAAAATGTTGTTTGTGTCGCAGGCCTTGCTCTTAATTTAATTTGCGTGAGAACAGAAGTCTGCTCAGAGTGGTCTATTTTCATTAAGATGACTATTTCAGGAAAGAGATAATCCTCCATTTGTGTTGTGGGTGACCGAACAACAACATGGGTCTGGGCCTTGTCCAACTCATGCTGTGGCACCAGACGAGGGTGTGGTGCCTGAATACTCATGCCTTCACTCACAGTCAGATCGCTGACACTGAACACTGAGGAGCAGACATGTGTACACAATAAGCACACAGGGATTGCACAGGCAACCAGTAGAGAATACATGTACTGTTAAGATTACGGAACATTTGAGACATTTAGCATTTGGTTGTTATTGGTTTATGATGTAGCTGTAGTCTGAAATGTGTACATTGATCTTCAGGACTGTACATAGTTCCAGTCCACTGTCTAAGTAAGTGAAAATATGGGCACTTTTCAGGGATTTTATGAGGGTCAGTGTGTTCATCAATACCATATGTTGCTGGATCCATGCACCATTGTTTTCACTGGCTTGGATATTCATTAGACGTGTTCTTTGTGAAGTTTTCATTCTTGCCAGATGAGGAAAAGGAGGAGGGTCTATGTTAGTATAACCTATATGGGACCTCAGTTACACTATTCAGGCCTCTACCCACAGACAAATAATTGTCAGTAAAAGACGTTTCAAGAATTTATGATACGCAATAATGTGATTTATGTGGCCTCTGAAGTCCAATTTTCTTGTGACACTCAAATCCCTGTTCTAATTATGCAAGGGGATTTGGGATAGTAATGGGAAGGCCTCCTCCATCTTGAACATGAAGGCCATTAACAGTTCCAAAAAGTTGAACGATTCCAAAAAGTTGATAGACAATGATAAATGCATGTAAATGTTGATGAAAAGTGCACGTGAAGCTTTGACATGGGCTGTCTGTCGATTCTCCACTTGTGCCTATGGCTCCTTGTGTTTTGTAAGTTGTAGGAGGGCCCTGTTTAGCAAGAGTTCCTGCAAGTTTCCAGTGTGACGCTGCTTCCCCAAAAAAAGTGTTCCCCCTAACAAATTGATACTCCAGCTGCTATAACCCCCCTCCCCCCCATTATCCACCACTTGCCAAAAAGCTTTTTCCTTGATGGAGAAGCAAGTCATATTTTAGATGCGATTGCCATGCTTCTGTTGTTCTGTCCAGACACGTGTGAAGGAAGCTGCGACCCATAATCAAGACATACACAACCTGTGAGGCCTCTGTTTTTCCAAATCTATGATTTCCCTGGTTTCTGTGTCCGCGCCATACTTAGACATCGTCTGGATAAACAAAACAGCACAGGTTCTTCTCAGTTCCAGGAGGCCTCTTCTGAGAACAGGCCATCCCATAAATGTTGATTTTTGTTTTCAGTACACAACCACAAAGTCAGATTTAGCATTTTTGAACATTACTCGTCTGGCATGTCCACTCCAGTGCTCTGTCCTTAGTTGGACAGAATGTCTGCCAGAGTCATGAACAAGCCAAATCTGCCAATGTTGGTAATTGTTTGTTGTATGTTAACCATACTATTGGCCATCATTTTAGATTGAATTAAAGTCACTTTGGGTCATTTATGTATAATTTAAAACGGGGGCACTCTAGTTCATTGCTATACATGTAACTCTGTGTCTGAGGGAATCTACAGCCAGACTCTTCCCTTCTGTTGCCACCCCACCCCATGTTCTTCTTGAAATGGATGAGGTCCTTCTGCTTTTATAACACGCTGCATGCCATTTATTAAACACCAGTCTGCAGGACCTCCTCTGGGTCTGTGTGGTCAGGAGCAGCCAGGGCAGGACTCATCGGTTACTGCTCTGCCGAGGTAGCATCTGCACATTCCTCTGGGCTAATGCCATCATCAGGAAAACCATCCATTTAATTACATAGCGGCACAGACTTTCTTTCTTTAGTTACAGGGAGACCTGGAGTCGAGAGGAGATGGTTATGGGCCCAGTTTATTTTTCTGCTGAGCTTAGCGAATCGCAATGAGACGGACCTTTGCTCCAGCATGGCTTACTCTGTCACGTAGCACAGGAATGCGGTTTTGGGTCTTTTTTGTGTTGGGGGTGGGGGAGTCGTTCATGTAAACCCAGAGACTCCGCAGAGGGAAGTCCTTATTCACTGAGCTCTCTCGGGCCGGTCAGAATCCAAAGAGTCTTTGCGAGGCTGCGCCTAAGGAGGCCAGTTGAAGTGTGCAGAGGAGGGTGACATTCCAAATTAGCTTGTCATTTTTGCCACAGAAGCAGCCAAAGAGTTTAGTTCTTTGTTCTAATGTGTTTTTGTGGCTTGCATACTTTTGGATGGTGCTCTACTCACACATGTGGTTTTAATGTGCAAAATATGTCAAAACCTGGATTCATGCACCACATACATATTCCTTACCTTAGGATGAACTGGTAAATTTGTCATCTCTGCATATATGCCCATCACAATTGCTTTTATGATTTGACCAAAAACTGTGCCCAGTTTTCACGTTAAGGGAAATTCTCACTTTTTACGTTATATGTGATATCAAATCAGATGTCTAAAATACTGCAGCACTCCAGTACAGGTATATATAAACATACATACATGTATCCACACACATTTATTCATGTTCCTAGGAAAGCATGTGTATATTTGCTTAATGATTCTTATTGTGTCCTTAATGCTCTTACTTAAACCATTGGATAGATTGACATGAATGACTCATAGCAGTTTATTTTTGTTGCTCTGACCGCAGAGTTTAAACATCCATGTGGAGGACGTCCGCATCCGTGCAATTCTCTCTTCGTTTCGCAAGCGCACACCGGTGACGGAGGGCTATGTGGAGATTAAAGATGGTGGCCGCTGGAGGCAGATCTGTGATGAAGAGTGGACACAGACGAACAGCCATGTCATCTGTGGCATGTTCGGCTTCCCCGGGGAGAAGAAATACAACACCAGAGTTTACAAGTGAGTGCTGGACTGGAGACCAAAGTGGTGAGAAAGTCATGGTTCAGGCCCAGAGATGGGAAGCCTTGCCATGTATTTGCGGCACCAAAGAATCCCCTGAAAGACGCTAATCAGTTAGCTTTACCTCCTGGTTTAAGGAGCATATTTAGGCAGCTGATTGTCAATACAGGGGGATAGAGGCTTTTGTTTTATCAATGTTAAAACAATGTTTTATCAGCTTTATCCTAGCAATACTGTCTTCCTGTTTTCACCAGAGCACAGCCTACCAATACTCAGTGCTGCATCCAGTCCTCCATCTGGCTTGGTCTTCAAATCTCTTTTGAAGGACTCTTCTATAGCCGGGCAGCAAAGCGGGGATAGCAAATCTCCTCAAGCCCCAGAGTCAGCAGTGGGTAAAGTTGTAGAGCGAACTCTGCTAAGACCGATCTGGAGGCACTCATCCCTCATAGCTTAACTCACTAGGTGCTCGATATTCATTCCCTCCACATTGGAAAGAGACCTGCTGTTTCACGTCACTCAGCTTGAAGTGTTGTTGCTCCTTTGTGTTATTTGTGTTCCTTTTCAGTAGGTGAAGTTCTATGCAGGGGAAGAAAACCTCTGAATGTTAAATTTGTTTCCAGAGCTACATGTAGATAACTTGTGTGTAAGCGGCTTAAATTTCAGTTAACGTCTTACCTCGTACATGAAAAAAATCTGTGCAGAATTTTCTGCGGGGAGGTGGTCATAAGGTGTGAAGTATTAAAATCTGGGCTGAAACCAACCAGAGGCAGCCAGGGAGTGTGAGATTGTCATTAAAGTCTTAGCCAGGCCCCTGCTACGTGCCTCCACGCACACGTTTATGCCCATGAAACGTGTACTGTCTGGTTTTGTAAACTGGCTTTCAGTGAAGGCGGGACTCGCTGCCAGATTCTGCAGTTGTTTTATGCAGCACAAAAAAACTGGACCATTGCAAAAGAGTGTCCTCCTGCAGTCGTGGTCCAGGTTTATGCTAAGAAACTAACTTAGGAAGCATTGATGCTCAGAATGGCAAAGATTTTAATATTACTTGCTCCATCGCAGGGAAATACAATTACTTTCACTGAAAGATATGTTTTCCTTATTCGAGGTATGTGATGAAGAAATACTCTTGGAGATTAGGAATGCTTGGGGTCAAACTGTGTTAAACATCTGTTACTGAAATCAAGCGATCGGGAAAGACTGGGGAAAGAGTTTTTGAATGTACTCTTTGTTCCTGCCATGTTTCTGAACCTGCTTGTGTCCCTCAGCAGTTTGTTTTTGACATGGGTGTTGGGTTGGTTGATTGCCAGCACGAGACGTAAGCTCACTCCCAAATTTCCAAATTGAAAACAAATGTTGCGGGCTTCCTTTTTACTCTGCGTTTCCCCCTATACCTCAGACGCGGGACTGTTTGCAGCACACACTGTACTGCTCACGTTGCCTGTAAAATCTCGCCTGGAGGTCTCAGAAGACCGCACTCAACCTTACTGGCACTCTGCCTCGTAATCAAAATAAATCTTGTACCTCATTTGAGCGAGGCAACTTCCTGCACAAATCACGGTCACATGAACAGGAACAGCTCAACATTGGCTACATTGACAATTCTATTACACAGTAGTCTGTCGTGTGCTCTTTAGATGAAATTGTATCCTAGGGAGACAATTAAAAATAAATGAATGTGACCAATCTGACGGAAACGGCATAGTTGTAATTGAGTGAAACTGCTTCATCTGATATTGTTTTTCCTGTGGGTTTCCTTGTCCTTTCCCAGGATGTTTGCCCGCAGAAGGAGGCCCTCTTATTGGGATTACTCTGTCAACTGCACTGGAAACGAGGCCCACCTCTCAGGCTGCACACTGGGCCAGGTCCTCACCACCAAGGGCAACAAGACGTGCGGACAGGGCCTTCCCGTGGTGGTGAGCTGCGTCCCTGGCCGCTCCTTCGCCCCGACTCCCCTGACGGGCTACAGGAAAGCCTTCAGGCACGAGGTAGGAATCCCACGCACGATGCCACTTCATTACTCCAACTAGTCTGCTTTCTCTCTCCCCCCCTCCCCCCCCACCCCCTGGGGGCGAGACGACAAATAAATTATATCATTACACTTTCCGCTTCTGCAGCTCTCTGCTCTCCTCTTCTGAGCACAGAGAGGCTAGCCAGGCTTGCAAAAAGGCATGCCAGCATTCCTTAGATGTCTTCTTAAAGCACCATGCCTGTTAGGTGAAAATTCACTCAAGTTACCTCAGGAGTTGCATATAAGTATATTTATTCAACAAAAACAAGCTTGTCGGGCTCACCCACGTCCTGACAGGCCAGAGAGAGTACGGGCCCACTCTCAGAAAGAGAGAGCCCGGGCTCACCCCCTGACTGCAGCAGATGAGAGAGAAGCAAAATAAAACACATCACACAAGGTTTATATCGAATGAAGTTAGCGCTCTCTGACCCTAAAAGACTCTGTCAGCAGGGATAACCACGTGGTGGGTCTCTGACGTCCAAGGTAATCTTACTATGCTTTTTGCAACATAATGCATCAGCAAGGCAGAAACTCACTACTCAGTCCTTGCTTACACACAGACACAGAAGGTACACTTTTAACCTCATAAAGTTATGTGTTAGAACCGTCAGCACTTCATCAAAGATATCAAGATATACAGAAACGAAGAATCAAAGATATACAGAAACAGAGAAGTCATGTTTCAGCAAACAAAGGCATATGAGTTTCATATTTCCCTATTAATGCCTATTTTCTCCAAAGCTGCGGACCCAGCTGTGGAACTTTTAGAGTAAATTGTGCAAGATAGCTGGGATGAAGATGTTTATAGCTCAGAACATTTTTGTGTGTGTGTGGGTCTTCTCACTGACAGCGTTTTTCCCCTTGTGGTGAGCTCACTCTCTCCTGTGTAAATCATGCGTTCCAGTGCTGAAAGCCTGATGGCCATTTCACGCCAGCTAACTGATAATAGCGGACAAACGTCCTCGGCGCCTCCTCTCATATTGACTCATTCGGTTCGGGTGCCTCCAGCTCTGCTTATTTATCATTGCTGCTGAACTGAAGCCATGGTTAAAACTTGTTCGATGCAGAAAGTTAGGCTGAACTAAAAACATTTTATAGCCATCACATTTTCTCTTAGGTGCGAGTGATTACACACTGATGTCAGTGTTTGTCCTTGGCGGCACCAGTTACGTGTTGTTACATTCTTGGTCCCTGTAATTGCCTGGAGGAGAGGGAGAACACCTTTCTTGGTTTTTCCATGAGACTAAATGTTTATGACGTGGCCTGCCTCGCTGTCAAGTTTATTAGGGGATGCAGAACATGGTCAGGAACATGCAGCCACGACCTGTCTACTCTTTCCAAATGAGAAGCACATTATTTGCACATCAAATTCAGCTCACTAGATCTCTGGAACTTGAAACTGAAAGTGCAAAGCCTCTCTTTAACTCCAATAAATAAAATTAATGTAACCTTGTAAAAAATGTAAAAGTAACCTTTCCATTGACTTAAACTTTGTAAAACTACACACTGCAAATAATTATGAATGTCTTAATAATTAGGCTGTTATGCACCTTTTTCCCGGATGGTCGCCTATGTGTTCTCTCATAGCAATCTCTGGTGCGTCTGAGAGGTGGTGGAGTGGTGGGAGAGGGCCGTGTGGAAGTGCTGAAGAACGGAGAGTGGGGCACCATCTGCGACGACAACTGGAACCTCATGGCGGCCACGGTGGTGTGCCGAGAGCTGGGCTTCGGCAGTGCCAAAGAAGCCCTATCTGGTGGACGGCTTGGACAGGGTGAGTCTATCTGATAAGAAGTCTGTGCTGGATTTATTAACGGCCACATTCCAGGCCAGATACCAGAGCCAGCCTGAGCAAGAAACATCTGTGAGATCTTTGTTGTTGATTCTGTAACAAGAACAGTGGTCCAAGCCTCAGGGTTCCCAGCTCCAGTGGCTCAGTCCATATTACAAGTCTTAGGCAAGCACACACATGAAAACGCTTTTAAAAAGACTTTTGCCTGAAATAATGGTCATACATTGATATGTTGATGATATAATATATGTTATTTGTTTTCATCTAAATAACCACATTCATTAGCTGTATGTTAATTATGAAATAATAAAACTCAGATAACCTGAGACACACACTATGTGCCCAGTGTAGGTCCTGTCTTCATTGCTGTGGGCATTCCAGTATATTTTCTACGAAGTGTCAGTCCATCACCTCAGGGGTCTTGAACCACCTCACAGCTTTTAGCAGTTATCATAGAAAGTGAACAAATACACCACCTCAGCACTGAAATATGGGTCAGTGGCATACTGTGAGATGATGCTGTCAGAATTGGCAGTTATGCTGACAAACCTTTTTTTTGAAGAGGTCTTAAATTCCACTGTAATTCTACACTTACAAACAGAAGGTGAAAATATGGAAAGACTGATGCGTCCTCGGGGAAAGGCGATTATTGTTTCCTCTGGTTTACTTTCACACTGTTGTAAAAAAGGGTGGTACAGCTGTCAGCTGGAGCCATGAAATAATATTCTGTGCATCAGTCTTGCTATGACAACAGCATCTGTTATCGTGAGCTTACCTGTCAATTATAATTTTCTCAAAGGCTTTTGGGACCTAAAGGAGACCAGGACTGAAATATCATGTGGGAGACAAGGACTGAGATATTATGGATTTATTTCGGATGATGAATGTCTCTTGGATGCGGTCCTGAACATTAATGGGTGTCAGTAGACACCTATCAAAGTTATTTCTGCATCCGAATTTGGCTCATACACATAATTGAAATGTATTTGTTAGAATGTGTGTTGTTATTTAATTATGACTCCTCTCAGTCCCAGCGACCCTTGTGCTATACTATGCCATGTCACATTTCGTCACAAGAGAAAATAATGCAGCTGGTGGAAATGGCTTTTGTGCTAGTGCATTCATAATATGCCTTTTTTAGTTTCTAAAATGTGCTCTTCTCCAGGAATGGGCCCTGTCCACTTGAATGAGGTGGACTGCACAGGCTTTGAGAAGTCCATCACGGAGTGTTCCTTCAGCATGGACAACGAGTCGCTCGGCTGCAGTCACGAAGAGGATGCAGGTGTACGGTGCAATATCCCAGCCATGGGCTTTCAACAAAGGGTAAGCCATGCAGCAGACACTATAGCGTACTTAGAAGACACTTTCGTCCAAAATAACCATCGTGAGTATATCAGTGAAATTGAAATAATGCTAAACGTCATTAGCCTTGTTTTCCAGTTGAATAAGTACAGTCAAAATAACTACAATCTACAATTGAAATTTTTTAAATTGTAGACGCTCCCAGTAAAGTAGTTGGTCACCACCCTCTTACTGTGCCCCCTGCATAGCTTCGCCTCGGTGGTGGAAGGAGCCCGTTTGAGGGCCGCGTGGAGGTCCTGGTGGAGAAGAACGGGACTTTGGTGTGGGGCACGGTGTGCAGCGAGAGCTGGGGCACCATGGAGGCCATGGTGGTGTGTCGACAGCTGGGCTTGGGCTTCGCTAGCAGCTCCTTCCAGGTGAGCAGCCCTGAGTTCCGATGTGAAGACTCCCATGACTTGAATCCTTTGCCTGTGTGGCTAGAAAAACATTTCTACTGGGTGGTGATTTTGTACCCTTTCCCCTCTCACTGCTTTTAATGCATCTTTAAATCTATCTTTCTTTATCTTTGCCAAATTGTTGAGATTGGTCTTACATTCAAATGTAGAATAACCAAGGTTAATAAAAAGAGGCATAAACGTCTGGAACCTTTAGAACACTCATACTCTCTGATTCGCTAATCGTATTAGTATTTGACTACTGCAAGAAAAACGGGAGGCTGTTCCTTGGTGGAGGAAAGTTATGAGGCTGCTCACTGAACCTCTCTAAAATTACCAGTGATGTAATTTACCAGATGAGCTGTGGTTTTCCAACAGATGAAGGTCGTGGGGGTGGTTGAACTGGCTGCTTTGTGCGGTGGAAAACTCACAAACTCACAGACTGTTGCCTCAAGTGCCAGCATGAAGTCAGATCATTTCCCTCTTTGATTACCGTCTATATAAAGATTCCTCTGTTGTTGATTAAAGGACATTCAAACTCTTCTGGCTATTTTGGGTGTAATCGACACATGACTGTGGATGCCCGGGGCAGGGTTCACCTCGAGGGAAGTCTGTTTTTCTAATCAGAGGTGTAGGGAGGAAGACTGGATATTTTTCCAGGTGTTGAGAGTAAAAAAAATATGACTGCTGCCTTGACATCGCTCTGTGGATTCGATTGGTATGAATTTTGTTGTAACAGACACAAATATCCAAAGTTAACCTTTCTGGACTGTCGGCTTACAAAGTTCTGTTCACATATTTCAAACATTCACAGTGTACACAGTTTAAAGATATTTCAGGGCAATGCTGTTAACAGCCTGTTTCCCAGAGGTCAGAGGGGTTCAACCTCGTTTAGAGCTCCAGCGGTAATGTGTGTGCGTGCGTGTGTGTGTGTGTGTGTGTGTGTGTATGTGTGTGTGTGTGTGTGTGTGTGTGTGTGTGTGTGTGTTTGTGTGTGCTTGGGGTTGCTAGGGGTGACAAAATACTCCCTTTTGGTCTGCAAACATCATGTCTCTACCTTCTTAGTATTTATAGGTAACAGTGCTCGTATTCAAAGGCATAATTACATGCTATGTCAAATAGGGAGTTTAATGGATGGCCGGATAACTGTAATAGCAGTGACTGTCAGCCTGAGAGGGTGGATATTTCTATACATGAGGATGTGGATAAATAAATGAGTTTTCTGAGTGGAAATTATCAGGGGGATTGTTGGCTACACAACCTCGGTTAGACTTAATGATGGATATGCTACAACTGATGTGTAATTACTAGTGTTGGAGTCAGTGAATGTGAATTGTGGTTGAAGTTGTCAATATTACAGTTGGTTTCTTACTTGCTTGCAAACATGTCTTCACTCAGACTGTAAATACATTACTTGTAGCTTCTGTGGAAAACAGCTGGTGTGTTGATTGACTTAGTGTTTTTGTCAAAAACAATTAGCAATTTTAGTCTAGAGTAAATGTTTTATACTGACGATTTCCTGTTTATGATGTGGGCTGTGGACCATCTCTATGACTAAAGCTATACTCTCAGAACAAAAAAAAAAAACAAGCTGTGTTGCCTGCTTTGAAAAATACCAGCAGAGCTCCCTCTTCTGGTCAAACACGTTAAAATCAAAAGTTGATCCTCTCTTTTGACGTCTTGCCTCTTTGAGACAAAGGTCCTCTGAAATTAAGAATTAGAAGAAGAAGAAGAAGAAAGCACCTTAAATGAATGGTTTGTATGTTCTACATCGGACTAATTCAAGGCTTCCTCTTTGTTTTTTTGGATGTCAGGAGTCGTGGTACTGGCCGGGGCACGTGAGTGCTGATGCGGTGGTGATGAGCGGCGTGAGATGTTCGGGTACGGAGATGTCTCTGTCGCACTGCCTCCATCACGGAGAGTACCTCCACTGTCCGCGAGGAGGAGGACGCTTCGCCGCCGGTGTCTCCTGTTCTGAGAGTGAGTTCTATGTTATAAAACTGCATAAAAACCATACACCTGTGAATGGTGACAGACACTACTATGTTATAGAAAATTATGGCGGGACAATCCACTTGTCTTTCACATCATCTCTAGTAGCTGTTGACTTGTTAAGGCACTCTTCGGGGCCATTATTTCCCACCTAATTTAATTGATTATTAGTTTTAATGTAGCCACTAGATACTAATTTATGGCAGCCCCCGATAAAATCAGCTTAGCTTAATTTGAACTGTTATATATTAAAGTGGCATTATGTAGGAATTGCTAATCGCTAACGAGATGCTAGCGGCTAAACCTAGCGAAACCTCTTGAAATTTGCTTACTTTGAGTCAACAACTTTCCTAACACAGTCAAACATCAAGCAAGTGCAACACAAGACAAAGCAAGACGGCAAATAAGCTACTTACTAGTTCGGCAGACAGTAGTAACCGGGCGGCTTCAGGCAAACCTACAAAACCCAGTAATATGCCTACGGACCCTGGTATGGCAATGGCACGGAGGCGATCCTCCATATTAAACGTCATTGTAGCGCCCCAATTTTTTTCAAGCTGTTATTTTAAGGTAAAACTGCTAGTCCTAATCCTAACCCTAACACTGAAGTACAATTCCTACATAATGCCACTTTAAAATATTATTATTATTATATAATAATTATTTCAGTATGATGCATGCAAACACTTACCATTTAGACATTTTCTGTTAAGACAAGTTAAGATGACCCCCCCCCCCCACCCACCCCCCTCAGCGGCCCCAGACCTGGTCCTGAATCCCCAGGTGGTGGAGGAGACTACGTACCTGGAGGACCGGCCCATGATCATGCTCCAGTGTGCCTATGAGGAGAACTGCCTGGCCACCTCGGCCAGCTCCACCCCGGCCAACTCCTTCCGCCGCCTGCTGCGCTTCTCCTCACAGATCCACAACAACGGCCAGTCCGACTTCCGGCCCAAGCTCAACCGAGAGTCCTGGGTCTGGCACGACTGCCACAGGCAAGTTCAAGACAAGACCAGGGCATGCTAGCTCAAGTAATACTATAAGAACTGTGTGTGTGGATATGTACTACAGCTGCATGTTCTGTTGGCGAGTGTCTGTGAAACTGTCACTATATTGTTATGAAAGGCATATAGTAGCATAAAGGCATGCATGAAAGCTAAACATCTATTAAGAGTTTGGCTTGAACAGAAAGGGGACAATATATGTCCAGGATAACTTTAATCTGATGCCATTTTTTCCTGTTTTCTTGCTCTGTAATTGAAAAGCTCTAGATGTGGTTGTTGCACAACAGCTGTACGTAGTCCAATACAGACGTAGTCTTCTTTATGGTTGCTGCTGCAAACATTTCCATGGGTCACAGCAGATTATAATATACAGCAAAGCTAAAAGTAGATAATTTGGGGTTCACCATTCATTTTAAGATATTCTAGAATTCACTTGGCATTTACAAAGGAGAAATCATATGTTGTGTTAACTGGCCAGCTAGATGAAACAGTCTACATCAATTTATTTTCTAGTTTTTTAAGTCTGCATATAAATGTATGTGTGACCTTTTTTTCATAGGCATTACCACAGCATGGAAGTATTTACTCACTACGACCTTCTGAGCCTTAATGGCACCAAAGTGGCGGAGGGCCACAAGGCCAGCTTCTGCCTGGAGGACACTGAGTGCGATGAGGGTGAGGGAACCCTCCGGAACTTTACTGGATCAGATTCTAGGTTTCTGTGAGAGGTTACAGGTACAAATGAAGAGACAGCAAGGCAATGGAAGACATGGCTTCATGAGTTGATGCTTTATATGCAGCAAATATAGGCGCCCGTTTTCTGTAAAGAAGTGCCTTAATGTTTGCTTGATTAAATGTATGCACTAACATTAATGCATTAATACAATACAACTCTGAAAGGTACAGAACTGGTGGGATGTAATGATGTGAATAGAATATTAATTGCACATGATAACATTGATTACATTGTTTTATAGGCATTGAGAAGAGATATGAGTGTGCAAACTTTGGTGACCAGGGTATCACAGTGGGTTGCTGGGATACCTACAGACATGATATTGACTGCCAGTGGATTGACATTACAGATATCAAACCAGGAGATTATATATTCCAGGTAATACATATTCTTTGCTGTAACCTTGACTGCAGTGCCTTGACTGAGACCATAGCTCAGCATGTTCTAACCTTACAGCTACAGCTCCAATTTACATTACTTTGTTCACCAAAAGGTGAAATGAATATAAGTACCATAGACATCACAGGCCATTATAAAACATCCAAATGTACTGCACTGTACGATTAATTCAAACACTGGTAAAGTTTATTAAAACAGTTCTGTCTACCATTTTAGATATTCACAAAGGTACAGCTCTTTTGATGACATAGCTACACATATAGACATTTAGGGTTGGCTGTATAGTTCACATGGAACCCAGAGTTACCGACATAGAGACTCTGTGGAAAGACTGCAAAACTGCTACTTCAGTTTACATTCCCCATTTGAGTCAATTTCTCCACTATCTGTCAAAACTTGTTGCCTCTGGCTATAATTTATGAGGAAAGAGAGACCTCTTGTGTGTTCTTTTGGTATTAAGAGAAAGCACAGTCCTCAAATCCCAAATGTGTATTATTCTCAAACTTTGTCTCTCTCAAACTTTAAATCACTATGGTCAGCTCTGAATTCCGTAGCTTGTAAAAAAAATCATCAAAACACATTGCATGATATCTGCTAAAAAAAATGTGTGGACATTTATTTAAAAATTGTGGGCTGACTGCTTCTCTGCCAAAATATGAATGGTCCCCCAGCGACACCAAACTGTTATCACACTCATATATTTTCCTTTCACTTTAGGTTGTTCTCAACCCCAACTTTGACGTTCCAGAATCAGACTTCTCCAACAATCTGGTGAAATGCCGATGCCGCTATGACGGCCACCGCATATGGATGTACAGCTGTCACATAGGTAAGGCAGCCACACTACAGCTGACCTGGTCGAAAATGGCCGAAAATTTCTCTCTGATCTAAACTACATCAAACCCTATTCATATATTTATTTATTTGTATCTTATTTTATATTTATTGATGTGTATTAAATAAGAATTGATCATTAACAGGAATGAGTGAAAATGTATTGTTATTTTTCTCACCAACCAAAAGGTGGTTCAATGAGTGCCGAGGTGGAAGAGACTTTCCCTGGGCTCCTGAACAACCAGGTGACCCACAGGTAAAAGAAGAGATCAGAGAGGACAGAGGGAGCAAATAGGAACCCACCACAGCTGTGAGACTACCAAATGCCCCTAACCACTACAGCCCTCGTGTTTCCTTGTGAGCAGACCCTGAACTCCTCAGAGACACGTGCATCTCATACTAGCATCCACTTCATGGTACGGTATCCATAAGCTGCTATAGGCTTTCTCATCACACATCATGCCCTGGACGGGGGGGGGGGGGGGGGGGGGGGGGGGGATTTCTTACCAAGAACTTCCTCCAATCAGTTCGGTGTCGGAGAATACACAATATTAAGAGGTATTCTCATGTCTGTGTTGAAGGCGGCCAAGACTATACATCATTAGAATTATAGTTGTAAGATGAGATGTACTGTGATTTTCTCTGAAGCACACTCACTTCAAACATGAAAGGGAATTCAGATGCACTTTGTTTACTTAAAAGGAACATGTGGTTCAGGTCATTTTGTGAGTTGGGAAATATAATAGTCTTATTACTGCTCATCATATCTATAATATTGATCAAGTATTGTTACCTGCCAGTAGAAATGCAAAATCGCTATCCGACAGTGCCTTTACAAATGCCATTTACACTCTGAAGCCAGTATTCTGCAACTCCATGAGAGCAGACCAGAACAGTCAGCACTGCTGCTGAGATTTGCACTGTTGAGCCACTACACAGGGCACATTTGAGATGGAGTTCTGTTGCATATAACCTCACATTCAGTTGGTCATGGTATGAACACTGAGGTTGGAAGTTGTAGATCTAGAGACAGAAAGATATGGCGAGCCTTCACTGGCAAAAGTGTTCCTTCTTGCCCAGGTTGAAAAGCTACCAGGTATTTCTTGACATTATGGTTACTATGGTTACTACTTTCCTGTCAAAATGACAGTATGGCCACATCCACACATCATCACTTCATACCTATAGTATCAGGACTCTGTGTTCATACAAAACGGTTGTAGGTCTGTCTGTTACTTGTGACCAGATCTCTAGATGTTGTTTGAGTCTATTTTGCTCCATTACAATATGCTTCAGTTCAATAGCAGTACGTTAAGCTCAAATGGGGAAATTCAAGGTGGGAAAGCAAATAAGATATCTAAATTGTTTTACATTTCATATGAATATATCAAATTTATTTAAACACTGGTAAAGATTATTAAAACATTTAAGCAGTAAAGTCTTCCATTTTAGATATTCTCAAAGATACTTGGAACACAATGGTATTTTTATGCCATAGCTACACTTAGGGTTGAACATGAAATATAGGTACATTTCTTTGCTTATCCATCCACAGATTTTATACTATTTCATAGAGATTTGTATTATCAAACTTCATCTGGATATATTAATTATGCTGACATAGTGACTGTGACCTATTGTTCTGTATCAGACAGCTCAAATTCTGTCAGATCATAGTATATCCATCACTATTAAAGGTACATTAAATATACGTACAAGGCTTGACATCTCCCTGTCATAATGGTCTTAATGGTCTTGCACAAGGTGGTGTAGCTTTGCACGACACACCTCATTTCATCATGAACATTTCAACATCGTTTCAGCATTTTGCCTTAAACATTTTTATTTTTTTTTGGTATTTATTGATAAGTCAGGGAGTCTTGTTGTGTTCTTGAAAGCGTGTCCTCTCTTAATGGTGCTACCAAAGCAGTCCCCTCTGTTTTCTGAGGGTACTTGTCAACTGAATGACCATGTTCTACGCTTACTTGAATGGAGTGTAAAAATCCACGTTGTGCATTTTGTTAACTGTAATAAATACATACATCACAATGCATATTGTGTGTTTTGTGAACATTGCTATTTCACGGTTGTTTGATCTCGCGACTTGTGTGAGACCTAGAGTCTCTCTAAGAAGAAGAGCATCACACTTACAATGTGTTTTTAAGTACATAAGTAGCAATAATATTACCCACCCAGGTACCAACTTGGTGTGATTCAGGGAATTTCTGACCCCAGGTTACTGAATCGATCCCTCAAGAACCATCTCGCCCTATTGCAGGGCGCCACCAAGTGGGCTGGCATGCACATTGCAAATATTTGATGATGTTCTATTGGAAAAGAAAGTCAGCCATTTAAAAGAAGAAATTAGACAAATGAATTATTAATGTTTAAGTTAGACAGTTTTATCCACACAGCTTCATCTCTTAAGTGCATTTAACAAAACCCTAAAACATCGGTACATCACGTGTGTAAAGGACTGACCTGCATACTGTGAAAAATGCCAACTTTTAGAGCTGGTAACTGGTAACAGTTCAACGACTGTTCAAAGAGTTAAAAGTGTGGTAATCAACCATAACTCTGAAAGAAACAGGGCAAGGTTTCCTAAGCGTAGGACAGCGCAATACAACTCTTCCTTGGGGAGGTGGCAAAAGCCATATGGAGTGTGAGAGTATTTGTCTATTTATATCTACATATATACGTATCATAGACATAGATATTGAGAGATAAAAATCCAGGGGGAGTCCAGAACCTAGCACAGATATGAGAAGCTTTAGGTCATTGTAGGAAGTCTGGTATTTTACCTTTAATGCAGTTTGTTTAAATACAGTTATTTTAAAAGACAATCTATTCTGTGCAGGCCCTTTGCCGGTAAAATACACCAACATAAAATTAGCACATACTCAATTTGGTCAACATAAAATGAGAACTGCATAATCACTCAGCATTCCTCTAGATGTCTGCTCCTCCATATTTGTCCATGTCATTCTGTGACTTCAAGTGCTGTTGGCAGACAGGGATTTTTCTAACATTTATGGAGAACCCATCTCTACCCCTTTGAACGTGTCTGTGGTCCAGGAGACTCCCGTCTCAGCAGCCTCTCGCAGCCACATCTGTTTACATTCCTGGCCTATGTATGTATATGTATAGAAAATGCTTGGCAGAGATGGACTATGCCGGGATTAATCCCTATGTGCACTCTGCTCCTTCAGTGCTCTAGCTGTGCAATAAACAGGGATGTGCAATTGAGATGATTTATAACACGTGTCATCCCTTTTATAAACATGGCATTGAAGAGGATAGCATCGGCCATGTGTAATTCTTTGTTCAAAAATGACAAGGCCGTACCCTCTGGATGCTGAACTTTGACCTGTTCTATAATTAACGCTGAAATCTGAAGACACCCGACTATAGGAAATGTGTGATGGACAGAGTGTTTGTGATGAGTTTGACTAAGGGTCAGATTCGTTGTGTGTGGTGCTGTTCAATATCTGGGAGCCAAATATATTTTTTGTCCAAGGCTCAAGTGTTTGTGATATTCAGCAGATATTTGTTTGATTTCAACCAAGATTCCTAATACAGTTTCAATCTGAAAACTCTCAGTGAATATATATTTAAATAACTTTTACACTATTACCTTTTACACTAGGTGCTTTTCCTCTAGCTCCGTATTTGAGTTCACAATGAATCACCAGTCTGATTTACAAATACCTTATCATAAAATTTAGGCATGTATAAAACAATAAAATCTGAAAATATTTCTGTCTTCACCTATCATCAATTTGCTTTTTTAACTGGTCTTGCGGTGAGAGGGGAATGTATGGCTTTTGAATTTGACTCTGTGGTGTACATTTGCACTAATGAAAATGATCAGTCATTCAAGCGCGGAACTGCATGTCAGCATAACACAGTTACCCTGACAGAACATGCCGGGTGAGCGGGTTACATGAGAAAGTCCTGTCACTTTCTATCCTTTAACTCTGAGCCAATGTCAGCAGCCCCGTGATACTGGGACAGGGGAGAGCTCACTCCACATCCAAAAACATCATGGAGCACAGGGAGAGGAAGAGGCAACCTTGCAAGTCAGCAGCAAACAATCTGGGAAATTAGTTTAATTCACAACTTTTAGTGGAATTAAATGGAAATATGACTTTCTTTTTCGTTCTTCCACAGTTATTAAGGGCCTGTATTTGTATCCTCATATCCTGCAGTGTGGGTCAATACAATGCAAATCAGATGTATTTTTTCATAGACATAACAAAGGCTGTAAGTTTTGCCACATATCAGGTTTATCAAATTTCCTTTTGTGGTCATTCCATACGTTCTTATCAAGAGCTCATGTTGAACCTCCAGTGTGAGGTTACCGCTCTAAAGTATCTGTTATCTGTGATGAGTAGTTGATTAAACTTGAGGAAATTTGAGAGGCAGAGAAGGAAAATGTACTCAATGGTTATAATTAATGATTTACAGAGGGATTTCAACACATCCCATCCCCTCCAATCAATCCCGGATGTTTTGTTTGGCTTTCTGCAAGTGAATTTTAGAGGATTAGCTGTGAATGTGGTCAGCGAGGGGATACAAAATTGTACTGCTAATCACACATCTTCAATCTTTTACATCCCTCACAGGTGTTTTGCTTTGTGGAGACTGACTGACTTGTAGTTGTATTCATCTTGACATAGGAATGCTGAAATATGCACTTTCAGTATTTAATACAATTATTACCAGATATGTCAACATCTCACATTAATATATTGGATTTTTTTGTGCTGATGTTACGGTGTCCTGTCTGTAACAGTTAATTGTATTAATTAATCTATAACAATTAGTTAAAGCTTTCTGATTTAGGGAGTGTGATTTGTAACAATAATGAGTTTCCAAAAAAAAAGTAACTCAGGTAAGGTAATGTATATATATTATAATATATATATGGGTTTTTTTATTTGTGTTTTTCTAAGGGTTTGAATAAATAAATAAATTACCATAAAATACGTTAGAAATTATCAATGATTAAGGAATTATCAAGGTAGGTTTGAACTGTTTCTACAGAGTTATGTAAACAGGTTGAATGAAACTGGAAGTCAAGATGAAATCTTGCTCAAAAGTGTTGGTAGTCAAACAAACATGATACACCTCACAGTTCTGTGTACACTAACTACAATAAAGTTCTTGGTTTAAATCACTATAAGCACTGAATGCACGGTTTAAATAATGTAATGCCTCATGTTCTTATGCATGGTACTACATATATGATTACTTAAACATTTACTCTGTGGGACATGGTGTTGGGACCTGTTAGATTCATACTCAAACACAATAATGTATTACACCATGGTCTCAAAGGTATAACATTTGATCAAAACATTTCCTTTGATGTCTGTACATTTTCATAACACATGCATACTAAAATGTGTGGTGTCTACTATGTCATTTTTATTTGACTGTTTTTGACCATTTTTTTTAACCTTTGTAGGCACTGTTAATAAACAGTATGTAATAATGTGCACATTGATAGAGGAAGCACTGCATCCCAACCTGTTGATCTATCTATCTATCTGTGTATCTATCTATCTATCTATCTATCTATCTATCTATCTATCTATATATATATATATATATATATATCTGTGTATCTATCTATCTATTTATCTATCTGTGTATCTATCTATCTATGTTTTGCTAATAGAGTGAGTCCAGTGAGCCATTCAATTTTAACACAGTCATACAGTAAAGACTCTCTTGAGGAAAGCAAAACATAAAGTGCTTGTATGTTTGACTGCTTTGCATCAAACTGAATTCCAGATTTTCTGTCTTCTTTTTGAAAATTCACTGTTTGAAGGTTTGATATACTGTAAACACTGCAATATCAGTTCAAACAGTAAAGACAAGACATATAAGCCAATAAGAAAAAATAATAATTAAATAATAATTTAAAAAGCTGATTCTTTTGCAGTTGCTTTTTATCAAATTTGTTTTCCCAGGGTCTCATCAAAAAGAATGCAGTGATGTGTGATGAAACTGGTCATAGGAGAGCAGCACTGTGCCTCTGACAGGATTGCACTAACCACATCTCTCTCGCCGAGGGAAAGGCAACAGGGGTCAGGGCAAATTAAAAGCAGTCTTCAGTCAGCTTTGGGCCAACATAGAGTGTAGTGGGAGATGGAAGATGGATACACGACCCCATGGATTGAGTGCGTGTTCCATGTCAACCAAAGGTCCAGCTTGCGTTTTCTTCTTCTGCTGCTGCAGCCGCTGCGTCTGCTGCTGGGCAGTCCCAGTGTGGGGTGAGAATGAGTGTGCTTGGAACGCAAAGCCAGGCCTTCTGGACCACTGAACAGGCTCCAAGATACGCTCCCCTGTTCACCAGGAATTTCACAACAGCATCGAGGAGGACAAGCCGTTTTTTCAATATCTTCCATACCATTGTGGGTAATCTCTGTTCTTCCAGTAATTACAATCAGAGGCGTGTAATTTGAACCAACCTTTTTTTTTGTCTGAGATACTAACCAGGCCTTGAGATGTGCCTTTTATCATTCTTCTCTCTAATGTTTCTTGTTGCCACAGATAGTCATACAACTGATAAACCTGATTGTGGTGAGCTGCATGGATGCATGCCATGAATACATATCTTCCCTGATAAGATGAACATTCGTTTTGCAAGAGTTTTAGAGAGATTGCCAAAAACGGTTGGGGTATTAAAGTAAAGCCTTAACATAGTCACCAGGACTGAATGGTGGCTGAGCTACTGAAAGACCACCCAGTTTTAAGAGGTAAAGTTTTAGATGACAGACCATGAATGCGGACACACTTCAGGATTGCCGTGTAAATGCATATCATAAACCACTAGGGCAGCTGCTGTCAAACCTGTGAAGTTCAAACCATTCAGTGTATCCTTTGATGTGGCACCATCCACGAGATTGCTCAATCTGAAAAGGAACACATCAATGCCTGGCCCATTACCAACCACTGTTTTGAACAAACTATGGCTCTCAAGCATGAAGGTTCAAATCAGGATAAAGACCACCTCTATTTACAGTACAGTAATGCTTGCCATGCAGTGTTCTTTGCCAAGGAGGTATACAATGGACCAGTGGGTTAAAACAGCATATTGTCACGCCACTGTTTGGCCCTGGGTTCAGCCTTGTGTTTGAATCTCTGTTTGGATTCGCCTGGAGGAGTGTTCTAAAGAGATCCAGGTTCAAGTGTTTTTGGGCAGAATGAGCAAGTTGAATAACCTCTCCGTTTTGCTTCATCTAGTGAATTAGTGAGTCGCAAAAAGCGATCAGCCGCACTTTACACTAAATGTAATTTTCTTCTACAGGCTATACTTATTTTCAGCCATTAGTACAACGTGCCTCTTTCATGAGTTAATTTTGTGGCAAGATGTTCGGGTTAAGTTTAGGGTTGAGTTAGCATCTTTTAACCATGCCCTACACTGGATGGACATCCCTAAATTAATCAGTTGCTTATATACATTGTACCAAAGCGCTCTTACTATAACACAAATGCTTATGCTATCAGCAATAACAGCTTACAGTCAAAGACATAGAAATAACTGTACCGGTAGGTTTAGCCTAGAGCTCGGACACAAAAGATACATTGTCCTTTGTGAAAGTGTAGTTAGCAAGCCAGCATTGATGTAGACTCAATGTTGGAGGGGTGGAGAGTGGGTAGGGGTGATGTATGGCATTGAAAAATGATAATTCCTTGGCAGTACCAAGGACTTTCTTCATACAAAATACAGACATCTTGTCACTTGATGAGGTATCAGACTGCTGCTGTCACATATTGTTTATTAAGATAAACAGCATCTCTACATTAATGTCTTCAGAGGACCACTTACCTTGCTACCTCTTGGGCAGAGTGCCCTGAGAGTGTCTTAGGCAACATATTTTCTGAGGTGGATTGGTTGCCAATTCCACAATGTCTCTCACAGGTACCTCACAAAGCCATGTTACACAGGTCAACACATGTTAATTTTCATGTATCCCATGGGTTTCCATTACTTTTCCATTTGGGGTTGAGCTAAACACAACAACCATAAACACAAACAGACAATCTATAACCTAAGACTGGTGCGATAATTGTTTTCACATTGTTTTTCAACAAGTGTCATTTAAGCATTTCCAAATGTGATAAGGACTAAAACTATTAGTAGTACATATATTGGTTTCTTAAGGAAAATATACTTATCTCCTCTATAGCAAAAGGGCAAGTCTTAGGGCTAAGATCTCTAGAGGTCTTAGCATGAAAGGTCCACTTTAATATTTGATGATCTATTATTTATCTTCTCGTTATATTACTCACAAAACATGAATGTTGAATTGAAAAAGCACTAACTGCTGTCAATCACTGTACACTATAGTTCTATTTAAGAATAACATATTGTAGCGTGCAAGTGGGGTTGCGTGTTCTGGGAGGTCCTGACTGAACTAAATTATTAGACTAAACTGTGATGAAACACATCAAAGCTGGTATTAATCATTACACAATTCCAATTTTTATTACTAATATCTGCATTTTGTGGGTTGAAAATGGCTCAACACGCCATCTACTCTTTAAAATCATCTTGAACATTGCAAGGCGGATGCTGACTTTTTGGGACTTTTTGGATTCATAGACTCTCTAAAATCTCAGGCCTTCCTTCACCCCCTCTCAGCCCCTTGTCCGCTTCATAGCATTTTCCAAAATTATACAGTGGGTGGAGTTAGGCTCAGAGCTTGGGGTGAACTTACACTTTAAGCTTTTCTGATAAAATTAGCAGGTAAAATAATTAGGGGAGGGGCCAGCAATGTTTTGTTGCAGGTTCAGAATGTTGTGACATCTTCAATGATGCAGTCAGTTTCAAAGTAGAATGTTCATGTTCCAGTGTTCTACTTCAGTTTCAAAGTAGAATGTTCAACAGTTCCATATCTGCAACTTCAGAGAAAGTGCAAGCCACTATTCACTTGATGAGAGATATATTGCTTATTTTGGATAACAGGATGGCTGTGATTTTTCACTATTATGATTTCAACTATACTCAAGATGGCTTCTACTGCGATGAAGGTATGGTTAGATCATACATTTTAACTATTATTGTCAAATTCACTTGATTTATTCAATAAATTCATGAATACCTATTTTTGTCCTTAGGTGTACAGCAGGCCATGTCCCTGCAGACATCTGGCACCTTTGTTGATGTTATGGGTAAGTGCTGTTTTTTATTCTCAAAACTGATTATTCTTTCTGTATTTGAATAAATGCTTTTTAAACATGAGCACTCCTAAATACAGAACCACATTCTTATCAAAACATTTGTCTTTTTCTGTAACAGCCTTCATGCCTGGTTTTGAAGCCACCAACCTGCCCATGGCATCCGCTGAGTTCTCTGGCTACTACATGTACCCAGTTTACACCGCTCAGCCACAGTTCCAGCCCATCATCGAGCTCATCCCCATGTTTCCCATCGAACATCCTCAGGGATACTATGGAATGATACTCGAGGGTGGTGCTTCAGAGCACCAAGTGCCAGAGGCCCTGAGGGCTGTGTACGCTGCAGGCCAGTCCTGCTGGTCAGTTCAGCTCAGCAGCAGCAGCTCTCAGTGGCTGGGCACCAACACCACCGAGCATGGGCAGGTTGAGGAGGTTCCCGCTGGAGCGAATACTTCAGATCTGATGACTTCAGCCTTCCAGATGGAGCCGAGAGCCCAGAACCTACAGATGGATAATGGTCTCCCTGCAGTGGCAGCATGTGCAGGAAGCCAAAATGAAACCAGCAGCAGTGCCACTGCTGTGCCTCTGGCATCCCGTGCTTTCCACTGCCCAGAGGTCTCTGTGCCCATTACCACCTCACAGAGAGCAGAGAGGGAGGCCATGAAGAGAGAAGCTCAGCGGCAAAGAGAGCAGGCAGCCAGGATCACCAACAACGGCATGGACTGCAATGTGCTAGCTGAACGTGTGCACCTACCACTTCAGTGGCCAGAAATAAGGAGTACTACCAACAGCCTGCTGGATGAGCATCTCAAAGAACCTTGCATGAGGCCTGACTGCTCGAGGTCACTTCCTCATGCCCACACCTCTCACCCACCTCTTCCTGAGGCACCTCGTGCCTTCCACTGCAGGGAGGTATCCAAGCCCACCACTGCCTCACAGAGAGCAGAGAGGGAGGCCATGAAGAGGGAGGCCCAGAGGCAAAGAGAGCAGGCAGCCAGGATCACCAGCTACGGGTTGGACTGCAATGTGCTGGCTGACCAAAACCACATACCTTTCAGTTGGCCTCCGGAGTCACCGATTACCACCGTCATGGAGGGTCTGGTGGCTTCAGGAGCACAAAATGGCCATCTAGAGGCTGATAGCAGCTCACTGATTCCAGAAGCAAGCTGCTCCATGGACAGCAAGTTGGATGAAAAGCTTGGGGTCACAGTCCAGGCTGACAAGAAAAGTGCCAACTTCCGGTTGGGCAAGAGGGCAGGCCCTGGGTCACTACCTCATACCCACACCCCTCACCCAAGTCTTCCCGGGGCACCTCGTGGTTTCCACTGCAAGGAGGCATCTAAGCCTATCTCCCCCTCACAAAGACAGGAGAGAGAGGCAGTGAAGAGGGAAGCCCAGCGGCAAAGAATGGAGGGAGCCAGGATCACCAGGAATGGCAAGGACTGTAGTGTGCTGAGTGAACGTGAACATCTTCCTGTTCTGTGGCCTTCTGAGCTACAGCTAACCACAGCCATGGAGGACCTGGTGGCCAAGGGAGAACAACATGAGACTCAGAGCATCTCACAGCTTCCAGAAACTAGCAGCTCCTCAAATGCCCTGGATGAGGACCTCAGAACCAGAGATCAAGATTACATGCAGGAACAAACCAAGAAACCTAGCAACAGTTTGAAACCAGCATGCAAAGTTCAAAATGCCATCAACAGGAAACAGGCACTGATTCATAATGTAAATGACAAGAGCAAAATCAATGTCAATCTGTCCAAGAAAAGTCACGATAAGAATTGTGGCAAAGTGATGGACAGAAAAAGGAAACGTATCCCTGAGAGGGATGAAGAGGTGTGCAGGGAGTATCCTGTCAGCAAAACTAAGCGACTTGCAAAAATCAAGGAGCAGCCTGGAGAGGGTGGTAGAGACCAGCTAGGAACCAACACCAAAACACATGTCTCTAAGCAGATAAGACCCTTTTCCAGTGCCCAGCGCAAAGATCCAGTTCCTAGGAAGATGAAGAGGAAGATAGCCAAAGTGGCTCCCTACACAGGAAGAGGCCTGGGCAGGCATATAATGCCCCGTGAGCAGGTCTCCCACAAGCTGGGGGACAAAGATGAAAAACCTAGAGCAACTACTTCATGGAACTACGGACTGAAAAAGAAGACTGCAGTGCCGACATCTCGGCAGCTTCAGACTGCTAATCCAAGACCACCGACCATTGGCCAGGTAGGGGGGCAAAAGATGCCCTCCACTGGTCGTAGTGAATTATGGATACCACGCTACCCGACCAGACCATGCAATAGGAACCCTGTGCTTCATAAATCCAGTGATGGTCACATTGCTGCACCCATAAGGTCTGGTGCCCAGAGAGCAAACCAGAACTCACACTGTCATGTCCGGACATCAGTAAACAAACCAGACAAAAGATGTGTGAATGCTTCAACCTGTCCAGGTCCGAAGAGACCCATGTGTCCAACCAGCTCCCACTTGGACACCAGAAGAGGCCCCAACACAAGGCCTGAGTGCCGAAGGTCATTCCCTCATACCCAAGACCCTCAGAAAGCTCCTCCTGGGGCTTCTTGTGTTTTCAACTACAGCAAGGTCTTTAAGCCTCTCAACCCCTCACGGAGAATAGAGAGAGAGGCTGTGAAGAGGGAGGCCTAGAGTTAACCAATGGAATGATTGAATGATGAATTATTATTATCATTACCATTACTATTATTATTATTATTATTATTATTATTATATTGTTGTTCTTGATTGATTATTAAAGTAATTAATTAATCCTACCTGAATTGTTTCTATTTGCATTATTTGTTACCATAACATATCTTAAGAAGAAATGAGGAACTGAGAAAGAGATGGGGTCATAAAATCAGTAAATACATAAACATGAGATGATGACCTATTGCACATCATCCACTTCTTTCTCTCTCACACACACACACACACACACACACACACACATAATGTCCTGCTGGTCAGTATATTTCACACACAAGGGCAGGTGAACATACTCACGCACATTCAAGTTATCTTAACAGGAACAATATATTGTCCCCCTATCAATCAGGCTTTCGATCAAACCACTCTACCTCTACAGCTCTGCTAAAATTAACTAATGATATTTTTTGTGCTAAAACTAAGTTCAAATCTTCTTCATATATGATCACCTGTCCCGATGGTACACCACTGAAAAAAGTTGAACACATAAAAATATATATATATTTGGTTAGACTGTGGACTATCATTTAAATATCACATTGATCACACCGTGAAGAAACTGAATTTCAGCCTTAGTGTCCTCTATAGATCTAAAAACTGTTTTTCATTTGCTGTTAGGAAGAGACTTGCTTCACAACTTGTATTACCAATTCTTGACTATGCAGATGTTGTTTATATGGTGGCCTCAAAAACAAATCTTCATCCACTTAATACTGTGTACAATAAATTGTGTAGGTTTATCCTTGGCTGTCCTTTCACAACCCACCACTGTACAATGTATGAAACACTTCACTTTCTCTCTCCCAATATAAGAAGACAGTTGCATTGGTATCACTTTATTTTTAAATGTATTAATTTCAACTACCCTCTTTACTTAAAGCATTTATTTGTACCAGTCTCATCTCATTACTATACTATAATCTTTTTTTCTACTCCCACAGTCAGTAAATCTGTTGGTAAAAAGGCTTTTAAGTTTAAAGCACCATCAGACTGGAACAATCTACCGGGAAATATTCGGTCAATTTCATAATTTCCTGTCTTTAAAAATACTCTTTCTTCTTATTATGCAAACTGCTGCAATTGTTTCAATTAATATTGTCTTATATATATATATATTTATTTTATATATATATCTATTTATTTTATTTTCATCTAACATAGTGTTGGGGGATGTGACTGCTGACTATATATATATATTTATATGTATTACTATATATATATACTTATTACTATATATATATTTATTACTATCATTAACATTAACATTATTATGCTCCTGAGCTGATGATCTGTTGTTGTGCTCCGCTTGGAGCGCAGTCGTGTGATTTGGTATGTATCTGATGTCTTGCTGCAATTCTGCTGATCGTTTGTTGTGTGTTTTTTTTTTTTTTTTTTTTTTTTTGTGTGTGTCCTGTCTTATTGTTGTTTTTATGTTGTTTTATGTTCATGTAATGTATGTTTATTGTCGTGTTGTGGACCCCCTTGAAAACGAGATGGTACATCTCAAGGGGTTATTCCAAATAAAGAGAACTTCCAACCAACATTCTCTACAAACTGATTTTATAGTCTACTTAGTATATTTGCCAATTCTAGAGCACATGTTTGCCAATTGCTTGTATTTCCGTGACACTCAGTAGCTTAGAAATATCTAATCATGTTTTTAATTACATACCTACATACCAAAAAAATTTGCATCAAACACTAAAGCAGCATCTTTCCTCAAGCTGCTAGTCATGAGGAACACAAATGAGATACTGTAGTGCACAAAAAGCATGTTGCTGGATGCCTAAAGCTGTGATAAGGCCATTCAGGCGCATACACGAATAAGCAAGAGTCCGCTCGGGTCCGCAGCGTAATCACAAACACATAATTTGTTATAAGTGCAGCAGTCCTTAGCATCTTGTTCTACTTTCTCTGTAGGGTTGTGGAACTGCCAGTCAGCAGTGAATAAGTCAGATTTCAGGCTTTCTGGCGGTAGCCGTGGATGAGGCCGAGTGAGTGGAGCACGTTTTGTGGTCCCCAAGCTCGACACAAGCTTCTAGGTCGACCTGGAACAGAGCGAGGAGGATGAAGAGAGTGAGGAGGAAGAGGGCAGATTCGTCAGGCCATGGCTACTGCTCCCAAACAACCGAAACAGAGGCCAGTAGGGCAGTCCGATGCGGGGAACCAGGGCATGTTGCACGCCATTGCCTAGTACCTTACAATGTACCACTTGGCAGAGCTGAGCCTATGGACTTTATGTCGATTGCGACCTGGAGGGCACCCACTGCCGAGCCCTGGTGAATACTTGGTCCGCCATCTCTCTAGTCCACTCAAGAATGTTGCCTGGGGCCAAAGAACCAAGACTGCAGGGCTGGAGGCAGATATCGCTGCAGGTGATGGTTGCCGGGCCAAGTAGTCAGAAGGGGACTATCGGCCAAGAGACTCTTCGCACCATGCTGTGACTGCCGGGTCCATAGCTCGCCACATTGAAGCCGGCCATTCCAGAGAAGCATCCACACCACAGCTGCCGAGGTCGTCACAAGCGGAAGAGAGCTGCTGCCCTACCGCCAGTCCAGGGGGTCCATACGCCGCTAACACCAGCTAGGACATTGATGAGACCTGCCCCGGAGGAGTCTCTGCTTCACCGTCGCTGCTACCATCATAGCAGTCATCGCTCGTCACTTCACGCCAGGAAGAGTGGAAGAGTGCTGCATTATCAGTGCAGAGAGGACTGAGACACTGCGACTCCAGTGATGGCTGCCCTGTGGGCTCTCTAAATGAGGATGACACCTCCCCAGCAGCAGTGAGCGGCAGAGACAGCAGTTCTCTGGTTTTAGCAGAGGACAGCGAATGGGAGTTCAATGATCCCAAGCAACTGCAGTGAGAGCAGAGCTGAGACATCGCTCCCTTCGTGGTCCAGGCTTCGTAGGGACTGTTATCGGCCCTGTCTGACTTCTAGTGGCTGGGTTGTCACCAGGACATGGAGCACTATGTCCACTGGTGTGTCACGATTTGGGACCTTCGGGCCTCTAGAGGCCGCCAAACAAAGGACTCTATGCTTGTTGTGTGTGTACATGTGCTTTTTTTACATGTACATCCTGTCTCTGTTTTCCCGCCATTGTGTTGCACCAAGTGCTCGTCAATGAGTCATGTGACTAATTAGTAAGGTATTTATACCTGGCTGGTTTTCAGGCTCATTGCTGTGTCTTTGTCGTACTGTTTTCTGGTTTGTAGTTTTCTAATCTCGAGTGTCCAAGTTCCAGTCTAGTCGCCAGTCACCCGCCTTGTGTGTTTTTGTACGTTTTTGTGAATTCCTAGCATCTGGTTTTGCCTGTCTTGTTTTTTGCCTTCTGATTTTGAAACTTCTGAACGTTGACTTTTCTGACACTTTGCTTTTTGCCATTGTCCACTGTGCTTTTTGGATTACCCTTTTTGTTGGAGAAAATTAAAGAGAATTTTTTTTTGCACATCTTGCACTTGGGTCCTCCTACTTTGCTCAGTGAGTTAGTCACTGAACCAGGAATCCAGTGGCCTGGGTTTGTTTCCTGACTCCGGCCCCTGTCATGGTGTGCACGGCTCAGATGGATTCAGTGTGCTATACATACAGTAATCGAGTGTATGTAATTCTCGGATGATAGCGTATTTGCCCAAAATGCTTAGAAGATGACCTTGACGTTTTTGGTTTGTCAATTGATAAGCATGTTCTTTTCTCCACCGCTGTAACAAGACTTTTTTTCTCTAAAGAAATAAGGCTACCCATCCCTACTAACCTTTTCAATTATTATTCCTCTTTCGACTATATTCTACTTAAATAATGTCCCTGATATCTTATGTAGCTTGCTTTCATGCGTGTTTATTAGGCCCATAGACCTATCTGTTGAATAATGTGAAGACCACAGCAATGATTACACTTTGGTGGTTTGAACTGTGCTCGACTTTTTCAATTCAACATGACTTATTTAATAATTTCCCAATGACAGTTTTCCAGTTGAAACATGCAAGGATGTCTGCTGGATTTGAACCAAACAAATAATAAGTGACTTGTTTTGCTGTTTTTGTCTGCCTTGTTTTTTGCCTTCTGATTTCGAAACTTCTGAGTGTTGAACTGTCTGACTGTTTTTTTTTTTCCATTGTCCTCTTTGCTTTTTGGATTAAAGAAAAAAAAAATATGCACGTCTTGCACTTGGGTCCTCCTACTTTGCTCAGTGAGTTAGTCACTGAACCAGGAATCCAGTGGCCTGGGTTCGTTCCCCGACTCCGGCCCCTGACATGGTGTGCACGGCTCAGATGGATTCAGTATGGATTTAGTCAATTCTATATATTATCGAGTGTATGTAATTCTCTGATGAAAGCGTATTTGCTACCCCTACCTAGTGTGTTGTGTCTGCGTATAAGGCTGTCTGCCTTCCCTAGCTTCTGTATCAGTCCTCTGAATTGTTGTATGTGTTTTAATAAACAGTAAGACGTCAAAGAGAAACCTTCAGTTATCTCCGTATTGCAATAATACTTTTCTCTCGTTCTACTGTTTGAGTGTGACTGGGACTGTTTGCCATTAAACTGTAAGTATTTCATTATTATAGATCAGTGTTTCCCAAACTAGGGTACGCAAAGGGACTTAGAGTGTACGCGGGGGAGAAAAATTGATTTGCATTTTGTAAGTGAAACAGCCCATTACATTCTCAAACTGACCTATAAATACACATGAAATCTGAAATAGTCTGAATAGCCCAGTCGCAATGCCAAAAATACACTTATGTATACATTGTAGTGTTCAGCTAAATAATTAGACTACCAAAAATAGCTACAGGTAGGCAGTGTTGTGCACGTTCACACCTCTCATGAACTAGTTCAAAGTTCAGTTCATACAAGTAAACATGAATCGTTCACGTTCATAGTTCACCATTTAAATTCTGAACTAGTTCATAGTTCAGTTTCATTTTTTTTTTTTAATTATTGCAAATTTTTCAGGAGGACATAATTTGCACAGAAAGGTGAGATTTTTACTGTCGGAAACTTTATCAGACAGTGTGTAAAAATCCCGCACATAATAATAAGGTGGATCGGATGTACTCGCTGAGTCTGCGTCTCTGTTTTCGCTTTCACTTGCCATTTTTATATTGACACAGAGAGCTGTTGCCTTGGAATACGTTGCTTGTTTGGTATACATGTGTGTGCCATGATTCATGGGTAATGTAGGGCGAAGTCGAGTTAGTTGGTTTAGGTATCGCAGAAATTATACGGGTACTGTTATAGAGGGGGTTCGGGAAATGTGTAATCACTGAGGGTCATCCGATTAGAATGGAAAAGAATGGAGACTTGGATATTCAGTTTGATTCTTCACTCTTTGTATTGCATTAACAACAATGAATGGGATAAATTGTAGGTGAGTGTATGTTTGTATGTGTGTGTGCGTGTGTGTTTGTGTGTGTGAAAGTAAAGTACAAACAGAAAATATACATTAATACACAGCCCTGTAGTAGCCTACCATTTAAATAATGAATTATACAGGGAACTAAAGGTAATAATTTAACCTCTTCAGCAATGACATGCTACTGGCTTAATCTCAGATCAACAAGGGCATGTACACTAAATGAAAGACCGCTCAAAAGTTAGCATAGGTAAACCCTGTAACACTGGTATTTGTACATTAGCAGCTTATGCTAAGCGAGTTCACGAACAGTGCATCATGCTAGATTAATTAAGTGACAGTGCTCGTAACAATTATGAGAAAGCTAAACTATAACAAACACATAATGACAAGGTAGGCTACAAAGTCAAACTCACGTGTACATGGACACACACAACTTCAACAAAGTGCAACGTTCAATTATGTGAAAATATGCCCGAAGTTAACTGCTACTCCATCTAAATATGCCGTGAAGCGATATCAAAACATTGCACCGTGAGAAATGGAGTCACATGACCAACGCAATTACCAAATATGGTCATTTACCGAAACATGGTCTGTCTGGGCAATTTAACAAACAATTACTATGGCCAACGACAGGTACTGAGCAACGACATGGTACAAGCATTCGATTTAGACAGCGTCTTTCCTCAGTAGAAGGAAAACATTCTGTAATGTTTTAGCTAGATCTCAGATAATATGAACGTGTTTACCGTTCAAATTCATTATTTGTCATGAAGTTGCGTTCAGTTCATCGTTCTCATAAAAATTAACGTGTTCAATGAACGCGTTCTTTTGAACGCGTTCATGCACAACACTGCAGGTAGGTTAGTCAAAACATAGGCACAATGGTTAGCTCCCTCGTCAGAATTCCACTCGCCGATGCCCTGTGTAGAGAAGCGGGAGCTCATTCTGGTTGCTGCATGAAAATGGATAAATGGTTAAAAAGAGTAAATCCCCGGTCCAGAGAGACACCAACTGCTAATACTAGTAGAAGGCCTACAATGGAGGATGCACCTGCCGGCGACAGCAACCCAGGTTGCTCTTCCAAGTCTACCTCGGATCAGGATGTTAGCAGCAGTACAGTTGTTGCTAGCCAAGCTACTAGCTTTTTTGTGTGCAAATCAACTCGGTGTAACAGACATTGTCAAACGCGACATAATAACGCACCTCAGCTCTTTGCCACGACACCCTTCTCATTTACCTGTGGTGAGTGTGTGTTTGGGGGGGGGGGTTCGTAGCTGGAGTTTGAATGTCTGAAGGGGTACGGGACTGTAAAAGGTTTGGGAAACACTGTTAGATAGATTATTTTACAGGAAAATGCTCAGAAGATGACCTTTGACATTTTTGGTTTGTCAATTGATAAGCATGTTCTTTTCTCCACCACATAAGCTGTAACAAGACTTTTTTCCCCTAAAGAAATTAGGCTACCCATCCCTACTAAACTTTTCAATTATTATTCCTCTTTCGACTATATTCTACTTAAATAATTTCCCCGATATCTTATGTAGCTTGCTTTCAGGCGTGTTTGTTAGGCCCATAAGCCTATCTGTTGAATAATGTGAAGACCACAGCAATTACACTTTGGTGGTTTGAACTGTGCTCGACTTTTTCAATTCAACATGACATATTTAATAATTTCCCAATGAATTTTTCCAGTTGAAACATGCAAGGATGTCTGCTGGACTTGAACCAAACAAAAAATAAGTGGCTTGTTATCACTGCAGAATTCCTGTTGACATGTTTTCCTGTTTGACACTAATTTTACGGCACACCCGCAAATTAATATGCTGTCTCACCTGTCCCACAATGGCTTCCCACTACTCTAGTGTCCTATGAGCGCATTCTCAACTCCTCCCTTTGATGTTACACTCATTTGCAGACTATCATCACAATACACATGTAACGCAAGGAAGGGAAAAGGTACAAATGTTTTGTACAAGATATTTTTCATTGCTCTATCAGCCGTTGAGGGCGTTGAGAATCCCATTCATTTGAGAGAGAGACCACATTCACATAACTTTAATTACAGTAGCCTATATTGTTATAATTGTTTTATTTTATTATTAGTTACTGTTGTTGATGTCCTATTGTGTGTAATTTATAAATTAAACTTTATCATAGGTATGTATGTACACAAAAAACAAGTCATATGTGGTGTTCACCGCTATCCTCAGTTTCGGCCATCCACATAGCCTACTCGGAGTTCTATAATTTCTGCTTGTCTTGTATGATACCCTGCACTTCCACCTGTAGTTGACTGGAATTTGCTGGCTTCGCAGTTTTCTGCTAAATCCTACCAGTTCTGACTCTTGAGCCATCCACTAGTAATATTATTACAACTGACTGTGCAATACATTTAAACTGTGCTATTAATCAGAGAAGCTGTAGACTCCAAAATCCAGTGCAGTACAGTGGGTTGCTTCAGTCTGTCTGCACTGGTCATGAAGACGAATCTCTGGTCACCAAGGCAACCCTAGTATAACAACACTTGTATGTTGCATTCAAGCACTGTTCTGAGTACTACAGACAGCAGACGCAAGCAATATGGCAGGAAACAACCAATACAGTGGTACTGTTAAGAATTGTTGGATAGAAAGTAGTTCATCCATCAAGTTCACCAAGGGGCTAAACTTACTCATTAGCTTACTGTTCCACTTTCGGGCCACTGCGAGCCAGGGCTATCCATGGGTCAGCCAGGATCAATAGCCTTGAGCCTTGAGACACAATAACAAAATCAATTTACTTTCCTATAGGCCTCTTGCTTTTGCCTACGGCGGAATCATGCTCGATTAACGAGTCAGAATAGATACAAAAAGTGCTACAATCGTGCCGGTTCTCCTCCTGTACTTGATTAATCTGCCATTGCACATTTTCATGAACCCAAATATCTGGTACAGACCTGATTTTGCCTGCTGACCAGTAATGACGATTGTCCGTTTTTTGTCATCTGCTGAGGTTAGTTGCATGCAGCTAGTGATTTTCTTGGCACTGACCCTCTCTGACCTGACTCTGCTGACCCATTTGACCTTGACACCACCTCAAGCTCCAGTGGGCCAAAGGTAATCACTGGGCAAAAGATGTTTGGCTGCTGGGCCCCAGGAGACACAATCATATCTTGAAGGTGACAGTGAATAGATGAGAAGGACGTGAAAAAAGGTTACACACCCAATCACATCACAAGGTGGCAAGTTGACTTTGATACAGCTCTTGGCAAACAGGGGCCAGGTCAGGTCTGATCCGTAAGTAAAGCTCCACTTTTGAGTATTACAGGCCATTGAACTGTGATCACACGCATAACAACTGTCCTATAATCTATCGACAGTCAATACATGACACCACATTAAAAATAAACTACAATGTCTCACACATGTATTCATAAACAAGAACATTCAAGTCTGAGTGGCCCTTGCCAAATGAGATATTTTCAGGAAGGCATGGAATATGGACACAATATTTCGTAATTTTATTACCTTATTTCATCACTGACACGGATCATTTATAAAGCTGAGTTATGATTGTCAAACAGTGTTTTGATTAACTACCATTCCTTTAAGTAAAAAAAACCCAATCCTCACACTCAAATGAAACTGAATACTCGTACATTGTCTCAGCATGAGTCTTGCGTCACTACATTTGAAGAGCAATTTCAGTGTCAAAACAGTAAGACAAGAATATAAAAAGTGATTTATGAAGGTAAAATGATGATGAACAACCTGAGATAGAAAAGAAACAACACTGATTTTGATTAACAAGAAGCATTTAATGAAATGTTCAGCTTATTTTATGTTTTATTTGACATTAAACATTAAAAAAAAAAAACAGAACATTTTCTGAATGCCTGTATGCTGCAGCCTGGTTTCTGTTGAATCAGTCATTTATTTAAACGTGTTCCTAAAGACAACAGAAAATACTTCTTTTTTTTGGTAAATTGTTAAATGTGAAATTGAGAGTTTTCCCAGGCTCTGGCTAAAAGGCTGAGACAATTAACAATGGAGTATTTCAATAGACTTTTTTTAATGGAGAGAAACCAGGGTCAAGTGGCAGTGAGTCACACTATTTCAGGCCCCTTTTCAGCGGCCAAAGAAATGAGAAACTCTCTCAGCATGGTTTTGTGACTCGACCGGTCCTTACGAAGGCCCTGTCAGCCAGTGCACAGCAGGAACAATTAACTGGGTTGAAAGACCACCCTCACATTACCTTTACAATGTGCACTAAACATATATGCCTTTGTGCTCCTCTCCCCCTCTCGGCCCGTCGACACTTGAGTCCCCGGACCGGTTTCGCCACCTACAAAAGCCCCCCAATCAGCGGCATATGACTGCCCATCCTAGAAAAGACAGAAAAGCTTTACAGTGCAATTCAGCCACAGTTTGCCAGCATAAATCAGAGTCCTGGTTTTGCACTGGTCAGCCCTGTGAAGATGTATTCAGTTTCCATTAGAGACCACTGGCCACGGCATCAGCGGGGCTGCGCTGCAATAAAACCCTTAGTGGCTGGCCATTAACCAGCATGTGTTCTAGATGACTGGTCCAAATGGTGCTCATTAGAGGGGCTCTGGAGCTGCGGCCGTCCACACGGAGAGAGCCCTGGAAGGCCTGCAGTTGCTTTCATGGGACAAACAAAACAACAGCCAGCCAGCCGGCGTAAAGGACCTGCGGAGGAATGCTCAAACTTCATCCAGATCCCGTCTTAATTGACCCCCACTCTCTCAGCACACACGGGGCCAACGTGAGCGTGTCGCCGAGGACACGTCTGCAAACACATTCCACACCGGTTGCGTCTGCGGCGGATGCTCTGCGTCTCAGATGGCTCGATGAGTTTTTGGCGCTGGCTGGCCCCTGGGCTGGGGAGGTCTTGGAGCCACGGCTTTTAGTTTAGGCTCAGAAATGTGCAAACAGTGATGAAGTGTCATGGAAAAGGCCTTGGGTCATTTTGTCATTTTTTCAAATTATCTGATAAGAAAGGAAGGAGGTCTTTTTTTGTGCTTAAAGGCAGATAGCACTACAGCCATCCTCAAACATTAGCACAAACAACAATTGCAACTTACGCTTGAAGTAGAGGTACCATGGTTGATATTTGGGAAAACAGCTTTTGCTGATGATGTTCCCTGTCAAATGGAATGAACAGTATGAGATAGGATCTGTTAAGTATTTGCTGCTGGAAGATAACTTTTTGGAATGGGCTGCGTGGATGTGGGAGGAAGGATTGGTAAAAATTAAAGACACAAACACATGCACGGACATACAGACTCACGGCCATAGCCACACACATACACGCACGCCCAGACACACCACACACACGCACAGCGTCCAAAACAGTAACTTCTCATGCCTTCATATCTTGGGATTTTGACACTTCCATCATATTATATGTGAAGTAGTACAACACAGGTGGAAAAAAAACATGGAATTGAATTAGGATACACTTCCTTTATGTAAATGCTCTCATTGTCCAATTCAATTAATACTAGTGCAATAGCCAAGACGCATTTCCAGGAAGTTCTTTTAGGAATACGGCTGATGGCAATCACTCTGATGATGAATGATCTACCAAATCCCAAGCAGCGTGTAGTTCCAGCAGAAAACCATGGATGGCACTAACGCATTCACAAATATTTTCTATCCGCTGAGCTTATGCATAGTGTAATGTCACATACTTACACTGCATGTGAATAAACCTTTTAAAAAGCACACTGGGCCCCTGTTGTTCACTGAGTTTCTACACCTGCCATTAGTACAGTATTTGAGGGCCATTTTTACATTTCTAACACTTTCCACCCTTGTAATCTTTCAGCGGTGGCAGGCGCACATATGGAATTATGTGGAAATGTGTACATTTGACGTGGTTATATAATACAAATACACAGGTTTCATTCAAACTGCTACTCGTGTGACCGTATAAAACAGAAGTAGCTTTACTCGGGCAAATAACAATAGAGACCAGATGTGAAGAATTTGGGGCAGAAGGCGAGTGCTGGGCCCCTTAAAACAGTGTCTGGCTCCAGTCCAGTACACACAGTAATAGCTCAGTGGATTGCTCCAGCACCATAGAGGGATAACTGTGTGCTGCTGTATGGACATCTATGATGAAAAATTGACAGTTTACAGTGGTCTGAAATGTATAATGAACCCTTAATTGCTAATTTCTACAAACCTGGGAATTGTATTCTCTTGAGTCAGTCCAGTGGTCCCCAAAGTTTTCATGGCAAGTTCCTCTTTGACAATGACAAAAAAATTGCGCCACCCCTTTCAACCACCCAATGCAAATATTTAGATGCTCACATAGCCTATTACCTGTTTTACATTTTAATTAAAAATAAATAAAAAAATGTTGTCTTAAACATTGTTTCTACATTTGAACAGCTAACATGTTCCATTTAATTTCATCTATCAATTCAATATTTAATTAAAAAAAACATGTCCTTTTAGCCCCGCTTCACCCGTCTATTGCTCACAGCTCAGCCAATCAGCGCTGACATTGAAGTGAAGCGTTTGTTTGAATGGCGGCAGTGCTGGAGCTAGACGAAGCAATCTAAGCAGTTGTAGCGACACTAGCAAATATCGAAGTATTGAATGTAGAAATGTATTCATCAAGGGCAAAGACATTGTTTATTTACTGCCAACAGGGTTTGGGAAAAGGGTAATATATTAGATGCCGCTGTACGTGTCGAAGTAGTAAGTATAGCAATCCCATAGTGGTCAATAATGATTGGTCAAAGGCTGGTCCAGTGAATTCAGATTTAACCCAAAAGTCTATGCTCATTAGGATACAAGGACTGGAAACAATCCCCAGTGGATGGTGGCCAGAGCCTATCTATTCACGAAGTGAATCTGAGCTATGCCAGGCTAATGTCCATCAGCTGTTGCATAGCTTTTCTTTAAAGCAACACTATGCAACCATTTTACATTTGAAGAGGTATGGTTTTATAGGCAACTAGTTTTGGTACCATCCTCAAATTTGTTTTGATAGCATATGGTCATGTGAAGGACAGATAAACACCTGTGTCTTTATCACTAGCCATACAGAATATGTAGTTCTGTGTTCCGGGCTGGCACACCCTGCAAAAAAAGGAAGAAAAGCTTTCACAACATGACATTACCAGCTATACTGCCAAAAAAACCCAGGTGGTGTGTTTTCATGCCTTTTAGGTAGTTAGCGTGCTGATTTTGGAACAGAACCACTTATAGCTGCTTTAACTGTGTATCTACATGTGAACAGTTAAACATTTTCAATTTGATCATACTTTATAATTCTTTTTTTTTATCTTAGACCTATTTGATCAGAACCCTTTTTTTTAAAACTGATCAAATCTGGCCAGATCAAATATGTTTTTTTGATTCGGTTTGTTAACTCCACCCATGCATAATTTTGGAAAATGCTAAAGAGGGCAGGGAGGGACTGAAAGTCTATGTATTTCATGGACGACCAACCGGTCGAATCTACGTCATCATTGGCCTAGGATGATTTTAAACAGCAGATGGCTTGTTGATCCATTTTCAACCCATAACATTTAGATTTTTATTTAAAGAAATATCAAGACCAGCATTGATGTTGAGAACAGTCATATTGTTTAGTTTACAGCTCAAAAATAGATATAAGTGTATACTTGCACTTTAATAATTGGGCTAGCTATCCCCTCTTACAGTTGACTAAATGGTAGGTACTGATCATATTATGTAAGTATAAAGTAAGTTATAAACTCATGACCAAATAGTTTGTTACAGGCCACTAAGCTGTAAGAGCACTGCCATGTTTATACCATACATTCATTATAAGTAGTTGCTTGTTAAGGCGTTTTTCACCAACCTGCACCCCCCTTGCTGTGACTCCGCCCCCCCCCCCCCCCCCCCCCCCCCCCCCCATGGGGGACCCGCCACACACTTTGGGAACTACTGAGTTAACCTAAACCAGACGATGATCTGGCATAGATCCTTTGTGGAATCAGCTGGTATCTCAGACACCATGACAGTTGCCAGAAACTGAAGCGAACAGACATCTTTGGGAGCGCCCCACCATCTAGTGCCGCCTGTTCTTAACTTTACTGACAATAAATACGCAGTGGACATCTATGCTCTCTGAATTCCCTGTGCCCTGTCGACCCTGTACATTTTATGACATAGTATAAACTTTCCATGCCCAAACCTTTGTATGATGGCCTAGTAAAATGCAAGTTTCAATTGAGTTTAAATGTTATCCTAATAAGCATATATCTCTATTTAAAAAAAGTAATATTTCACACTTTGTGCATAAACTGGGTTGAACTAGAATTATAAAGCAGGTTAACTTCAATGTACCTCTGTACCTTCTTTCAGATTATTTATTCACAGCTGTTCTTGATTCTGCCAAAAAAAAAAGTTTCTGTCTGGGAAATCCCTGACCCCTCTGAGAGAATCAGATTTTTCTAAGACCTTAACAGAGGAATGTAAAACTTGGTAAATCTCCAGTCTCTCTCTCTGCACACTGAAACATTATTTGATAATGCTTCCATAACGCATACAATTTTACAGCCATGATATATCACTTCTTATTGACTCTAAACACCTTGACCCCTCAAACACTCAAATCTATTTATTACAGTAGCCCTGTTTTACAGTAGCTAACATGCTGGTTATAGCATCACTTAGAGTCACTTTGGGTTGTTTGCAGTCGTAAAATGTTTTCAGCCTTGATGATTCAATTATCAACAAAGTTTTGTATACACTCACAATCATATTAAGATAAGATGTTCAATCAATTTAGAGACATAGTTTAATGGACTAAAGACGTACCAAAATATATAACCTTTTACTTACATTTTAATGAGTGGTGAATTGCACACCATTGCATCTTGTAATTTGCTGAGTTGCAAATTTATTTTTTGCTGTGTTAGTTCGAAACGTTCTGGAAATGTGAGACCATCGCTGTCTGCAGGCTGCCTGGTAGGCATTTGCAGTGAAACACTATATGTCTTTAAATGTTTATTAGCTGTTTAATATCCTGTTTAGAGTGTCTTTTATCAGTTGGTTCCTTTCCTTTTTCCTTGATTCAGTCACTATTTCCTGTTGCTCTCGGTTCCTTTCCCTTCAAACAGTTTTTTAGGAACATGGTGTTCTATGTCTCTCAATTAGTTCAATTTTTGGTCCAAATTAAAAGGGTTCTGTCACCTACTGTGGGGGGTTGTGTTTTACACCAGCGAAAGGAACCAATATCTGAAGGATTAGGATTTCATCCATTCTTGCCTGATACTAACTTATGCAATGGTGGACACAGAAACACAGTATTTAAGTCTCTAAGTGTATTGTGTACACAAATGCAAAAGGACAAGCCTTGAGCATTCGTTGTTTATGAAGTGGGCACCATGCGCAAGGAACCAGGTCTTTCCACACCGTAATAAAACATAAACAGATCAAAACCAACCACAACCATTAGGGCTTTCTCTTTTGACATCACCGTGATTTTGCGGTTCATAAGCAACCAAAGATGAAAATAAATGGCTTGTTCAACCCAAATTGAGTGGAATAAAGAGCGTGTTTATCCATGCCGGGCCACTTAGGATTAAACAGTCCAAATCTGAAACATCTTCTGTGTCCTCTGGCTCTCATTACACACATGCAGGAGAGGGATTTTGTCCTCCCTCGTCTAGTTCGACATTTCTTTGGGGCCAAATCCCCTGAAATCGCTCTGATTCAAGTCATGGACTAAGTTAGCTTCACAGACAAATAGGCCATGGAAAATTCGTTATCATCGGCAGTGGTCTCAACAAGAAAATGGAATCTTTCCGACTCATATCCAGGAATCAGACACCCTGCTTACTTCTCAGTGGAAATATAAAAGCACAGGAAATCACTGAATCAGCCACTGATGCAAAACTCCCATACATTAATGTTCTTCTTTGACATTGACATCTTCGTGGATGAAGGCATGACTTCATAAATATTTACCCTCTGGGTGCATTTGAACATGCGTCTTTGAAGTTTGCTAAAAATGGCCTGCTTTTAAGGTGAGACATCTGATTATTTGAAAGGCTGTAGTTGGACATGACGGCCTCCACCTTCTGAGAAACATGAGCGAGATATATGGTAATGAACGAGAGAGATGGAGCCGAGCGCCGGGAGACATGGAGGGGAAGACCGAGAGAGTGAGAGAGTTTTGAAATCGGAGGAGAACAGGGGAAGCTGGTCTGCGCGTCTTGTCAATCCCACACATCTCTGTCAAAAAATCAACATCTAAGGAGAGAACCAGCAAACGCTGAGCAAAAGAGAAGGAAATGGGCACGGGTGTAAAAATAGGACGATAGGAAAATAAAAGTGAGGAGGGCAGAGAGACAGAAAGAGAGAGGGAGGGAGGGGGGGAGGAGAGAGAGAGAGAGAAAGAAACAGATGAATAGGAAGAAAAGCAATCCATTTCTGGCAAGCTCGTCTCACACTGAGTCAATCTGAGTTGATCTGTGTCAAACTAAATCAAATTAGAGCATTAGGTGGACAGTGCCCCTGAGTCACACTGTCCTCTGTGACTCTTTTATTTGACTTCAATCTCCCTGATGGGAGCTTTTATTTTCCTGCCATTTTAATTCGAGTCAAATTACTTGGTAAATATTTAGTTTCAATTAATGGCCCACGCAGGCCGCCCCAAACCAAACAGGCAGTCGGATTTCATTCTTTCACTTCAGTTACGCTCATTGTAAACCACCCATTCTGATGTCATACAGTTTTTCTACATGGTAGGCAAACTGTTCCTTTCCATGTCCTTGCCTTCCCGTATACCTTTTATAATTACAGGGCTGAGCTGTTAGAGTTTCAGCATTGATTTGCATCTATCTGTCTTACATTCACATGCGTACAAACACTGGTAATACAACTACTGTACTGCATACTGTTAAGTCACACCTTTCTGTCAACCATGTCAAAAATATGAAAAAATATAAACAACTTTTTCTGCCTGTGCTGTCTCTTGTTATAGTTACGTACTCTCTTGTGTATAGAGACTGACAGCATTTTTTACTAAACTTCTTTATTCTATATTCCACACAAGACTGATGGAGTGACACTAAATTAAACCACAATTTCATTTGTGTGTCATTCCATGGTTTGCAGCAGAGGACATCACCAAAGGCGGAAAAAAACATAATTTTGTTGTCCATGGAAGGCAAAGGAGCCCAAGAGCTGGGGCCAAACAGATACAAATACTTAATTGCTCCTTGTGTAGCTGTGGAAATCCAGAGCAGAATGACCCCAAGATAAGGCCCCTCTAGGCCTCTTAAACAAATCCAGGCATAAAGAAAGCACGAGTGAATATGGAGAGCAAGGGAGAGGGCAGGGCTTGCTGCAAAGAAGGGGGGTTGTTATATTCATGTGAAATGGGTCCAAACAAAGACCCCATTTTTCTTGAACCAGACAACCCCCCACTTTTCCAAGTAAGATAAATAAATAAATATGAAAGGGGGAAAGAAACCACTCGGCCCAATGAAAAGGTCCAGGGTTGAGTGAGTGACAGACAATTGAAAAGACAAATTGTTACATTGTCTTTGGCAAAGGATGGCAGGAGGGTTGATGCTTAAAGGTGATTATGGAGAAACGTGAAGGTTCATAGGTCAGACAGTGTGTCTGACCCCAAGTTTGTGGTGCGATCTACGGGGGCAAGTAGGGGGATCGTGAAATGGACCAATTTCTCACTGACCCCCTTTGCTGCATCTCACACATGTCTCCCGGCGACGCAGAATGCGTTGGTTTTCGCTATCCTCTTCTCTTTCTTTCTTTTCATTCTTTTTCTCTTTTCCCCTCTTCACTTCCTCTTCACTGTTTTTAAGACAGCGAGAGAAAAAAAAAACCACACACACACACCAGCTTTTTCAGGAGCTTGTGCTGAGAAACGCTGACGAGGCGTTTGTCTTGCAGCCACTCACGCATGTTTGATTTAATTGCTTCTCCAGTCCTGTGTGCCCCTGCTCTCAGCAGCTGGCCCAGAGGGGCAGCGGCGGGCTGCCTGAAGGATCGCTCCCCTTATTTTGACAGTCAGACGAGGAGACAAGGTTGACCTGTTCCGAGCTCGGCCTGCCTCTTTCCCAGGGTGCTCCAACGCTGGGAATTGCCACTGGTTCCTGTCGCAGCCAGCACACTCTTCATCCTTTCTGTGTGGCTGTTTAGGAGGGAGGAGGGGGAAGGAGGGGGGGGGGGGGAGCAACATGACCCTTGAATGTTTTGGAAATACACTGAATGGCAGGTGACCCCCCCCCCCCCCCCAACACACACACATCCCTACCCCCCACCAATGTCTGCCTCTTTTCTAACCAGCAGCTGGGGTTCACAGGAGAAGGCGTCTTTTTTTTATCAGTGAGGCCTCTTTTCTGATATTACACATTCAGTGTTTTACCTGAGTTTGACTTGAATTTGTCATTTAAATTACAAAAATACATTATTCTGGGTCTGCATGGACAGTTGAAAATGTTGAAAGCCTAGAGCATAAAATATTCTTGAAATACAATTATTTTAATACCATTAAGCACTGTATGTGTGCACAGTGATTGCTCACAGCATTCATATTTACTTAAAATATTTTATTTTTATTTTATTTCAGTTAAAATCACCTTCAGGAACACATGGCATATCAGCTATGTGCAACACAGTTGATGTTTCTTTTTTTTCCCAGCACGAGGAGAGATGGTTAAAATCAGGAATTATTGTGTGGAAGGCTGGTGTGCTGGTGGAGGTGAACGTGGAGGTGGTGTGTGTGTGTGTGTGTGTGGGGGGGGGGTGCATTGTCAAAATCCTCAGTGGTTGGGATGACTAAACGCACCAGGCCATGCTTTCTTCATTAGCAGGAATGGGTTCCTGATGAAACCACACTAAGGTTTCTTCTGGGAGGAAAAAAAGTGGAAATTGGACAGCTTCCCATTAGCTTGCACATGGTCAGGAGAACAGCATTCCTCCCTCTGCCTTGCACTCAGAGCCACAGTAATAGCAATGTCCATCCAGTTAAACTGTGGGAGTCCCGACATCCCACTGAAGCAAGAAATTATGAAACTGGATGGGAGATTAAATAAAAACTAAAAGGACCTAAACTGCATTTAACTCTGTCTTACAATATTTCATGAAACATGTTGCTCTCAACTGCATAGAGTTGACAGTTAGTTGTGTGTTGGCATAATTCTAGCTAGAAATATACTTTGCTGGGACCAGACAGAAATTCATGTTCACACTGGTTTAAGGACCTGCTGTGTTCATTGCGTTTTACAGAACACAAACAATGCCACACATGCGTGGAGGTATGCACCCTGCAGTACAGCTCGGTAAAAGAATGCATGGAAATGCATGAAACCGTAGCCACCATGACACATCAATATTTTGGTGTCTGCTAAATATTGTGCGTCATTTGTTTGTGTGTTTGTTTTGTCACATGGATTTTAATGCGTGGCTAGTTAATCTGTGCATGACTGGAAACGCAACAATGCTCACGATACTAATTAAAAAGCATACACAATAACATCCTGACAATAATTTACAGATGAAATAAAAAGTTTAAATGGTGACACATGGCCAAGTGGTGCTATACGTAATCATGTACAGATGGCTGTCAAGTTGATTCTAAGCTGCAGGCATAGCCCATCACCAGCACACCACCATTGTTTATGAAGAGATTCACACACTAAAAGGGACCCTTGTTTATTCCTCATCGACCATATACATACACTTATTGAATGTAGTATACACCTGAGTCCCCTGTAAGTGCATACTGTTTTCAGTTCTATAACGCTATGGAACTTTGAATCAGTAAGGGTGTAGGTGTGGTGAGAGAGGGTGCAAAAATAAATCTTTCCACTGCCCCATCACATGCTGAAAGA